>NC_072781.1:6004983-6348130 GCF_022539595.1 Amphiprion ocellaris
CTCCCACATGAAAGTAACAATTTAACACGTTTTATGAAAGAGATGTTTTTGACTTTGAATTTTATCAGATTGGCATCTTGAAGCACTTTCACTTTCCCTCTGGCTTTTTGCCACTGGGTTGCAATTGGTCTGTATGAAGTATAGTTAGCCTTCCCACATTGCATTTCATACCCCGCATTGCATCATTTTAAGAGCCTGCAATAAAATCGATACTCAAGTCCTTCTGGTAATCCACATTTAAGTTTGGAGGTTTGCAATATTGCTTACCATACTTTAAAGTGCTTGTGTTTCTTATACTAAAATGGGCCCTGTAATAAAGCTAGATGTGATTGGCTCTTGTTTTATTTTAAAGTAAGAGACATAAAGTTTCATGGAACTGACAGCACAATAAGGAGTAACTCTGCATCTATCATATGATTAAGTTAAGTAAATATTCTCTAGCTAAGATACATTGTGTGCACAGATTGTAGTAGATAGGTAAGGAGTAAAATATAAACCTAGATCAATACTAATTATTTATATACTGTAAAATCAGCATTGCCATCAGTCATTCACGCAACCCCCTTTGCACTATAGAGGAGGAGCACAGCCATTTAAGTCGTGTATCTACAATCCAGGTATCATAAAATCTCTCTCTGTTTTTTTATTTAGTAGTTCTTAAAAGCAGCACTGTCACCTAAAGTGTCATCTCATTATAGCACAGACTGTTCTGAAGAATTCAGCCAATCACATACGCATTTTTATCTTCATGCCATCCTCTATTCAGATGAACATGCGCTGAAGAGACAGTTGTTTTAGTCACTATGTTTACCCGTCCTTTTGCCTTGTCAGGTGATGGATAAGTATGGAGACTTTTATGGCTGCGAGAAGATCAATGAGCTCCTGGGTCTGGACCAAGCTGCTTTAGACTTCAGCTCTGAGAGAAAAGAAAAGAGGAGGTTCAAGAGAGAGACTGCCTGGAGTGCTCTGTGAGTAGAGAAAGCATTAAAAAGTGCCAGCCTCTGCGAATCTCTGTCCTTATAACGATCCATGGGAAACTGCAGATATCTCGCATGTCATTTATTTTACATTCTGTGCAGTTTCAAACTAAATTAAGTCTAGATTATTAAAAAAAGATAGCATTTTAATATATTTCCCCCCTTTTTATATGTGCGTTAAAAGACAGGAACTTCAAAAAATCGGAAATTGTGTTTTTATTTCTCTATAGCATATTCATGGCAAATAATTCTAACCTGTGGAAGGCATTATAGTACACAGTTATCTAAACAGCGATACCCAAAGTAACTTGCAGTGATGGCAGCAATGTGTCGCACTTCTCTGGAGGATACACACCACCTGGTACCAACAAAAAAACTATGAGTCAAATGTGGAAATCAATACAGCCTATTCTCTAATGTATTTTGCTGTAGAGATGAATGGGACTGCTGATATCCACTAACACCACTGGCTTCTTTACTCTTATGTTCAGCTCTTGTGTGGGCCTTGCTCGTAACACCTTGAAATAAGATGTCAGATAAGTTCTTATTAATAGTGTATGCCTTTTTTGATTATTTCGCTAATATTATGTATGTGTTTGTGAGGATGTGCGTATGTGTGTCCTGCCTAATGGATGACCAGAAAAAAAGTAGGTTGTATGACATTAGTTTGTACTTGAGGAAGAACAGGACGTTCTGAGAAGAGGCCACTTGTCAGACAGACCCTTTCACAAAAGGCAGCATAGCTCAAGGGTCTGATTTTAGCAATGGACATGCTGACCTGATTTTTTGGGTTCTTGTTGTTATGTATCGTTGTGATAATGCTATTTATTTCAGATTTAACTCCATTGACGTGAAGTACCAAATCTGGAAACTGGGAGTTGTGTTCACTGACAATGTAAGTTTCGTCGCGTCTAATATTTTATGGCTTGTTTATGCCTGCTTGTTCCTACGAAGCAAAGATAAAGGTGACACATCCTGCAATTAATGTTAACCGATAATATAATTTATGACTGAGCAGTGGGTGTAAAACATTTCTGATATTTTATGACTTATTCCTGATTTGTTTAATCTATTGTCCTACTGTGCTGAGATTCTGTTTGATACAAATGCACATGCTGCAGAAGTGATGGTGGTAATATCCTGTGATTCTACCTTATCTAAAATACACATTTGTCTCTATCTGTCCTGGTAATCTATATTGCCTGTCCGTGTTTGTCCTTGTGTGCGCTCACAGTCCTTCCTGTACTTGGCCTGGTACATGATCATGTCTGTTCTGGGCCATTATAACAACTTCTTTTTTGCTGCCCACCTTTTGGACATCGCCATGGGCTTTAAGACACTTCGTACCATCCTTTCCTCTGTCACACACAATGGGAAGCAGGTGTGTGTGCCTGTTATTGTATGTGACTGTCAGCCCGTCTTTAAATCTCTGTCCATCTGTCTCTATGTGTGTTCATACGTGCAGTTAGAATGCATGTGATGTTTGCTCTCACAGCGTAGGGTTATATTGGGGCTTTTCCAAGATGAAGAAGCGCATTAAAGCCCATCTGCCTCTCTTTCCTTGTTGTGATTTTTTGTGTATTTGTGTGTCTGTGTCAGTTGGTCCTGACCGTGGGCTTGCTGGCGGTTGTGGTTTATCTCTACACCGTTGTAGCCTTCAACTTCTTCAGAAAATTTTACAACAAGAGCGATGACGACTCCCAAGACATGAAGTGCAATGACATGCTTACTGTGAGTTACATGTGCATATTGACACACAGACTTGCACACTTTGTTTCACCGTATACATCTACCTTTATCTACACACTCTATCTCTTTATCTTTCTAACACAAAGACAGCCACACATGTTGTTTTCTTCCTCCAGACTGAAAGAGGTAGAGAAGCATTCTCACAGTGATCCTCGCTGCTGACTTGAGAGCAGCTTCTTGTCTCAGCCCTTCCACTACTTTTTCACAAAATGATGGACATATGGATAGAAAAACAGCCCCTGAAGCCTCAGCATAGCTCTTTGTTTGGCCGTTTGCAACATTAGCACCCCACCGTCTGCTCTATTCTAATGCCGGCTCCACTGTCACTCACATACACAGGCGGATGGACAGCGATAGCATTTGAATAAAACCCTGCTATTACATGAGGCAGGGAATATTGCATTAAATCCTCAGTCTCACTCACTATGTTGTTGTTTATGATCGACTTTTAGCAGCACTAATTTACAGTCCCTTTCTCATAACTACAGTACCACAGTATTTTGTAGACAACTGCACTGCAACCTGACAAAAATCAGAATCCATAGATAACCAGAAGACGGCTCATTGTCTACTGTTTTGAACTGAAGTAGAAGTAGAGAACATTTTCAAATTCAAATGTTTCTTAAAAGTTTAACTGTCAATTTTGACTTTGCTTCTGTTCATGTTCCTTGTGGAAAATATCATCTTTGACACGTAAAAGCACAGTACAGTCCTGGCTAGACAACCTGATTGTTAATTCTTCTTGCCTCATGCTCTTACATGCAGCTCCTTGTGGGAAAACACTGTCTGAAGTGAAGAATATTGATTAAAAAAAACCTTGTTATATTCTGTATAAAAGTGCTGCCTCTCTCAAACTTTAAAATGCTCCCAAAAAGCAGCCCCCATGGAGACAGCAATGAAAATACATAAAAAATGTGGAAATAAAATGTGTTTTCTTTCAGTGTTACATGTTCCACATGTATGTGGGAGTGCGTGCGGGTGGCGGCATTGGGGACGAGATCGAGGATCCTGCTGGAGATGAGTTTGAGGTGGAACGAATCGTCTTTGACATCACGTTTTTCTTCTTTGTCATTGTCATCCTTCTGGCCATTATTCAGGGTAAATCACAGACACTGAATTTGTTTTGCAAGTACAGTTAAGCTTGAAAAAATGCTTGCATGCCTTAACATGTATACTGCACGTCTTTCCCAGGACACACACAAGTAGAATTTATTCGCAGCCTTCAACCGGAATTCGTTTGATGAATTTTTCATGCGGGTTTGGAAAACGGGCCAAGTGTATGTTTATTCCACTGAGTCCTTAAGTTTCACTGACACCTGTCATTCACACGCAAGCACAGATGAGCACAAGACACACAATTCTGTCTTTTTTCAGGCTTGATAATTGATGCCTTTGGAGAGCTGCGAGACCAGCAGGAACAGGTGAAAGAGGATATGGAGGTGAGATCTGACTCTTTCCGACACACACGAACACACACACAAACAAACACCGTCTCCATGTTTAAACAGACAAGCACAGTAGCTGTTTATACTATTCCAGCAATTTGAATAAATTACATATCAAGTTTGTACAATAAGTATAAATATCCTGAAAGTATCCGATCCTCCTAAGTGTCATCCTAAAAAAGACACTGCAGCCATGCTGATTCAGCAGCAGTTTCACTTGTCATCAATTTGTATGTACGACTAGCTGTAACTTAAGTGCACGTGAAGAGCAGATGTAGATTAAGTCACTGGTTGTGGGAGCTCATGTCACAGCAAACAATGCTATCATTAATGAGAGGAGAGCATTATCGCCTTTTCACTGATGATTAGCAGCAAGTCATTACAGAAAGTTTATTCTGGGAAAAACAAATCCCTGGTATTCAAAATCAATCTATCCAGTGTAATTGGCATGCATAGAATGTGCATTTTAAAGAAAACCTTCTCTGGCGACCGTTTCAGTCATTTTTTGCTCTGAAATTTCAGTCTGTGCATCTTCCTTTATTTGTGTTTGCATAGAAATGCACTGACGGTTGTTTTAAGTTAAAGAATATATATTTATTTGCAACTTAATAAGTAAAGGATAGATGCAATAACAATTAACAATATTTTCCTCTTAAATATTATTCCATAAATTGTATTTCTCACAGATATTATTCCATAAATTGTATTTCTCACAGTTACATGTGAAGTTTGTTCTCGTGGAGCCTGTGGACCAGTCAGCCATGGCTTCAGCTGCAGTGAATAAACTCTCCTGAATCAGACAAGTAATATTAAAGGAGAGAGGCAGACTGAAACTTAGCAGCAGGCAGAAAACAGACGAATAAGCCCAAAGGAGCAGGAGAAGCAGGCAACTAATCGAAGGTTAGACCTTTGATTACCAAACAAGGCAGCACAGATGGCCTTCCAAACAATGGTGAACTACCCTCTGAAAATGAAGGCTGCTCATATGATTTCACTCAATGCATAGTTGTTATGGTCACTGACATTTGGCAAATGCACAATAGTCAGCATCTGCTCTTCTACATCCACAGAGAAAACAATAACAAATGAATAGTAGTAGAGAGCTGCGGTTCAGTCGACTGCAAAACAGATTCAGAAGGAATTCAAGCAAAAGCAATATGTTTTTACAGATTGCTGAAAGCTGAAGAGAATAGAAGCAAGCAGGGGGTGTGTAAGGATTATGAATAGTGCTGTTATGTTCATATATTAGACAAATTTTTTCATTGTTTTTCTGACATCAGACATTAGTATGTGATTTCATGTAGTCTTTATAAAATGTCTTTTACACTGTGTCCCCCGAAAAATGCAACAGTGCCGCACATTTCACACCTGCTTTTCCAGATGTTAAACTTCAGATGCATTACGCTCAGCTACACGATATATCAGGTTCAGTTGCCTCTCATATTTTTATCCCTGAAATACATATTGCATGAACCTCAAAACACACATTGTAGCATCGCAGTCACAGTTCCAGTGCAAAAAAATGGAAAAAAGTAATTAGACTACTTAGAATCCTGAAAATGTTGCAAAGCCTCAGTGAAGTGCCCCTCTGCGTCCTATGAAGGGAGTATGAGGTTGTTGTCATTTTGTCTTTTTCTTTTGTGGGCGTCCTTTGAGTGCCTAAGTGGGAAAATATGAGGTGTCATATTGTTGTGCCAGCAGACTAAATACCATGTTTGAGTCACAGAGCACTAAAACAAGATGCCTTAAGGTTTGGATTTTAGTATTTTATGTTTCTAATTTGCTGTGGAGTGTGTCATGTTCGTACAAGCCTCTTTCACCAATCATTACATGTCTTACATCTCTCCTCCTGCAGACCAAATGTTTTATATGTGGGATAGGAAATGAATACTTTGATACAGTCCCTCATGGCTTTGAGACTCACACTCTGCAGGAGCACAACTTGGCCAACTATTTGTGAGTTGAATCATCCTCAGTACTTTTATGTGGGTTTGTCATCAACTTAGGCGAATAATTTTACAAATACTAAAACTAACTTCTGCAAATGTGGCTTAAACACTGGTTGTTTGTCATGTGGAACTTGTGTAAATGTTGTGCATGATTTACCATCACTGAACCTAACGAAAAGCAAACATTAAAAACCACAGTCACACCTCTATCAGTCAATTATTCATTGACTTGGCTGCAGAATGATATTCCTATAAAACTTTGCTGCCATAATTTCTGCAATATGTTTTGTTGTTGTTGTTATTTTGTATTATGGTCTAATAACCTCCTTGCCTAATGGTGCACAGTTTTTCACTAATGTGCATCAACTAACATCATTTTACTGGGAGATTTCTAATAACAATCCAGCAAAAATTCTGAACACCTCATAGAATAATGACGTGTGCATGGGACCAGACTGTAGGCTGAGAGGAAGCAAAAAATCCTGCATATGTTTTGTCTTAAAACACCGACAAGCCTCAACACCATACAAACAGTGTTATTCAATCTCAAATCATTAGGAGCCTTCCACTGTGAAATATTGAACAAGTAGAATAAATAATCTCTAATTATTGGTGAGTTAAATACAAGAAAACAGTTGAAGCTATTATGAAAAGTCTTTGACCAGAAGGCAGCCACTGATGTTTTGTGAACCATATGTCACAATAATACAAAACAAACATGTAAAATACTTTTTAATATGAAAAATGTGGTGGACTATTACCTCTTATTTTACTGAATAAATTCCCATACTTATTGAAAGAGATAAGCAGCTACTATTAATATACATGTACTCACACTTTAACTTTCTGCACAGAGTCCAGCTTGTGACATTGGTCTTGGAAGCCAATTTTCTTCCCACTGGAGCACAAAACAAGAGAATCTATTTTGATCCTTTGAAAACAGTTCCCAATATGATCATGGGAACACATTTGCTTTTTAATATGGATGCAAATCAGAGGTCACCGAGCAGAAATTTTTCTAATAGATGGAATGACGTAACATAGAAATTAACAAGTAGAACCCAGTGGATGCAACTGCTGAACTCTGCCTTTTGTACTCTATATTGAGAAAAGTATGATCTAAAACAAACTACTATATAGACTATATTGAGAAAAACCTGACTGAGGAAATGCTTGTGTGTGGCATTAAAGGCAGAAAAAATTACCCCAGTCAATCATTAAAAATGTAATGGCAAAAAAGTGATTATCATTTTCTCGTTACCATATACCAATGAGTCGATGAATACCTGTTCATAAAGGTGCTTCTCCTGAAGGTCTTGTTGTATTGCACGCTGTTGCTACGTCAATAATTGCCACTAGCAAGACCTTATTGAGTCAAATTAGTATGGATCCCTCAGGATATGTTTGCATCCTCTGACTGATGGACTCTGGCCTGCTCATGACTATGTATGCTGCTGCTTCATGTGACATTTTTGGCTCACCTGTTAAAGGTCTACAGACTGAAACGTCACTGTTGGTAATTTAATAAACTGAATGATCAGTACATGTCAGCATCTCTTGCTTCTGGTCAATCATCAAATATCCACAAGCAGTAAACTGAATATTTTTTTTGTCCAAATACAGCGATTACGTACACGGTGTTTGTATTTTTGCTGGGAATAACTGCATCTGTTACTGTCACATTCAACGTACTTGTGCACAGACTTAATTAAATGCTAAGATTTTCTCCGCATGTGTTTCTCTCCGTATCAGATACAAGTATGTTTGAGAGATTTTACAATTTGCTACATGATTGCCTCTTCTGTGTCCTTGCAGATTTTTTCTCATGTACCTTATTAACAAGGATGAAACTGAACACACGGGGCAGGTATAATAGTTTTTTTCTTGTGTTTTATCGCATCGTCCAAATAAAACTAGGCGTGTGCTTTTAAAGCTCCTGAACGATTCTGCTGTCGATGACAAGATCACATTGCTGTCCATCCTTTCACAACGCCTCCTCCGCGTCTCAGTGATTTCTAGCATTTGGCATGATAATAACAAAGCTGTAGCGTAACCTTTCTGAATAAGACAGAATCAGCATTCACATGGCCTCTCAAAAGCCTTATCACCTTTCCTGGAACGCATATTTTATGACAATATGCATCCCAGCCATACCTCTTATGATTACAGTTGCTCTCAAGAAACATTGTAGAATGAAGACTATATATTTAAAAAGGAATTGAATTGGGCAAGCATTTTAGTTCATTGGTCTTGTTGCTGTCACATATTGTACGTGACCTGTTACAGAGACCTACTTCAAGAGCAGCGTTTTCTCTTGTGTTTTTATATCTATTAAAGGGATGTGAACCCGAATAGATGATAATTCTAAATCCTCACAGTCCAATGCAAAAATAACAGTATTTCGAATGGAATGCTGCTGAATTGATGAAAAACAATACATTTTTTTAAAAGGCTAAAACATTTTGTCCAATTAGACAGAATTTCCAAATCGACTACGATCCTGGGACTTGTCTTTAGTTGGGTCAGTATATAAATGAGGGACTTTTGAAGTCCATAGGATATATCTTGCATACATTTTCATTAAAAGTAAAAAAAAAAACTAATGTTTTTTATGTTCATTGTGATCATGTCTTTACAAATTCCATAATTATTTATTGAAACACTCACTTATTAATAAAAAATGACTGGATATCACTAAAATGTCAACTAAATAACTGTCCGAATTTAATAACAACCACCTTCTAATTAGCTAAACAATAATAAAATGAGCTCATTCAAAAAATGTTTTGATTGTGATATTTTCATTAAGTTGAGATGTTTATTTCTTGGCAATACATCAAATTGTATATGGAAAATAACAAATTATATCTGTGAAATCACTTCAACTAAGTTAGCCATTACAAAAACACCTCTCAAGGAAATGTGTTAATTCCAGATCACATGACCTGCTGCACATGATGTCATTTCCTCCTGAAGAAAAGACTGGCCAGACCCCAAGGCTTTCTGAGTTATTTAATATAAAGTAGTGTGTGAGTCTAGTGTGGATTTATGGCATGTCAACAGTTTTACTGCAATATCTTTATAGATAACTTTCTATTTCAATTTTACTCAGTTGTATATATAATATTCAGAAGAATCTTTCTGTAAAAATGCCATGTGGTGTTTGGTTATAGACGGCCATGTTGATTTTAGGTCTGAAAATAGCAAAAATGTCAACTATGATACAAAAAATCTCGCAATTATATATTGACCCAGTTGACTGTATTCTTTCAGCAGTTTATTCCTCGCAGGTGTAGATCAAAAAGGAGCTCCTAGGTGGAATGTGTGAAATGTTTCTCTGGCATGCTAGACACAAAAATTGAATATGTTAAAAATTTAAATAGTGTTGCCTTCTGTGGACACTGTTTAGACGGTTATTCTGCTGACCCGATGAGCTCTCCGTCAAAGAATGTATACATTTGATGTAGTTAATGACTTGAAGGTAAATTATCACTCTGTTGACTTTGCCAGGAATCCTATGTGTGGAAAATGTACCAGGAGCGTTGCTGGGAATTCTTTCCTGTGGGAGACTGTTTCCGTAAGCAATATGAGGATCAACTGGGATGAAGGGAAATCTAAGACGGTCTTAAGCCTCCCTAGATAGTGTCATTACATCGAAGCTGTCTTCATTGATGACCTTGGACTCACTAAATTACCTTGAGTTTGTGTGTTTCCACTATATTGATATTAGATTTTGGAGTGATTTTTACCCTCAAACATCATTATTTTTGAATTATATTGATTAAATTACTTCGAAAAATAGATTGATGATCACTTATTTATGTTATGTTCCTAAATTAATGTTTGTTTTGGGAATCCTGTGGGTAGGAAGTTCCTCATTTTGGTGTTTATTTTAATAGTCTACAACAGAAGTATTTGCCATTTTATGCTTCATTATCGCACACAGTCAAAGCCAGAAATCCAAATTCACTTCTGCAGCATTTTGCTAGCTGGATATGTCATTTTTTTTTTTTTTTTAATTGATTTGTCTTTCTAATCACAGCCTCCCATCCCTTTCCCCCTGTGTGACGTCCAGATAAACACTCTCCCCCTGGCATTTGCTCTGCTTTCACCTTCCTCTGTTTCTTGAGGTTCTTTTTTCTTATCTGTCATCTCTACAGGATCCTTCTCTTCCTACTGTCTTCTTGCTTCTTATTCTCTTTTTTTCCCCCCTCATGCCTCATATTGGACTCATTATTGGCTACAGTATATCACGCCCCGGTGCTCCGATGGAAATGTCGCCAAAGCAGTAGATCATCGAGCTTAACGACATGATTGACAGCTGCCTCTAATGGCCAGTAAAGCCTTTGGAGAATTCTCAGGTTTAACTCACTGATTAAAAAGAGTGCAGCGAGTTTTGTTAAACTGTTGATACGCGCTGACTTTAACAGCGGGATGACAAGCGTGGGAGGACCTCCTACAGATATTGTCCTCATTATGCAAAGGTCAGACACTGAGCTTAGACAATTCTGCTGCTGATATGTATTCATGTTGCTTTTGAGTTATGACCTGAGAGAATATGGTGATACTGTAACTCAAAAAACATACTACAGGTAAAAGATGAAGAGATCTCACTTTTTCTGTGAAATGAAAGGTTTTAGATTGTTCTTGCATAGATATAAATCTTAAGAATTTGCTGAGTGGCTAGTCTAATAGTTAAATTTGTAAAATTACAGCTCTACATTGCTGCATTTTATCTGTTTAAGTTAAGGCTAAGCTGGGAAAACGTTGTGGTTTTATAGTATTCCAATGTTTTTTAAATTCATTTTCCTTGATTCAATGCTTATAAAAGGAGTGTAAAGGTTGTTATGAATACTTTTAAGGAGATTTTATGCAGCACCAAAAGCACCGTTTCATACTGCTATTATCTTTAACTAAGCTCGCCTTCAAGACTGTGCCCCTGTTTAAGATTCATAGGGTTCATAGCTGCCAGCTCTTGAGCTACAAGAGAATGGACATAGTTGATCAGTCGCCACATAAGTCTTAGAGCAGAGGAGGATTGGGGGAAAAAACATCTCATCAAAAGCCTATTTCATTTGGAAATTTATCCCCTTCTAGTGAGTCTAAAAATCAGTCATACCACCATAATATCAAACCCACAGACATCCAACTCCTCTTCGCAGTGCTCTCACACCACAGATGTGCAGGAATACGATTTCAGAAGTAACATTTCTACGGTTAATTTACCAGAACACCATGCATTTGAACCAGGGGACCTCACCGCTCTGAAACAGCCCAAATTAAATACACTGTATAATTGCCACATCTGCTTGATCAAAAGATATTGTGCATAAGATGGATGTTCGTTTGTAGCTGCCAGACTTCTCCGTCTAGTCTTCATGATCTTTTCCATCCCTGTGGTTGAGTGACGCCGAGGCCAGAAGGTCTGGATGCAGTTTGGATTGTGGAGCATAGCTGAGTGGTGGAATTTACACCGTCTGCTCGCAGAATGAACAGCGGTGTAACAACAGTAGCGCTACGTGACACAGCTCAGGTCCCTGATGTCTTAGAAGAAATACATTCATGCAAACTGGAATTGCAGCAGATGTGTGTGTCTGTGTCTCAGGCAGGACAGTCAGCTCCTTCTGTGTTGTCTGCAGTATAGCCACTTTTATATTGGAGCTATTCATTAGGTTAACGGCTGCATCCCTCAGTCACAACTTTCCAAAACCGGCTCGCAGCCGGACACTTGTATTAAACACATACTTTTTTCTGAAATTTATGTCACAAGGGACGGTTATTTCTTTTCCACAATAGTTCTGACTTTAAAGTGCAAACTAAAAGAGAAGTACAGGAGGTAATGGCAAGTGGTGCTGGAGTTTAAAGTTCAGTTTTTGCAACTTAATGAAGGTCAGTCAGACCAAATTGCACCAGAATTTTTACTAATTTATGTGATTTATCAGACACGCCACAGTGTTTTACTCATTTTGAGACATTTTTGTTCTGAGGAAATAACTTGTTTGCTTTGAATATTATGTACACAGTTTTAAATTAAACTAAATCCATAAATTTCAAAGTATTTATTCTTGAAAACAATATAATATTGTGCTCATTATATCCCATATTATGTACTATCCTTTATTGAATGAATAACCCACACTTCCGCACAGAAGGTCAAGTATGATGAGAGTTTTTGCATCTTTAATCAAGTTACAGCTTTTATATTACAACAGAATGAAAGTAAGATCTACCTGCAGAGGGGATGTACCCAGTTTGATAACATTCTTTACTATATTGCTTCCCAAGGTCACTGCTACTACTGTCTTTGTAGTTTTTATCTGTAATCAACCTGAGAGTCAACCTGCACAGCAGCTTCGACCCATTTATCTGAACAACCAAAGCCTTACATTTACATGTAGCATGACTGAAGATCTTTTGTCTCTTTGCAAAAGAGGATATCGCATATGCTTTACTGCATAACAGGAAACGGAAAGCTGCCCTGATCGTATCTCTCTTGAGTGCACCGGTGTCATTGACATAGAAATCATATAAACTGATCTGGCTTTATGACACATCAGCAAAATGTAAGCAGTGACTAATGGATGCAGCCATATTCCATATTCTTCAATTGGAAATCGATGATATGGTTCCATTATGCATCGCCTTCAGGTTAGCATTATTCAAAGACACTCTTTGCTGTAGCAGCATTCATAGCCGGCAATAAGGAATCGAGGAATTATGCCTCTCTAGATGGCTTTAGGTCGGCATGCAACAGCTAGTTTTGCATACAGGGCATTGTAAAATGATTATAGATATAGGGGAGTGTGGTTTGATCATTCTGAATATTGCCTCAGTCACTTGTTGGGGAGATAATGCCTCTGGTCCCAGATATATCATGGAGATGTAATGTGAGTTATAAATCAATAAAAGATGACAAGAGGAAAGCAAATGGGGGAGAGAGCGCAGCTGTGAATTTACTCCTACCTGAGGCCGACCAAGTATTCTGAATTAAACATGAGCAGCGACTGTCTTTTATTTTTTTGTTTGCTCCTTTTCCTCTGATTTCAGTATTGGGAGCTCTTGTCTGCCTCAAACTGTGACTGCTTTTCACACCGTGGACCCTGAGTTACAGTTCTGCCATTGTCGTTTATTGATTTTATTTTAATGCATAGCAGTCCTTTCTTGTTTGCTCGCGGTTTGCAGCCTCATAAAGACTGGATTAATTTTGTTGATTTAGAGCGCCGGCACCGAATGTGCTAGTTGTGTTTCATTATATAGTGACACATTTGGTGAACACATGACTAATTTCATCATCTCTGATACATTGTATGAATATTTTATGAGTGTTTGTGTGAGATTTAACTTTAGAATGGTCTGTTTTTCATCTGTAATGTCACTCCAAAAGAAAAGTCATTTTATTTCTTCAGTCCCTTTTCACTGACCTGTCAGGAAATGACTTGATGCCTATCTTCTGCTGTGTAGTATATGAAGGCTGCTCAGGGACTGACATGTTTTTAGTCCTGGCCATGCATTGACAATAAGTCTAGTTCTTCAGTCAGAAACTTGTTTCAGGGATTGGGACTTTGCAGAAGCACAGTTCTTGTAGAAACACTGAAAAAAATAACCGTCTCTACTATTTTTCTTCCTCCTACCAATGGACGGTCTGTACTGACCCTAATGTGTTATTGTTACCAATATCTGCCATTCCCATCTTGACTGTGTAGAAATGCTTCCCCTTCAGTTGATTAAATATTTACAGCTATTTGAAATCATCAGTGCAGCCTCCATATTAAAAAATGTTGCACCAAAATGCAGCCTAAACCCAGTGTGGTGATTGCCTGTTTATGCAACCATGATGAGTATCTTTAAAAAAAAAAAAAAACAACATATTCACAGTTTTGGCAGCAGTGGCGTTTGGGTCACAGGCAATTGAATGCAACCTCGTTAAATGCAACTACGTAAAAGCAGCAAGGTTGCAATCGCCATGAAATCCTGTTGCGATTGTGACAGATTAAGTACCTGCAGCATCCATTTTGTTTGTGATCAAATTTATTTCCCCTTGTGCTCTCTTGCAACTCCATTAATCCTTTTTTTCTGGCTTTGGAGCATTATTAAACTGCCATTTACTTGCAGGATTGCTTTTTAAATAGACCAGAAAACCACCATACAGCCGTGGAAGGTGTTGCAAAAGTCACGTCGCTCTCTTTGCACACTTTTTCCATCCCAGATTTTCATCCAGTGCTGTCATGTTTTCCAAAAGTGAAGATTAAAAAATGGTGTGAGATGCTCAGGCCTTGCAAAGTCAGAAAACAACAAATAATAGAGCAGAAGGCTTGACAGAAGATAATTTTCCCAGATGCTTGTACCTTTGACGTCAAAATGACAAATGAAATTTGGACCTGCTGTTTATTTTCTCAGCACTGAAGTCATTTGACTTGCTTCAATTTGTTCAGGTTGCCCTAGCTGGCAGAATATTCAAATTATTGTTTTTTCTACTGTAAAACTATGTAACGAAAGTGTTTATATAACTCTAGGACACAGTAAAACAAATCCAAAGAGAAAATTTGTTATTTGTGTGCCCTAATTTTCTTCCCAACACACTGATTTATTGTCTTTCTTTGCTCCATTTATTATGTTTAGTTTAATATGGAGCTTATCCCAGCATCTATTTAGTGGAAGGAAGGGAAGCAACGTGGACAGATCACATCCATCAGAACTAATAGAAGGAAAATGAAAATTATAGGAAAACAAAGAACTCACCGTCGGGATGAAGAGAGTCCCACTGACACATATATGATAATAAAAAATGAGTAGATATTTTTGTGTTTTTGGATTTGTTTTTCAAGATTCACTAAGAGATTCACAAGTTTTTCACTAATTAATATATATCTGTATCTATATCTATATATATCTATATCTATCTATCTATCTATCTATCTATATATATATATATATATATATATATATATATATATATAGATATAGATATAGATATAGATATACACACACATATATTTTGTGGCTAAAACCCTATAGTGTTAGTAATTTTGGAGATAGACCTGACTTTTTTTATATTTGTAATAATGTTTTTGTTTGGGATTTTTTTAACAGGTAAATTTGCATTATGTGTAATATTGCAGGTCTGTTAACCATATCTTTTTAGTTAGATCTTACCCTCAATATTTAAATTCATCATGGTTCTTTTTTCTCTGTTGGAAAGCACTTTGGCTCCTCGTCTGCAGTTTTAAATGTGCCATATAAATAGCAGTGACTTGACAGTAGCCAGCTGAGAAAACCTCGTACTGGCTGCTGGTGGGATTACCGCCTGCCACTCCATGACTACGAGCTTGTTGGAAAACAAGCAGATATTTTAATTTGGACTGCATCTTTACTCTGTGGGATTACAGGTGCTGCACCTCAGGCAATATGTAGTTTATCACATGAAGTGCTCCACACTAGATTCTCAGTTGTGACATCTATTGTCTCATGACAGTCAGACAGACCCCTGCCTTCTCATTACAACTCTAATTTTCGTATTGAGTAACTGTCTTTCAGTAAACAAGCTTTACCACCAGTGACGAGAGGCGGGCTTTCCAAATTACCATTTAGATTGGACAACTCCATGCCAAGAGAAAGCCAATTACTCAATGACAGTTTAGTAAGGAAAAGGGAAAGACGAGGGCTGGAGATGGGTATATATCGCAGCAGATGTGCTCTGTTTGTATCACTTCTCTATAAACGCTGTATCACACCAATATCTTATTTCATTTCAATGGCTTTCCTTTAAAATCTGCAGACACTGTGGGTTTTGGCTCTGCAGGGCTGTTCGCTCACTGATCTGAGCCCCTGAAATTTGAAAGGAGACAGGTGCTGCCTTTAATAATTGAAACTGGCAAATTGGCTCACTCAAAGGTAAGCTGAAGTTACTGGGGAAATGACCCATTTTTCAGCCAAGTGGAATTATGTACATCTCAAAAACTCCATTTTTGTCAAGCTCTTGTTTATGGGCAGGAATTATGAGGTATTTTACATCAAGTTGGTTTCTATCATCATGCAGGAATGGGAAGATTAACCTGAAGCCAAGAGAGATGAATGTAAATATTATTGTTAATTATTGTTGTATTCAATTTCTAAAGACTTTAACCCAGAGTCTCAAGCCTGGCTTGGTTTGAAAGAAAGAGTCGTAAAAACAGTTTTTGTATCCACAGCTGTGTGAACATCTGTCTGCTCAGCTGTTATCCTGAGCTTATATGTGGGTGTGTTTCTGTGTGAGTATTCCTCTATGGTGGAATATACACACATATATTCACAAGAAACTAGTAATTTTACACATTTTAATTCTTTGTAAAAAAAAATCCATAGCTTTTACTTCAAAAAATATCTCTAAATGCTTAATACTGCACAGGACTCAAGTCTGACTTTGTAAATCATGCATTTTGCACATTGTTTCTGAAATATTTATTTTTTCTGAAAACCTCAAATTTATTGTTATGTAGCTTGACTTATTAACAAGCTGCATTTAGGACAGCTGAAATATTAATGTTTTTTACATAATATCAGCCAAGGAAAACAGGAGATTTGCCTCATGTTTTGTTGCACTAAACACATTGTGTATTTCTTTGATTTTCACATTCTTATACACTGCCTTACAATTTTTCCTCTGTGGTCAACTATTATTCATTCTCTAGTATATGTCCATTTGTTCTTCTCTACTGGTTTTAATTTCCTTTTGAGTGCAGAATCATCCATGCCTTACCTTCCTGCCAAAGCTGATTTCATAATGTTGGCTTCGGGAAAAGTTGACACTATTTGTGGATTCTGGTTGAAATATTGTGGTGCGCTATGATGTCTTAACTTATTAGTTAATTTTTAGAACTGAATAAGACCACAGCTTGAGCTAGCAATTAGCTTCATAATCATCAGTTAACTTCGTTGTTATTTTCTAGACTGATTAATTAGCTGTTTGGTTTGTGAAATGTCAGAGAATAATTTAGAATGTGCAGACTAAAACCACAAGCAAATATTCACTCTTAAAAAGATGTCCATGGCTTTTGAACTGTTGTTGATTGCTTTTTTATTAACCAACTAACTGATTCATCAGTTGCTCTGCAGTTAACAGAATTTTCCAGTTAAAATAATGAGACATTTTTTATTTCCCTACATCTTTTTTCCATCTTCTCTCATATTTTCCCCTCAATCTTGCACACTGGGTCTACAGTTTACCCTTGTTATACAGTAACAAGAAAAGAGCGCAGAACTCAGAGAGCACAGTACTTGTATGATTTCCGACGCCTGAAATCTTGAAAAAATTTGTGGCAGAAATCACAGCACTGTAGAATGGGGCCATTTAATATAGATGTACCCACGTACAAAATGACCTTGCACTGAACTCAGGCGTGTGTTATGCATGTGTGTGTTATGTACGGATCACGAATCACATGACCTAAATATGTAGCGGGCGGCGGGAATTGATGGTACTTGGAAACACCCCCACAATTTAATCGGTTGTTCCTTATATGATTTCCAACAAGATTTCCGATAAGTCTGCAGTGATGGATAGTAGGTTTGCAATCACGTAATCATCAGCAGGCAGCTGATGTAGCGTTCACTTGCAGTCATAGTTACAGTGACGCCGTGCCGCTATCTCGCAATGATTCAGAAATCTTTAACAAATCCGTGGATCCAGACTATGAGCCGCATCACTGCCAAAATCTAATCAGTTGGTCCTTGTGTCATTTCTGACCTTCCTTGAAAATTTCATCCAAATCCGTGGGTCTGTTTTTGAGTAATGTTGCTAACAGACAGATGGACAGACAAACAGATGGTCAAACTAACAGACAAACATACTTCGATTGTCACATAACTCGGCCGTTACTTGGCGAAGTAGTAATCTGGCTGAAAAATGATACCTTTGAAAGTCCCTGTTTTCACATAGAAAACCTCATTGATTGATAGCAATCAAAATGACAGGGATAAGGACCAAGGTGCAATCTACCAAGCTGAATAGCAGGCTATTATTCGACTCCGATAATCTGAGATCATCAGTGTTTCTTCAAGTGGAATAACAGAAACTGAGTGAAATATAGAGACGCTCTGGCACTGCTGCAGTTTATAGTTAATGGTGTCAGAAAGCAAGACGGGGGCTCCTGCCTGATAACGCACATGAAAGTCATCCCGTTCATTACGTGCTGGGCTTCAGTTTTGCATAGAAATGTGACCATTTGCTTCCAACTCTGCCTTTGTGCAGCTGCTTCACAACACATGGTGCTGTTTTTTTTTGCCTATAAATAAAAGAAATATATTTGGCACAAAAGGGGTTTGCAGAAATGGAAATTTTAAAACCGAGGTTTCCTCGTGGTCTGGGAATAAATGATAAGCCTCCACCGATTCTGCCCCTACCTGGGCACGACACAGCGCAGGTTGGCAGATGGCTTTGGCTGGCTTTGATGGTAAGACAGCTGAATGAGGGCAAATGTGGTGAGCGTGAATGGCCTCGCTGCTGGCAAATGAGCTTGTTTCTTGTCTCCTAAAATGACCCAGATATTGCCAGGGGGAGCCCACATGTGCACACAATCATAATTAAGCGAAGTGTTACAATACACCACACACAGACAGGTTTATTTTTTCTCAAGTCGACCAATTAAACACGATCAAGTTTAGATGCGCCATTGGAAGCATTTAATTCTGACAACATGTTATCTAATAGGACAATAATGGAGGCTGCCTTTTAGTGTGAGTTTACTTTAATTACAACTCAAGGCAGTGACAAAGCTTTCAAAAGTCCTAGTGAATCTTCAGGGTTCAGCTATGAAAGCTCCAAGCAGTATTGACCTCCACAAGCCAGCACATTTTCTCAGTACCAGTTCCTTTCATCGTGTAGCTGTTGGCTCTGAATACCTGCCACGGCTGATTGCTGTAAATCAGAAAGTCAACAATCTTATATTCTCTCGCATGCAGTCACAGAGAAAAATATGCCTGCTCCCACATCAAGGTCATGGAGAAACCCTTTACTTGACAAAGGAAGTGCCTGGCTAGAGGTTATCATGGAGATATTATCACTCATCACAGACAAACTTGACTTGATTATGCACTGACACTAATCTCCAATGATTTCCTTAGGGGTCAGAGTGCAGGCTGCTTTCCTTCAGATGTTGCATGCTTGATTAGTGTTTGCTGCTTAAACCTCTAATCCATAAAATGAATGGTGTTAATGGGTCAGTGTATAATTGAGGGACTTCTGAAATCCATGAGATATATACAGTATATAACTGTTTTACATCAGTAAGTTTGTCCTCTTGGTCAGCAGTAACAACTAACTAAACAACTAGGTTCTACTCTTGAGAAAAAGCTAGCATTAGCATGGATTTATAATACTATTACTGTGACTAGAGTAGGGTTAGCAAATGAGTCAATATATAATTGAGGGACTTTTGAAGTCCTTCTAATAAATCTTGCATGCATTTTCATTAAAAGTAAAAAAAAAAAAACTAATGTTTTTATGTTCATTATGATCATTTCTTTACAAATTCCATAATTACTTATTATGGAAACAATCACTTATTAATAAAAAATGACTGGATATCACTAAAATGTCAATTAAATAACCGTCCGAATTTAATAACAACCACCTGCTAATTAGCTAAACAATAATAAAATTGCTTTGATTGTGTTCTTATTTCTTTTTTGGTAACGTATCGAATTTGGTATAGAATAACAAATTGTATCTGTGTCCGAGAAATCACTTTCAACTAAGTTCCCCATTACAAAAACACCTCTCAAGGAAGTGTGATAATTCCAGATCACATGACCTGCTCCACATGATGTCATTTCCTCCTGAAGAAAAGACTGGCCAGACTCCAAGGCTTTCTGAGTTATTTAATATAAAGTGGTGTGTGAGTCAAGTGTGGATTTATGGCATGTCAACAGGTTTACTACAATGTCTTTATAAATAACTTCCAATTTCAGTTTTACTCAATTGTATATATAATATTTAGATATTTAGATATTACATGGCATTTTTTTTTCTAAAAATACCATGTGGTGTTTGGTTATAGGCGGCCATGTTGATTTTAGGCCTGAAAACAGCAAAAATAACAACTATCTTACAAAAAGTCCCGCAATTATATATTGACCCAAATATTACTCTTGGTTGTCTAGTTGTGGTTATATCAATGGGTCTGAATTGTAAAGAGAATCTATACAATCAATATGTTGTGTCAAAAATGAATAACACTAACCACAACTTGTTTATTTGAGTCAATGTGCACAGTGTAGCTACACAATGCTCACAGATTAAGCAGAATGCATCAAACTGACACTTCAATCACTCCAAACAGTTGTGTCCACTTGTATAACTATAGAACAAAAGTCTCATCACATCGGTTCAACACACTGAGCACAAGTCATCGTCACGGTCGATCTCGGTTTCACATGGCCGTCCCTCTCTCAACAGTCCTGCAATCAAATCTGCCTCTTGATTAAGCTCTCTGTGTGAGTCTGGCCTGCGGAGGTTTCTGAATATAAATACGGCCTCATTGTTTCGGCTTGTGATTTGGATGGATGACTACCACTGCTGTCTGTCCTTGTTGATTATCTTTGTCATTATAATCATTAAGCTGCCTTCTTCTTCCAAGGTGCCAAAATGATTGATATCAGTTATCGTGGACAGCTTTGTACTAGGTGCTCTGATCAGGTGGCAGTAGTCTTTTATGTTAATTAGGTTCCTTTTCAGTCGAGTTTAGTCTGTCCTTCACTCAGTGGGTGCTATTCAGTGAATGTGAGCATGTGCCAGCTGGAATAATGGCAGATTTCTATCAGTGCATACGTGTGATAATCCAGCAGCAGTATGCTATGTGTCGGAGTTATCAAGCGTTCATAAAAGTCGCTATAGGAAGAATGCTGAGGGAAACTGTCAATGTGAGGCAGATGGGAGTCATTAGAGTCAATAAACTATATGTTAAATCAAAGATGACACATTAGGAGCGCTGTGCAGGAGCTTTGTGTTAGTGCTGCCACTTGTCAACATAATTAATATTATAAATGAGTTATTGAAATATGTGGGTTCCCTTTTGATTGCCATTCAGGGATGTGTAACATGACAGGCAATAGACTGGCTAAGAATCTGCATATTTTGTGTGCTTGTGGGTCAAAAATTCTGAAGTATATCTTTTAGGGCTGGACAAGTCAATGCGTTAATAACGTATTAATTAACGGCAACAATTATTTTATTGTGCATTTTTTTTGTTGTTATTGTGAAAGTCCATAGCTCACTGGCTCTGAATACACAGACAGACAAACCATGGGTCACAGGAGGGCTGGATGTTGATCAGAACTTGGGATAGGAGTCATTACATCTCACCAAACGAACAGTAGAGGGAGGCTTCGGCAGACTGATTGGATGCAGCATGTGGCAGAAATAGAGATAAACTAAAACAGTCAGTTGCATCCAACGGAATCGGTGACATTAATAAAGTTCTTCATCCAGCTTCCTCTTTCCAGCATTGCAGTCAAAAGTTCTTTGCCTTCCAGACCAGTGTCTTCTTCTAGCACCTTCCTTAATGTTGTGCTATGCCTGCCAACCCTTCTGACTGAATCAGGTTTCCATACCGATACTCGACCAGCTGCTTTGTTGTGTCTCGTCACATGTCCAGCCAGGGCTAGTCTACGATGCCTAATGATGGTTGACAAGCGTGGCTGTGGGCCATATAATGACTTGTTGGCGAGGTGTGATTTCCAGGAAATGTACTAAAACAAGCTAAAGACAAACTAAAAGAAAACAAGCTAATGAGTGCCGCAGTGAAGTAGTTAGCCATCGACTGCATTCCGATTAGTATTGTGGAAGATGTTGGTCTGAGGAACATTCTTAGGATCACAACGAATTACGGCACATATGAGCTTCAACCTGCATCACTAAAAGTTTTTTTTGTGTGTCTGATGATATAAACTGGGACGCAGTGGTCATAGGTTCGAGTCCGACCCAAGGCCATTTGCTCTTCTCCTCACGTTTCCTGTCGCTCTCCACTGTCCTGTATATTAAAGCCTAAAAAGGTCACAAAAAGAAGTACAAACATGGACTTCACAGACTAAAAAGTCTTCTGCACAGTCATCCCCAGCTGTGTACTTTTTTTGCGTTCGACCACGTCACCTCACTCGAACAGAGACAGCTGTCCTGGACTGTTTCTGCTGCTCCCTGATTAAAGAAAAATGTTTCTGCTGGTACCTGATAATAAAAAAATAAGAATACAGATGTATAAATATTAACTTGGTTGTGCTGGGAAGGTTCCTGCTATAATGTTAGAATCGTGGCTCTGGACTCTGAGGGCAACTTGTTTTTCTGTAACAAACCCGAATCAAACGTTAATGCCCTTACCATGGTTTTGTTTGATTTGATTACTTTAATGTTTAAGTTGAGGTTCACAAGAAATATTTTAACTTCTATTGTGTAAAGGGAATACTGCTGTTCACAAGCACTTTATTTGTTTAAAGTGCTTGCAAATCAGATGTGATTACATTTTTGTTCATATAGCAGTACTTTTAAAATAAAGTTGTACTTTTTAAATTCATTATTTAACTTTACGCATGGCAATGTGATTAATCGCAATTAAAAATTGTAATCATTGCCCAACGCTAATACCTTTATAAAGGTATTTTTCTAGATTAGTAAAATACTGAAAGTCGCATAAACAGCATTAAATTAAATTAATTAAAAAGTGTAATAAAATAACTGCACTTCCTAAGGCTGCAGTTCATGTCTTAGAAAACTAAAATGGATTTAGAATAGCTGTATATTGCTGTAATAAACAACTTGCAGGCCTCTGAAGTTCAGGTTTTCTGACCACACAGCCACAACTCCGTTTTCTCTTTGTTTGGGTTAATAGTCAGGCACTGTGTTAATCTTAGTCTTATTACTCCTGCTCTCTCTCCTATGAATTTTGTTTGTGAATTAATTTACTACTGCTCCCTTTCTGACATTTCTTGGAACAAAGTTTAATTTAAATTTCTCTCCTCTCTGTTCCAACCTTGCATTAACATACAGTTTGTGCACAAATCAGCAACTTCCTTGAAAGCAGGCTGTTTCCCATAGAAAACCGACCTTTGCAAATTGTGTGAACCCGAATAAATCCAGCATAAGGGCCTATCAGCCACACTTACAGCTGCTTTTTTTTTTTTTTTTGCCTGAAATGCATATGGATTAAGGAGAGCTGTGCACTTCACGGATGGCATGCAAAACGTGGTTCATAGTGGCGGTCTCTCTTTGAGGAATAACCAAAGTATCTCCTAACACAGAATGAATGTGACACAGGATGCTCAAGGTTTTCCAAATTATTTTGAATTTTTTAAAAAATTGTCAAACATTTGGAATATTTCATCTTCACATCAGCAGATCCAAATTGCCTTTTTTCAGCTTGTACCATTGTGCACTGTGAGTTTTCGAAAGGTCTCTGATAACATACTGTGATGGAAACCAGGTGTTGCCATTGTTGGACGTCGTGTTCCCAGATAACCGTAGCTGCTAGTTTGGTCTGTCTGTCCATCTGTGTGTCTGTCTGTCTCTCTTTATCCACCTCCACGCCATGGCATGACGAATGAGGTGTTGCCTACAGTCGGAGAGGAGGAAAGAGAGTGTGTCAGACAGATCGACTGAGTGTGGCGGTCTGTGAATATGTCAGGTTAAAATGCTGGGACATTGCTCCCCTGTAATCCCTTTGGCTTCGTAGATTAGGAGAGACATGGTGTGGTGCCAACTGCCAATTTTGTATTCTGGTCATTTTCCTCTCTTCCTGCAAGAGTTGACTTTTTTTTGCCATATTTAGTCCAGTGAAAAATGCAAATTTTCCCCTTTGGTTTCAAAGAGAAATCAAGCCAAAGAGGACTCAATTTGCATTGTGGAGATGTCGAGCTCAGTCCTGAACTGACCCTTGGAAAAGCAGCTGGATGTGATGCAGGTTTATTCAGATTTTGCGTGCTTGTTTTCTTTATAAACATCCAACGTGTTGTAACGTGTTCATTCAGAAAAGAAGGAAGCTAGAGTTGTTATATCACCATCTTTAGGGTAGTAATAATGATTACAGTGGAAGACATGGTTTGTGTGGCTCACAGCAGAAAAATACAATCCGATTCAGTAGAAACGAGTTAAATCCACTATATACAGCAAATATGCTGGCTGTCAGGCTGTACTTTGTGTTTTGAGCTAAATATTCAGCATGTTAATATGCTTACAATGACAATGCTAGCATGCTAATGTAGGCTCCGTTGTCTGGGTCTAAGAAGTAAAACCAATGAGGGACTACCTACCTCATTCTAATGGCCAGCAGGTGGCAACAGCTCTGGCTGCAAAAAAAAGTCCAATTTTATAGACGTCAATGAGAAGAAAACCCTACTCCTCTATTATTATTACCTCAGTCAACATTTTCCAAATAAGTCTGTGGTCTCAACTGAAGGTTTCAAGTCTTCTTCCATTCAGAATGATGTTTATTTTGTAAATTATGGTCCAATTTAGAGTTACATGGATGATAAAACAGGGTGTGCTTTAGGGCATGTCAAGCTTGTGATTGTCAGATGACCATGTGTGCTGTCTTTAGGTTCTCAGTCAAAGCCACCCTTTGCTTATTATGTCAAAAAGCCAAAATAGTGATGGCCAAATTCCAAAGTCAAGGCTTCACAATGGTAGTTTACAAGCCAGTGGGTGGAGTCGCAGCCTATCCTTTATGTACAGTTTATGCTGGAGCTGATGGGAATGTCATTTGCAGGTGTTTAATCCTGCTCAAATGGCAATTTATTCCTGATGATGGCACTTGATGCAAAGTCAGAAAATCATCATGATTAAAATTCATCCTGTGTGCACATACATCTGTTCAATTGCTGCCAATTTCCAATCCATCCTATAGTTGTTGAGCCATTTTTCAAAAAGCAAAGCCCACTATCAGTCAGATTTCTGGGTGCTCTGCTAGCATGACTATGAAAATTCAAGCCATTATTGCATGTTTATAATAGTCTGTTCGTTCGTTCATTCAGAGTTAGAGCAGTAGCCTTTTTGAACCGTGCAGAAGTCCCTGCCTGGCTGTAGTCACTTGGTTTGGTTAACTGTGTTGTCCTTTCAAATAATGATTCTTCGTCTGACTGTAGCTAGTCCACACCGGCATTCAAGCCTTTATCCATTGCTCTTATTATCTGTCCTGAACACTTGCCTTTCATTGTCGGCTTTCCATTCTAATAGGATCTGTTCCCTTCCTGCTCCCATCCTTTTATCACTTCTACAAACTCTCTCTCTCACTCACACACACTCACTTCACTGTGTCTCTTATCGAGATCCTTTGTATGGTGTAAATAAGCTTCAGAAAGGGCAGACGGACAGTTACTTTGTGATCGGAGTTGTTCAGTTACCTTGACCTGTGGCTGCTCATCTCCAGTCCGGATTCAATTGTAATTTCCTCAACTGTGTCTCCCTCCCCGTTGCTCCTTTTGCTCCTCTGTCTGTAAGTGGATAGTGCAAGGACTCATATCACAGAGTGAGGCTGAGATAAAGATCTATTCATTTGATTTCTCTTTTAAAAAAGAAATAAAAGGAAAAACATAGATGGATATTATCACCAATGCCCCGAGGGTGGAAAATGGGGGCCCCAAGCTTAGTTTCTGAGTTTAGTTATTTTAATTGTCTCCATAAATTTGCCTTAATTTGTCAGCTGAAATTGCATTATGATGATTGGCACAGGAGGGGACGAGGATGTTAACTGTTCCACGCAGCACTAATTGGTTCCTCACCCAGCCCAATTTAGAGTGAGCAGCCAGCACGTCACAACCCTTCATCGTCTTTCTAATAAGGAACACAAACATTTCACCCTGCTTCTTTGTGGCATTTTGTTTACTTAAGAGACACACACACACACACATATCTATTTGAGAGTTGTTCAATTAGGCAGCTTTATAATTTGATGTTTTTGAAACTTGGCTTAGTGTTGTTTACAGCAGAGAATAAACTTCACTCTCATGCATGTGTTGCTTGTTAAAGAGAGGCAGAAAAGGGATTTGCTCATAGAGTTCAACATGAAAGAATGTCTTAGAATTTGTGAAATTGACAGCAGCTAAAACCACAAACGGTTGTGCAACACATATTTCTGAAAAAACAAGTCTTAAAACTGTGAACACAATACCATGAGCGCCAGAGGAATAAACCACAATCAAGGACAATAGCTGGTTGAATCAGTACAACTGGTGGCTCAGCCCTATGTTTGAGACTTATGGAAATGTTTAATTAAATGCATCATATTGTAAGCTAAATGTTTATTTTTTTGTACTACTCAACTCATGATTACAGTATACAACAGAAACTGTATCACCTCTGAATAAGTTTACAAGTGGAGCAGTTCTTAATGTATGTATATATAAATAAAAAACTAACACTCTAGAAAAACTATATCATCAATACAGACCCCAAAGTAAAAACTCATTGTCACAAAAGTTAACTGATTGATTTGTAAATAGCCTAATTGCATTAAATTAGTCATAAATTGAACATGAACTGTTAATTTTGGCTGTATTGTTATGGATGTCTGTGTCTTGGCTCCACATGGAAATGAGTTTAGATAGAATAATAGGCAACCAATGTAAAATAAGTGGAAAAACAGCTGCAGTAGAAATCAGGACGTACAGAGCGAGCCTTAGTTCCGCTAATCAGAACCACAGTGGCTGTTCCTACTAGAATTACATTACAGAGACTTCACTACTTGGATAAACTAGCTGTGAAAACCAGACAGGCACAGTGGTTATCACTAGAAATCAGGGTTTTGGTAACAGTTTATGCACTGTAAAGGGAATTGAATGACATCAGTGCCAAAGGACTACAGGAATAAACTTTTCTAAATGACATGAAAAAAAGCCTGATGAATCTTGGAAACGCATTCTTTGGTCAGATGACACCAAGTGAAATTAGTTTATCACATATCGAATCCAGCATGTTGGTATAAACTTGGCCAGGACTACCACAGTGAATACATAATCCCAACAGTGAAGCACGAGGAGAGAGTGTGATAATATGGGGTGCATGAGCAAGAAAGGTGTTAGGAAGATGGCATTTATAGATGGCGCAATTAATTACAAGATGACTCCCAGTCTCCAGACGTTTGGCAGACGAGAAAAATTCCAGTATGACAATGAGCCAAAGCACAGTGCCAAAATTATACAAGAGTTTCTATAGAAGAAAGAAGGGAAAGAAGTATGTTGCCTGACTTGAATCACATAAAACACCTTTGGAGTATTTTGAAGAGGAAGGCAGGGCAACACAGCCTCTCTTACAAAGAGCAGCTAAAATGTCTGAAAAAATGCAGAATATCTTGCAAATAATATCACCACTATCCTCCATACTGAGAGTCTGACATTAAAAATAAATATTGACATACAAAGAACTGGTAACATTAAGGATTTTAATCTCTGGAATGGAACATGTACTGACTTTATCCACATTAGGTTCCTACTGTCAGACCTGAATTTTTAATATAGTAAATCTAAACTGTTAGTTTTGGATTTTAGGTGAGATTAAAAAAAAAAAAAAAAAAAACAAACTTTTTTTTTAACTTAGAAGTAATACAGTTACTGTGCAGTGATACTATTTTAAATAATTTGACATTCAACTGATATATCACAGGGTTGTAGAAAATTTTGTAGTGTACTGTAGATAAAGGGTGTCAAACTTATTTTAGTTCAGGGCCCAATTTGATCTCAAGTGGACCGGCCCAGTAAAATCACAGTGTAATGACCTATAAATAACGACAATTCCAAAGTTTTCCTTTTGTTTTAGTGCCAAAAAGTACATTCTGAAAAAGGTTCACAAAAATGAAGACACAAAATGACAAAAGCGAGAAACAAAACAACAAAAAATGAGACAAACGACAAAAATGAGACACAGAATTACAAAAGAACAATGAACAATCTAGTATTTTACTTTATGACCAAAACAACTTGTCAAGATCTATAAATTCTTTTAAATTTATAGCTGTACAAATTTATGGTTTGCAGTTAATGTCTTCTCTGTAATTTTTATATAAAGTCGTCCCGAGGGCCAAATTGGACCCTCCAGCAGGCCGGTTTTGGTCCGCGGGCCGCATGTTTGACACCCCTGCTGTAGATGAACTTGTGGTGAAATAAAAAGCAAAGTAGCTTTTGACTAGCCAGAATACTTGAGCAGAACGTCAAACGTAGAGGAAAGTGTGGCTGTTAACGGATCATCTACTGCTGCTGGGTTGATCAGGTGTCTGGGATCGCTGCCATATTCTCTGTTTATTAGGCATAACTGACAAGAGCTTTTGCAATAGCTCGTGGTAAATTGAGATTTCAGGCATTTAACAATCAGTATCGTTTTGCATCAGTACTGACAGGTGCCAGGAGTCACCCAGTTGTAATTTAGCATGGACACTGCTTTTTTTTTTTTTTTTTTTTTTTTTGTTCTGTTCTGTTGTGGAAATTTATCCTCAGAAGTTTGACACTCAGAGAAAATCCAAAGATACACATCAGACGTGTTTGGATTGTTTTGTTAATCTTCCGATTCCACAGTTGAGAATTATTCTCAAGAGGATAAAACACTCTGGAGGATATTTCAGTTATGTTTGTCGCGACACATTCATCAGCTGTTTCTTTGTAAGTGGCAAATCTAATTTCATTTGTGCTGTCGTGTCTCCTCCAAAAGGTTCTATTTATGCTATTACATATATGAAACATTTAAGTTGATTTCTAAGTTACATCCGAAAGATAAGGCCACTGGGATGCATGCGTGACTGTGTGTGGGTGACTGAGTCTATTTTTGTCTTTCCACCTCTTTCTTTCTGCCTCTTTTTGTGGCCACTCTCCCTCCCAGATGTTATTTGCACCTGCGCCACATGGTATGTCAGTCCTCCCAGTGGTGGCAGTATCTTGGCAGTCCTCAATGCAGAACCAATAACATGGAGGTGTGATCATAAACACATCAGGATCCTGGCACGATGGCAAAGTGGTACTAATGTGCACACATACCGAGAATTTGTCCTTACAGCTTCTTTTCAAGTTTATTTTATGAGGTGGCCGAGATTTGGTCCTCGCAAAATTTTCAGCGCCCACACACTGACATGCTGTGAGGACACACCACAGTCCCCACCAAGCCATGAAAACAAACACACACACAGTATTTACTGCCGTTCAGGAGGATGTGTCTGAGGAAGGGGCAGCCAAAGGGCAGGTTTGTTACATAGTTATCTGAGAGATGTGAAAACTCTCAGTACTCTGCTTATGTAGAGGCCTCAGCCTCAGCCGGGTCCTGTTGCAGCTATTGAAGCTTTCCTTATCTTTATCCTTTGAGGTTCTATAGGGAAGCAACTCTCAGCTAACTGGAGATGTATTCAGATGCACAGTTGATCTTCATGCAACTCTTTAGCAATAGGGAATGTTGTCTGCCTGTCATTTCTGGGTCTTAATCCAGTCTGAGATATTTGCTGCACCTTATCTCTGTCTAAATGCTACATACATGGGCCTGTTTAGCTAAAAACCACATGAAAATCTGCAAATTTATTTCCATATTTGAAGCTCAGAAGCATTCTGAAGGCAGATATATCTGCTTAGAATATTTTGTATCTAATCTATTTTCTTAATTAACTTCGGTTGGGGCTTTTTTAATCTTTCTTATATCAGACCTCTGTATCTGAAGCATGTTTGGTGTCTGGAGCTAGAAACTTCTTTTCAGATATTGAAAGATATACCTCTTGGCCCTTAAGATGTTCAAATGCTTTGAAAGTATAAGCAGTAAAGTTGGATTTTTTGAGTTTCTGAACACTGTTGGGAGACGAAGTTAAAGTGACACTAGATTTTTAAAAAAAAAGAGGCTGAATGCATTGTAGAGAGGAAAATAAATCTCATTGTCTGCTATTTTCCCCTCCTTTCTCTGTCTTCTCCACTCATCTCTCTCAGCATATCAGCCAGGCGGATATGATAAACAGTCTGCCAATTTTAATAACCTGAAATCACATATGTATTTATTGTGTTATGTTGTCTGTGGTGCTTGACTGGAAGGGATGGCTCGGCTCTGCGACAAGATTTGTATTTGCCTGAGTCATTTTTACAATGATGTGGTGCATGTGTGATATATATATTCTGAAAACATCAGCGTGCAGCGATGAATAATTTATCAACCTGAGATACTGTTGGGGGTCACTGGGATTGACTCAAAGGGTGAAATCTTGGGTTATGACGATGGTTTACAACGGAATATACAGTATGTTTACCCTAGTGAGTACAATGTGACTTTTCACATCGTAAAAGTTGAGTTTTAATATGTTTACGATTCAGTCCAGACTGAAATATCTCAGCGACTATTGGATGGATTGCAGTGAAATTAGCATGCTACCTATTTGTGCATATCTATGAGAAATATACTGTATTGCTTTTAATTGATTGATTTTAATATTGAATTGTCCCCTAAATTTTCCAATATTTTCATTCATGCATGGAAAACCAATACTCTGAGCATATTAGCATTCTAATGGTAAATGTGGTAAACAGTATATCTACCAATTATCAGCCTAATAGATTCATCACTGTAAATAATACATCCAGAGCTGCTAGCTTAGCTGTCGATTGTTGCTAAAATGCTAGATTGACTTCTTATGTGTTCATGAGCTATACAACTAATCAAACACAAGTTGCTGCAATATGCTACAATTATACAGTATGCACTTGTGCTTTTCCACTTTAACCTCTTGTAGATTGTAGTTTACAGAAATTACGATGTCTGCAGATGTCTCCTCTTGAAGTAATGAGACATAATGAACTGGTAGCAGAACTCTGCTTCCCAGTCCATCAAAACAGTGTGATCCAGCATTATCCTGTATCTCAGCTGGGATGGCTTTGATTAGTCTTGCATGAAGAGCTAATATGAATCTAACAACCAAGACCAGATGTGGTCTTTATTTTGAGAGCTGAGCAGTAGGAGGATATTTACCAGCACTTAACCTGATTGTATAAGTGCAAAGAGATAAACAGAGTAAATTAGGGTGCTTAGATGTAGACATGCAGACAGACCTGCTGTATGTGTGGGCAGGCAGCACACTCACAAATTTGTTATTGCATTGCATCCCTTTATTTGCCTTAGGTTATCTTGATTTTTGCTCCCATCCCTGGGATCTCTCTGGCATGTCCAGTTCAGACTTAGCTGCCAAGCCAAGAATCTGCTCAAGGCTGAGCACTTTTACTTTGGCCTTGGAGTTTCAGCTATTATCCAGTACCTATAAGGATTCAAAAAGCAGAAATTGTGCTGTGTTACAATTCATCCATCCGCTTGTTTTTTCTTTTCATCGCTTGTTTTCTCACTGTTGTACTCTCACTCCTTATCGCACATGCACACACACACCCCATGAGTGATTGGATTTTGAACTGCACCCAGCAAAAACCCCCACTGGGTCTCTTTCTTTTATGAATATTGGAAGATCAGTATTTGACTAACCAGGTGCGCAGTGGGTGAATCATTAGGAAAGGAGCGGAGCTGGGACGAAGGGAGGAGAGACAAAGCAGCATATGGTGAGCGAGTGGAGTGTCCATGACATGCTGATACAAATAAGTGATTCATGGAGTTGGGGTTGTGTTGTTGGATGTTGGGAATGCCCTGTTTTGTGGCTCATGGAGGAATTAGTCCAACTGGGTCTGTCAAAGCTCCGAGTCATACCGGTAAGTTATCTCAAGCATGGAAAAGCTTCAGTCTATCCCCTGTGTGCCTGTGAGACAAATGATGCCAACAAATGTGATTTGTTGCCGAATTCTGCAGTGAAATTTAGCAGAATATTAATGGTTGACTTTCAAGTTTGTGCGTTTCGTGTGTTGACTGTACACTTGCTGAGGAGCTTACTAAGGGAAGACAGAGAGGTCAAAGGATAATTAGATTCGGGTTCTTTATCTAAAGGGATGTTCCGTACCACTGATAGTGATAATTAATTAGCTTATTCCTTCAGTGTAATTAAAACCCTGGATAATCTGACTTTTGTTCTAACTGAATAGCTTCAGACTACAGACAGATGGGATGTGGAGAAACAGGAAAGTCCTGGGTGACAAATTGTCAGCTTGCAGAGTCAGTTTTACATACCGCTTCTCATTGATGTTTGCAGGAGCAGAAATGTTCCTCAATTCACTTTAGCAGCAAGTTTCAATTTATCTGATTGTACTGTGAAGAATATGTGGGATACTTCTGAAGGACGCTGTGTAACATGCATTACAATGAACCAGTGGTGACAGCTTCTTCACCTTGAGCCTGATACTGATGATGTCTGACAAAACGTGGATATTAGAAAGACTAAAATTATGAAGTGGCTGTGGATCAATGTGATTATAGGTTTTTTGGAAGTGGAAAGTCTCTCGGTGCTGCTTGTATTTTATACCAGTATTACCAATGGTCGTAACCTGGCTGACAAACTGTGACAAAAATGGGAATGGACACTCAAAATTCCAGCAAAAACAATATTTATTTAACTAAAGCTGCTGTGTTATCAGCGCATTATGATCGTAGTGTAGTGAGAGCGTTGTCAGGGGCAGCAACCAAACCAAAGAAAAAGCTAGATGTGGCTGTCAGCGGCTATCCCGGAGTCCAAACACCCCAGAGTCCAAACAGCCCAGACTGGCAGGACCACACATTAAGGCTCCAGCAACTCAGTGACCTGAAAACAGATTACAGAGTATGAAATACACCCGATATGCCCGAACCAGCCCACTGGACAGACCTGTCACAACATGAAGACAAATTTATGTGTTATAAGAAACACTACCAAACTTGTGAAAACACTTTGGTCTTTGGTGGTTTGCTTTATTACACCTGAAAAAATAACCTGAATGATGCTGTTGGGTGTCACTAGGTTGGTTGTGACTCTAACTCAGGTTGTTTACTGATCGATCAATCACTCATATTGTGCAGATGCACTTAATTTTATGTCAGTCCATTTGACCTGAAACTTCTATAAGAAAAGCAAAGTATAACATTATGTTCACAGGAATATTTCAGCTATTTTCTGTTTTACATCACAGGCTACAAAGGCACACCTCCCCCCACCAGATACATGAGTTGGACATTTCTAAACCTGCATAGGCTCATTTTTACTGAGGTCATTTGACACTTTTTTGCGTACCAGTTGCAAGGGGCGAGTGAGGTTGCGGGAATGAGCTGATGGTCATAGATTCCCATTTTCAACACAGCTAGTTTAATTTTGGCTGAAGACTTTATAATGACTTTGCTGCTGGTAACTTTGCTGTTGTTTCCATGACCTGCCTTGGTGTCCACAGCTGTGGAGCCTTTGTCGCTGCTGGTGTTCGACTTTGGACACCCAAACCATTTTAAAAATATCTATATTTGGACAGTTTGCAAACACTGTAGGCTGAAGTTGACCAGCAGCGGTCAGAACGATCCAAGAACGGTGACATAGACCAACACAATTCAGCAGACCCGTTCTTAATCAGAATTTTGATCGCCGTGTTACACCATTATGCGTGATCGTGAGACTAACTATGCAAGAGTGCCCACTCAGCACTTACACTGAAGTGATAACACACTTATTATTCAAACGTCAACTGAGAGTAAAAATATTAAATGAACGGTGCAAACATTAAATTAAATTAAATTAAATTAAATTAAATTAAACATTAAATAGTCAACCAACCCATGGAATTAATGTCAGTTTAATTAGCTAGCTATCTTGCTGAGAAAATGTGGCAGAAACAGCTGTCATTTCAGGAAGAAAAACTGACAGATGACAGCTAGAAATGAGATGCTTTTTTTGTGTCTGAAATCAAGGACTCATTCTTTAAAAAAAAAAATGAGCTTTAGGTGGTATTGATGGGCGTGAATGTGAACTAATGCAGCTCATATGGGCTTTTGGGCAAAAAAAGCTGACATATGAGTTTACATTGTCTGTCTTTTCCATCCACTTTGCATAAACCTACTTGCCTGGTCGCACCTTCAACATGGTCGTTTCCAGAGGGTTGATTATTGGCACTCCAAGTATCTGCTCAAAAACTGAAGTTGGCTTTACCTAATAAGTGATTGAGACTGGTTTGCTGGACCTGAGAAACTTTTTGTTTTGTAGCTTTTAATTCACCCTTGTGGTTTTTCTGGTACATGCGTAAGTGTTTGTAGGTTGCTTATGCCTGAAAATGGTGAAATTCTATGCTGAGACATAGTAAAACTGCTAAATAAAGATCAAAAGGTTACTTGGGAGTCTGGCTTTGTAACTTTGGAGTGCAGCTCATGTTCTGGGATTTTGCATGAGCTTTGTTGTAGCTCGGTTTATTCTTTGTTTCTCATTTTGTTTTGGTTGGCAAGAGGGTCTTTGTTTAGAGGAACCTTTGGGTGTGCCTCTGATTTAGTGCTCGTGTGTGGATTCCAGTTTTGTGTTTGTTTGCTGGAATTTGTCAAAGTGGAGTGTGTGCTGATTTGTTTTGTGGCTGCAAGGCTTATGTTGTTGGACACTGGTGTTAACTCTCATTCTTGGATCAACATTTTGATTAGACTTAGTTTTTTCTGGTAGTCAAAGGATTAATTTCATCTCTTGCTGACTATACTTGTCAGTGTGTTTGCAAAAACACATTGGTTACTAGTTTACACGCTTCTATACTAGTTGTAAGTTTAGAAACCACATTGGTCCCATGCACCTGTTTTGTCATGTCATGCTGCTATACCTGCCAGCTCACGTGCTTTTTCATTATTAGTTTTCTTACCCTTAATTTTCCCCTGGATCCAAGGATGCTCAGTGAGGAAATTAAATCTGGAAAGATAATTTGTAAAGAAGCCAGCTTAGTGCAGTGGGGATTATTTGTGTGGAAGTGTTTTATGCGGTGGTGTTTTGACTTGTATTTTGGCTTGTTTAAGATGCCAAGTCAGAACTGATTTTAAGAGGGCGGTGTGACGCCCTGCCTACTGTATTGAGGGCAGTTTTAGCCTGTCTGAGATTTCAACTGGTTGACAGGTGAGGGTTGTAGAGAGTAATTCAGCTCATTTGAGTCTTTCAGGCAGTAAAAGCTGGTGTTGGTTCACTTTGTCCCCAGAACTTCCATCAAACTTCTTTTATGGTTCCACCTTCAGCACCTCCACGGCACACATGACGCTCATCCATTCACTGATGTTGTTGTCTTGCATAGTCCATTGGTGTTTTGTGTTAGCTTAGCTTGAATACATTGATTGACACATTTAATTGAAGTCAGATGAAATATATGTAGAGCATCTGCTATCCTACTATCCCCGCCCCAACCCCTTCTGCTATGCCCCTCCTCCCTCATCCCCACTTTCACCCCAACCAGTCGAGGCAGATGGTCACCTTTCAGATTTGTTTTTTTTTAGTTCCTTCCCACTGTTACTAACTACTTGCTCGTAGGGAATCCAAAGGCAACTTTGTATTGTTGGGTTCTCTGTTCAAAATTGGTAAGGTCTGTACTTTACTATGCTCAGTACTGTGAGATGACATATGTTGTGAATTTGCGCAATATAGATAAAACCGAATTAAACTGAAGTAAATCTCTTGTGTGTCCTCCCTAGTTGTTAATTTCTTTGAGCTAATTTGGGACAATGAAATAGTCTGAGGATTGAATAGGGAAGTATATGAAGTTGTTGAGGCTGTGTATGTATGTATGTATGTTTGATCATATCATCTTACTTGTACTTATTACCTACACCGATATGTACATGTATTTTAGATTTGCTATTGTGTCTACCTGCCCAGGGTTGGCACACGGAAATCGGTGAAATCTAGTACAGTGCATCTCCTCTGCAAGGTTGTTTTTGCATACATTCTCTAGCAAATAAAACTTACAAATTGTATATAGATTACTATACGTTATTATAGATTACGTGTGCCATGTTAGTTGTGTCATATCTCATATATATATTTTTTAGGATGATTATGTTCAAGTTTTCTAGGACAAAATGTAAGTGGTGCGTCCATCGTTGGTTTCAACTATACTCTAAACTAACCAGCTACTAAATCAGAGCTGAGTGGGAAGTTGATTGTCTCCAGCCATTAGTCAGCATGTGTCACCTCTCCAGCCTGAAAGGAACACTTTGTTTGTACTTAGTTCTATTTGATTGTGATTACTCTTTGTCACAATATGGCACAAGCTCTAACCTCAGGCTGTTGACCTCTGAGTGATTACCGGCTGATTTCTCTCCCCATGGTTTCCCCAATAAATGATTCATCGAGACACAAACATTGGGATGCGCTGCGATCGCTGGTTGTGTTTCCAATGATTTCTGCTTGTCTGACTTTGTGTGAGGAGTTTGAGAGCGTGCATGAGAAATACGCAGCCAGATATTTTGTGTAGCAATCTTCACTTTGAAGAGCTTTCATGGTGAAGGACTGCGAATCCTGCTGACAGACTGTATGGCAAATAAGTTCTCCAGGGAGCTGTTGAGAGTCTGGGCTACTTGTATATTCAACTAACAACTTGCTAAAGGACAGGGATGACAGTGGAGATGACAAGTCAGGCTATGATCAAGGTCAGCGTTAAAATGTCTTCGAAAATGCAGAATTCTCTGGGCATAGTGAGAGGATTAGGTTTTTTATTCATGTGAGGGGAAGAATGAAGAGATGCCTATAAAAGGGAAAATGCTGGACCGAGTGTCTATGGTTGAGGTGAGAGAAACTAAACAAAAGTAGAAGTTGAGGGAAAGCTCAATCGCTGCCAAAGCTGGGATCGCTTGATAGTGCAACACTTCATTGATATTCAGATGCTCATATCTCATTGCACATGTCAAGAAAGGACACAGTCACATGCACATGGAAACCACACACAGTGAGAAATCATCCTGAGGGTATTAGCTTCTAATTATTTCTGACTAAAAAAAAACATGCAGTCTAAATTGAAAAGCCCTCCAGTAAATCAAAAACTGCTGGTTTTCATCATGTCATCAGCCTCAGTGCCCAGCCGTCATCAAAACATGAGAACACTGTGTTGTTTTTTTATGTATATATATATATATATATATACACGCCACTCATGCAGATATCAAAAGAAAAGTTATGTAAAATATGCTAATTAGTTCTTAGAGGTAGTAATTTGTTAATGGTGCTTTCCAGGAATATTTGCCAACATGAGCTTTTAAAAGCATCAAAACAGTAGATCTGAGCTATAATCGTCAGTGGAAATTACTCATGCTGTGAAAGCAGAAGCTCAAGATCATGAAAGCATTTTTTCTTTTTTCTGAGTATAACCCCAGATAACCCCCACTGTGGTTCCTATGAAACTTTGCACTATTTGAAGCAGTGATGCATAATGTTTTCATGCCCTCATGGATGTTACTTTTGTACCTGTCACACAACTAATACCACCTTTTAATGTTTTGGCGGATTGGTGTATATCAGAGTAGCACTGAATTACCTCTCAGTATAAATTCTGCAGCTTGGGACAGAACCAAAACTGCTGATCTTGGGACCCTCAGAAGTCCTTGATCTTACACATAAAGCATAAAGAAGCCGATGACGGTAATGCTGACTGTAGATTTACCTGAGAACAGTGTAATAGAGGGATCCCTCTATATTGTATTTATTGATCTTGAGCCTGAATGACTGCATATGGAAGCTTTTGTCTTCAGCGTCGAGACCCCTGAGGTGTTTTTCCCAGGATGCCTTGTGGGGAATGCCGTTTCATCATTCAAATTGATTTTTCATGCTGTTTTCATGCTTTAATCATCAACTCAGGTGCAGCCTTTACGTCCAAGCAGCCAAGAGAGTTTTCTATCTTGAGACTCAGCAACGAACAAAGCACTGTATTAACTTTGTTTAGTTCAACATTAGATACAATTAGAAAATCTTTGATACACTATGAAATCAATTTGTATTTGCCGACAGCTGTTAAATCTGATGTATTTATTTATAATGTTCATCCAAACAGGATTTGCATGCTCTTAATTTTATTTCAAGGAAAAACAAGCAACAAGTACTTGTAGTCGCCTTTTAGGTTCGTCACGTTTTTTTTAATGAGCTGAGTGTGCAGATTCTACCACAAACCCTTGTGGTGTATTTTTTTTCTGACTACAAGTTGTATTTTATAGCACCTCTTGCCCTGCAGTGCACCTTGTGAGCAAAACTTTCTCCTTTTCACTGTATGTTTTGAAATTGAAAGAAAAGAAGCATTTGTTTAAGAAGAATTTTTCTTTTTGTGAGAAACTAGCTCTGATTGTCTACAGAGCATTTCATTTTTCAGCAGATTTGTTCGGGGTTTACGTAGGCAAGTTATTTGAGTCTTTCCACATTATTTCTGTGTAATCATGTATTTTGTTGACGTTTTGGAGAGGGAGAGGTAGATGGAAGAGACCATTATTAAGTGGAAACTGTCTCGGTAGACCAGTGGCCTACAGTAACGTTATCAGTGTGTTCATGCAGTTCTTGAGGAACCAGACAGTGTGAAATTGCAGGATGGAGAATGGTGAGGCTCAGCTTTGAGTCTGTGTTTATCGTGGTCCACATAGCAGGTGTGCTGGAGCTGAACTGCAGACTGGGTTCTCTTTACCATTTTTTTTTTATGAATTGAAAAATAAATCCTGACACAACACCAGACTTATATATATCTCAACTTAAGATGTCTGACACTTTATTTTTTTCCATTTCACCTTTTTCTATTAACGTGGAGTTTACACTTCAGATGTGGTTTATGAATTATAGTGATCACTGGTGTCATTTGAAGCCTTCATTTGTAGCTTTATCAACCTAGGCCTAGTCAGGATTGAGATAAAATAAATAACTTTTATGTCAATATTTGCCTTCATTCTACCTTGATTAACCTTCTCTCAGTTCTCTGATTTACATCTTTTTTTAAAATGCAAGATTCTTTTGGTGCCGCAGATGAGCGAATATCAATTAGACCATAAGAGAGTACACAGCACACCCAACATGAACTCCAGTACATGAGCTAACCAGATCAGCACTATCTAAGCTTTCCTTCTCATCTAAAACAGACACCGTATTATGTAAGCTTCCACATGCATGTATAGCATCCAGATGGAAAGAACTGGTGTTTTTTTTTTTTTTTTAATTTATTCACAGGATGCAAACAGGCTGCTGAGTGGAAAAGATGCACAGACACATTGTCAGAAAGCCTACCGGGCATTAGCATGAGAGTGCTGTACATGCTGGAGGAAGTCGGCACAATAATAATGTATTTCATATCGCTACTCATTCTATGTTTTTGCAGAACTGTCACCTGCACTGGAAAAGGGAAACGTGGTCCGAGGGTCTGCAGTGAATCCAAGCAAGAGCCTCTGAGGTTTCATTCCACAAGTCCCTGCAACCAGCCATAATTGGCTTCTACATTCCTCCAAGGATTACCACTAACCCCTTATTTGTGTTTATATAAAAAAAAAATTTAAAACATTTGCTTTGGCTGCCTGAAATACGCTCAGACAACTGTCACAACACAAGGTTTCCCTTTTGCCTTATTTTTTTCCCACATTGGGTGAAGTGATGACTTTCCAGTTCCAATTTAGACCTTCGTATTTATATGTATGTGTAGCTGCGTTCAGTCTCTGGCTACGAGTGATACAAACAACATTTTTTTTAAAGTGTGTAATTTGCACCTCGACTGGATTATTACGTGTAAAATCTAAAAGCTGCTTGTTCCAAAACTGCACCAGTGTCACTTCTGGAAAGCATTACAAAAGTTAATGGGCTTGTTTCAAATGAAATACGTCAGTAACTTAAAGCTTTGGCCCTGGCACTGTCGCATCATTAAAACAAACGAGAGCGCAAAGCAGCAATTCAATTTAAATGACATATAAAGCTGGAATAAGGACAACCCTGATAGATTTTTTTCTGTCTTGTGTGACTCTCATGAGTGTTTAATCTGCCGGTGTGTGCTGTGAACTCCTGTGTTTCCCCCAGAGCTCCCCTATGAATGAATCTGGACCCTTTTTTCGTCGACGGGTGTGCCACCTGCCGGTGCGTCACGGCTCCTCTGGCCAATCCTGACGCAGTGACTCTCCGTGCGCCCTTGGAGATCCCGCGGTGCTCCTCACATCGCCGCCCAAATCTACGGCTCGGTGTTGGCGGAAGGTGGCGAGCCCCGGTGGCTGAGCACCGTTAGCGCTTCAGATGTGACTAGGTTGGACTGCGTACTGCTGCTGTGCCAAACATGGAGCCGCGACAAGTTTGACTGGATTGTCCTTTTCCTCATCTTACTTGTACCGCTTGTGACTGCGCGCATCAGGGGGATGATATGAGGTAGGTGAACAAGAGAAAAACTGGAAGTTTTCGATACATTTTTAAAATCAAAGTTAAGCATTTAGTTGCCTGCTCCTAGAGCCGATTTGCAGCTGCTTTGTTGTGCAACGTTTTTCGTCGCTTCACTTTGAAGTTGTACAGAAACCAGACTAGTAATTTCACATGTGCATGTCTCCAAAGCGAATTTATTCTACCCAGGATATTATTGCAAGCGTATATTATATGTTCTTTTGTTTAAATGCAAGTTTTTGCAAAGAAAAAGTGTTGCTGCTGTTTCCCTGCTGCCCTTCTCAGCATCCCTGACCAACCATCAGCTCTCCTCATACCTCTCCTCCAAAAAAGACGCGGCTTTTCAAGCAATTCCATTCATGCAAAGTCAATTAAAAACACGATGAATATTTGTTTTCAGATCTTGTTAAAGTTCATCATTAATAAGATTAAGCATTGTCTTCAAAAGGAGCAGTCATCAATGCGTAATCTCCCTCTTGTGGCACATGTATCCTCCTTTTTAGTGACCACATAGAGAGAATTTCAGTCCTGCATTAGCTGTGGACAGGGAAGCAAATTAATTGTGTCCTTACATGGCAAGTGCGAGGCTTTCATGAATTGGGGTGACTGTTTATTTATGATGCCCATAGATGGCCATGTGAAGGAATGTTCCCTCTCAGTGACCTGGGGGTACTTTGACATTGTGCTGGATAATGAGTAAAAGCAGAGGGAATGGCATCTGTGCCATGGTGCAAATATTTTCCTTTTAGTCCACGGCTACAATAATTCATCACAAAAGCCAGAGTGTGAGTTTGACAATACAGTAGCTGTATATGAATCACAATCTATTCACCCTGGCCGTAAACCTCGATGGTTTAACATTTTAATATGTTGCATGTATCAACACGGCCGGCGTGTTTTCATATCAATATATCAACAGAGCCATTGTTAGGGAACAGTGCAGTCAAGTTGTGTGTTATTGTGAATGCACGGTCTGCGAACCGGTCTGCTAAAGGTAGAGAAGGAATGTGTTTGGATGATTGTGACTTTCCACTGTTGGAGAGGTGCAGTGGAGGACATTCAGAGAGGGAGGAGAAGAAGAAGACACATGAGGGAGAAAGGTGAGCTGCAATAGAGCTTCACGCCTTGATGTATTGTTTGAGCCACGGTCAATACTGGGTGACTAATATTTTTTCAGACTTTCTTCTTTTGATTGATGCTTTTGTTGTGCACAATGCTCCTGCCTTATTGATCACTGTTATGACTTTCCCAAATGGGCTGTGGGTGGAGGATAGTACATTGATAGTAATGACCCTGGTGATGAAGGTCTGGATGGCTCCAAGTAGGATGAAAATGTCTCTTTCTTTTTTTTTTGTTCCTTCTGCTCTACCTGTTGTTCTGCGTGGGTGCTGCCTTGGCAGATTGCACAGATGCTTTTGGTTTATTAGTCCCAAGCTTGTGAATATGTACTGATGCTGCTAAAAAAAATAATTGTCCTCCTGAGAAGTGCAAGGTTATGGTTGCCATTTGTAAGTCTCTACTTATGGCTGATGTGTGGGATGTTATCCCTCTATACTTGTTCCTGGAACCTGAAATCGAGCTGTTGTCTTGAAATCCGGTGTAGCGCAATAATTAGTAGGAATAGTTGAACATTTTGGGAAGTACCTTCATTGCTTTCGTGCCGAGAGTCAGATGCAACGATCAATGCTGCTCTTATTCCTGTATGGTAATAACGGCAGCAGCTGATCAGCTCGGCTTAGCATCAAGAGCGGGAACAAGGAAACCACCAGACTCTCATTATTGGCATCTGTGACAATGCTGTGTATAAAAATCCATACAAAAACCAAAGCTTTGAGAATGTAAAGCTCACAGTGAGAGTTCCACATGAATCTTGTCTATTTTAATTTTTAATGGAAGCATGACAGATGTCTCGAACACAGCCTGACTGAGACAGTGGTGTGATCATTTAAAGAAAAAAAAATAGCAGTCATGTCGTGAAATTGCAGAAGAATGCCGAATCAACATGAGGCGAAATAAATGATGCAGACAAAGGCATCAGTATAACAGTATAACCCCAAGGCTGCGGTGCACACTCGCTGGCACCACCGGGCTACTTTTAGAGCAGGCAGTAGGAGACAGTGATGGGTATTTTACAGGAGTCAGCTGGCCAAACAGACGGGCTAACTCCCCCATTGGGTTTCATTAGAGCTCGTCTTGATGTTAAGGCCTGTTTAATCCACTTTCACAGCCATGCAGACCACAACAGAACAAAGCACGGTGTCTATCCTTAGACAGCACATGGGCATAAACTTTTCCATCTCAGTTCAATTATTAAAACAATAACACAAATTCTCTGCATTTGGCCTTTAAATGTCTCAGCTGAAGGAGGCTCTCTGTGCAAAGTTTGCGCTGCCGGTAATCTCCAGAATGATGGGAGAGGTGTTTTCAGGCTCCGGATGGAAGGCCGTCAATCAGTGTCTCCTCAATTAACTTGTCCATAAACAGCCGTGTTTATGCAGCCTCGCTCTCCTTCTCGTATCTCCCCTCGTCGCTCCAGTAAGTAGACACGCTGCCAGAGGGTGTGATTACAGTAAAGCCTTATGAGGTGAGCGTTTTGAATATTTGTCTTTGTCTCCTTTCTCTTGGACAGCCACTGTTGTTGTCCCACGTTCACGGAGCCTGCTTTGTTTCAGAGAGCGCTGCTGGGAAGACACAAACTTCAGTGCAGTTTGACATCATTTTAAGTAGAAGTATATTTTATGACTGTTGCAATACACACAAGGTGGTTTGATGTTGGCACCTACTGCAAACAGCATGGTATTGACTTAGCCTTTCATTCATTTGGTGCCCCGTTGATACAATCGAGTTTTTTTTATAGCAAACAAAACACCTGTTAAACTGCCTCTCATCGCTCACTGACCTTTACTAGTTGTCATAAGCTTGACTCGGGCCGTCCCTTATTGGTGGCAATAAGTCGCTCACTTCAGGCCAGTTAACAGCGTCGATCCATGTTTACCTTAGGATATTGTGCGTGTTCGGCACACAACAATCGGCACACAAATCAAGATAATGCAAGTGAGTTATAGTTCAAAGGTCAGGAGTGGAGGTCAGCGATATCAAGCACACAGGTTAACGCAAGTCTTTTAGGTTTATCAGCTTTGCATATTTGATTTTCTGCTCTGATATATTCTGTAAATGCTGCACAGAAACAACCCGCAGTTCTGCTATAGAAACCAGTATTTCCATACAGTTTGCAAATGTCTCGCAAGCCCTGGTACACTCCAATGCATAAGTAATCTTTATTGTGGGTTCTTTTTTTTTCTTTTTGCCTCCTTTAACGCTCGCTGTTGTGCTGTCTGTGTATCCCTTTGTTTCTGTGTGGATTTTTAGGCTCTCTCTTTCTGTCTTCCTCCCTCTGCCATGTGTCACTGCCTCTCTCACACTGGCTCACGGTCTTTACTTCTGCTCTCTTGAACCTCACTTGAGGGAATTCAGATTCATGCTTAATATATGACTGCTCTCTTATGCCCGCATTCTGTCTGTTCTTAGCAAATAAGTCGATAACAAGATATTATCTAGCTTTTTTTTTTCTCGTGGAGGTCCAGAGGGATGGATTCAAGGTAATAGAGCTGTACTGTGGACTTCTTTAGTCAGAAAAATAAACGAGGAACAGCTGAGAGTTATGAAGCTCTCGTGAAAAACTACTACGAAAGAGCAAATCTGCTTCAGCTCCTGGTACAAGAAGGGAAAAACTATGACGATGATGGATGTTTGACTTGAACCAGCCCCTTCAATATTCAGGCATATGTTCCTTTGTTCCGATTAATATTTCCGTCATTGATGGCTTGTTTATTATTCAGAGTTAATGTAGTTTCAAACAGTATTGATTACATTAAAGATTGCTCCATAAATGCTTTCTTTTCCTCGCTATGGCACACTGATGCATCAAAAAAAAAATCCACAGTAGCTTTGGAGCATTGAAGTTTATGCAAAACTGACACATTTCTGCCAAGAATGTGCTCTTCATAAACATTTTGAAGAAAAATGAACTGAATGTTTAGTATTAAACTGTGTGGAGAGATTGACGGCTGCAGTCTGAAGTGTTGATGAGAAAGCAAATACCCTCTGTTGACACATTTGCACATAGCTTCAGTGTTGTAATAATCCTGAAATTAGCTAATAAAAGTCGCAACTGGGTGCCTGTAAGTTTGTGACTGTGAATGAAGGGAGACTGCAAGTAGGAAAGAATAATGAAAGGCACCGATCTGAAAAAAACAAAACACTTCAGCTACCTGGAAAAAAAGCAGCTCCCACAAAACAAAATTCAAAGAGAAGCGTTTAAAGTAGGATAGCAGAAGGATGCCACAACACTGTGCATTTCTGTTCCTTTCTAAGTAGTGTCTTGATGTTTTAAAAAGTAAGGCTTTCTTTGGAAATTACTCCTTTCTGCTTTCCACTTTGCTGAATTCTCCCAAGACCACACCTACTTAAACTCTTCTGACAATACAGCGCTCAAAAAAGACATAGGACCACTTTGTGCACAATGGGGTAAAATGCTCACAATGAGATGAAATGCTTGGACTCATCAAATGTATTGTCTCTCACACTGATGGCAGCTGTTTCTCAACATTAAAGCAACACTATGGACCACGCAATTTGCAGTTATGGGGTTTGATTGCAAAGCCAGCGGGATATTTCACAGAATTTTTCAAACTGCAGGAATCCAAAGCGTGCCACATACTGTGGCGCAGCGTATAATGGCATGGTGGTGTTAAAGCGCTGCCGCTATACGTAGAAATTAGAGGCAAGATCACTCATGCTAGGCATCAGAAGTAACGCAGTAAAGATCATTCATAGTTTAAGATGAGGATTTCATGTGACAGATGTTGGTGTACACAAAGAAATACCTTTTTTTTTTACTATTTCATGCGCATTCCAGTAAGAATACAGAGATCACTTAATGTGTTCAGGCGCATACATTTTAGGGATTAGTAAGGATATATTGTTTTTATTATCCATGTTAGACGATGCCAGATAAATCCTATTTTATAATGTCACAGCATTAATCTCTTAGTTTGAAACTAAATTGAAAGAGTCTGAAGCCAAATCATGAGAACATACAGTTAGATTAGATGCTGCTGCTTGATTAGGTTCTAGTCAAAATGAATTTGTCAGAGTTTATCAGTAAAAAAAAAAAAGCACTTTTTAGGATCCTGCCATGAAATGTTTGGCACATTACAACTGAAAAACCCTTTTCTTTGTTGTTTGTTTCTGCTTTACTCCCTCTCGCTTTTGTAATTTAGCTCATCAGCCATGTATCAAGTGAGGCAAATTGTACACCAGGCATTCAGCTTGAATGCATATCCTAACTAAATCACATTTTTGGGATTTGTAATGGTCCATCTCCAAATCATGTCAGAGGTTGGAGTGAGGGGAAGAACTCTCTAAGATAAATCCTTTTACCTTTGCAGCTGTCTGCCTTCTTCATTTCGCACATCTTTGTGGCTTTTCGAAGGCGAGCAAACCATGTAAGATTAAAATTTTTTGTGTGGTTACATATAGCCCTTGAACTGAAATCATCTCTTACTTTAATGCATCATTTCTGTCTGCTTCTGTTTCTTTAGATCCTTGAAATACAGGCCTTTTGTTCCACGCTTTCATTTAACACCTGTTACACAATTCTAATAGGGTGAGTGATCTTATTCCAAACCACAACTCATCAAAAGCTACTTGAAGAGCAGCATGTGACACAACAGAGACAGAGAAAAGTGATGATCACAGCTCTCGATGTAGATGAAGGCCACAGTTAAAGATAATTTCACAATGCCACAGAGTTTTAAAAAGGTGATCAGGGCCTTTTTCAGGGGGATTTGGAGTTGCTGATTGGCTGCTGTGCCGACCTGTTGGAGCTAATATCTATGCTGAGCTGCTGCCAGCTGTGTTTTTGATAAGATTTGGCCTGAGCTTCTGCGCAAAACAGCAGCGTGTCTGTAAGCTAATCACACGGCGAGTCCTGTGGTTTAAAAACCTGCACCCCTGTTTTCAGCTCAAAGTCTGATGCGCCATTGTAGTAGTAGTATCAGTTTGCATAGATGTCCCAATACAAGTGGATCTGACATTGTTCTAGGCCTTTAAACACATTTCCTGCCTTTCTAATGTTGTTTTGGATGTCTTTATGACACACATATCTCCAAGTGGAAGGCCCATTCATTACTACTTGAACCTATTAGTACTGCTTATGAAGCCCTTCAGGAAAACATCTGCTTTTATTCCCACCCTCCTAACAGTATCATTAAGAATTTGAGCAGATGCAGCTGTCATACTTTGGAGATCAAATATTGATCTTTAAAGTTACTGTAGTCAGTTGTTTACACAGCTGGTTTTCATCACACCAATTCACCTGATTAATCCACCTTACCGAGCTTTGTTTGCTCTCCCAGAACTCTCAGTGATGCTTGAAAGTTGCCTCCGGTGCAGCTTCAAGCCCGCATCAGTATCATCGCCCTCCAGAGTTTCTAACAAAACGTCAAAGTTGGAATGACACGCTCATAGTAAAGTCAAACGAACAGCCCTGCTTGAGATTCCAATTTCTTAATTATTCCCCTGAGGCAGGTGTAAGAGTTTCAATTTGCACAGTTCTTCAGGGGAGTTCAACCCAGCACCTGTGTCTTATTCTTCCTCTTCCCTCAGTTTGACTGACATCTCAGAAAGAAACAGCGAGTTGTAGAACTTGTACCAGGCTCGAGCAAGATGTACAGCGAGCCCTCTGGCGAAACTCTGTAGCGGAAAATTATCCAAGCCAACAAGACCCTCGGCCTCCGGGCGAATGACATTTACATGAGTCTGAAGCAACAAAAAGGGGGTGGAAATGATTTTACTCCAATTTGTTCTTGTCAGTGAAAGAAGTGTTTGGTTGAATGCTTTTATTTATTTATTTTGTACTTCATTGTGGGGTGCTCTTGTTGGACAGGTTGAAAGCTGTGATCAAAATTAGACAAGAGGGACACAGATGTGCGCTGTTCCTTTGTGGATTTGAAGTGTTTGTTAATAGAAGCACGTGAACAACTGATTACAAGGGAGAGAGTAAACGAAACACTCTTAGTCTATTAACCAAATTGAAACAAATTGAAAATGGGGTTAACAGCTCTTTACTGCTTTTGTGCAGAAGTGTGTATATTAAACAGAAGTATTCTACAAATTATAGTGCTGTTACACTGATAAAATACAAGTGTATATATATATATATATATATATATATATATATATATATATATTTTTTTTTTTTTTTTTTTTTTTTTTTTTTTTTTTTTTTTTACCCTCTCCTGGTTAGCCGGCAGCTGCTTGTCAGTCTGGATCTTGAAATCCCACCGGATCTTAAATCTAATCTGCTGTTCTCTGCCACTTTCAGTCGTGTTGTGTCCTACTGGGACTCGGGGACTTCTAACCCATACTCGTCACAGATGTTCCCGTACACAATCTCTGCCAGTTGGTTGTGCCTCTCAGTGTACGTTGTTCCAGCTTGCATCTGACACCCTGTGAGCTGGGTTTGCCTCAGGGGCATCTTTACACAGCCTGCACCTTGGGTCCTGTCTACTGTAGTAGACCCCTGCCTCTGTGGATCTGGTGCTTAGGGCCTGTTGTTGTGCTGCCATGATCAGAGCCTCTGTGCTGTCCTTCAGACCGGCCTTTACTAGCCACTGGTTGGATTTCTTCATGTCTGACATTCCCTCTATCCGCCCATGGTACATCCCACGGAGAAGCCGGGGCTTCACAGTATCTTTTCCTTCCTGCTCATCACCCTCTGTCTTCTGCTGAGAGACTTGTCTAGAAGTTCTTCCCCGGGGGCTTTCTTCTTTACGTATTCATGGATTCTCCTTGTTTGATCCCGGATAGTGGCTCTGACACTAACTAATCCTCACTCTCCCTCTTTTCTTTCCGCATCTCAAGATGAATCTCAGGATGGTGGACTTTGGGTGGAACCATCTTTGCATCGTGAGGAGATTTCGTGTTTTGACTTCAGTCCAGCATGTGGTATATACAAGGCAGAAAAGCAGACATACAAGCGATATAAGTACCTGAGTATTCCACAGATAAATGGGAGCCACGATGAGGATGTAAGAGGACCAGTAACTGTCAAATACCTCTGGAGGGGAACACAAGTGCTGGGAAGAGCTGCCTCCAAAAGACCACAAGATAAATCTGAGAAAAAGAAGGAAAACAAAGTGTTGATCCACAAGTTTATAGTGATATTTTGTTAATTCTTTATTTTAGATTGCCTAATAACTCATTTTTAGCAGTAAACAGTTATTTAAATGGAACCATCTGATAAGTTTAGAGCAGGGATCAACCAATATGGGTTTTCCAGGGCCGATATCGAAGCGGCCGTTGTACATTACATGTAATGTTTTAGCAGCAAGTGATAGAAAACTTATTATTGATAACTAAACTTCTTGATTATTAAGGGTGAGTATGACTGAATATGTAAAATAGAAAGAGGAGTGATTAAATTACGACACTCTTCTTTGTTTATGTGGGATTAACTGCAATTGACCAGTTTGTCCCCTGGAGCTACATCTGTTGTTCTTTTGTTTTCTTAATCTTTCACTGATCTATCAATTTTATTGCCCACTAAGGTCTGTATCTGAAAGCATTACTAATTATCATCTTCCAGACTCTAAATCTGTGGCTGACTTCTAACTTAGCTGCAAATCGTTAGCATAGCCTTAGCCACAATGAGAGAAAATAATTCCCTGGTTTGTGGCAATAGCTGGTGTTTTTGTTCAGGTTTTTGAGACCATAGAGTGACAACAGACAGAGAGAGCATTCTGCATCAGACCTAAAGTAGCACACTTAATTGGTCAATAATCTGTCAGTAATTTACAGATAGCAATAATCAGCAGAAATGGCAAATATCAGCCATGATAATCAGCTAGGCCAATAATCAGTCTGTCCCTAGCTTAGAGGTGAAATCTTTATTTGATGAAACTGATAACTCTGAATAATCGACATGACAAGTTTCCCCTAGTACTGCTCTTTTTAAGGGATCACCAGCTAAAAGGTGTTTAAATATTTAACAATGCATGTATAATAAATTTTGTAAGCTTTTCTTGAGCTAATCTCATGTTTTCCCATATCTGAGAAGTAGCTGGTGACACTAAGTACCAGACAAATTAAGTGACTGCAGTATTTCCCTCCTAAATGTAATGAAGTTTGAATAGATATAAAATGAAAATGTACTGCTGCTTTCCTCCACTGTGAATAATTTACTGTGATTCTCAGCCCTCCGTTGCACCTGAGTCTGAAGCTCCAACACATGAAATGAACATCAGCCGAGCGGCGTGTCGTGTTATTTCCAACTCCCAACAGTTCAATGAAGGTAATGAGAATTAAAGCTTTAACATCAGCTTGTGCCACCATCGGTAAAAGTGAAGCAAGTTTCAAATTTGCTTCAGCCTCTGGAGTCGTCTCTCCCTGTCTGGATCAGGGAATGCCAGCTTTTTCCCTCCGCGGGTGTTTTCACTCCACTATGTTTTGTGGATGGAGCGGCATAAACCTTTAACTCCTCCTCAGGGATTACACTCACTTAGCAAAGTGATAATAATCTGGAGCTCATCGCAGGAATGTGTGTAACTGGCACGACATGAAAGCTTTTGTTGGAGAAGTGCAATGACATGAATGACTGGACTGGGTTTTAGAATCAGTCGTATGTTTTGTGTTTGTCCTTATCAGCTGTGGAAACCCTCTGGCAACATCCGACACGAGCCTTATCAGACGGCTTTGTGAAAGACAAGTTGTAGAGGTGTTTTTGCAGCCTTCGCTCAAATTTCAAATCAGTGTAGAACAAGCTTGACAGATTCTGAGGTATTACAAAAATGGGGAGATGTGGTAGGGGACCAGCCAGACAGAGAACATTAACTGCAGTGGTGTCTTTGCGATGATGAGCAGGCCAGAAGCAGGAGAGGATGGATAGAATTGCCTGGCATGTCTCCATACAAAAGTTTTTGGCAGGGTAACGTTGGTAGAAAAAAAAGGGAAACTGTTTATTGGCTTGGTACCCTCAGTGTTTCTTTGAAATGTAATCATAACCCAGGCTGGACATATTTATTGCATATACAGGCTGGATATACACTGCAGTTGCGGAGCTTATTATTTATCAATATTTAGTCAGCTAAAAATACAGCGTAAACATGAAAATACAACGGCTAAATCAGCTTGATTTATAAGTCTGGATTCTTGGCAATGGTTCAGTTTGAACCTCTTCAAATGAACGTGGCAAACAAGGAAGACGAAGGACACTATGGGTTCTTGTTTTAGAGCAGCAGAAAGGCTGGCAGAGGCACAAAGCAAAGCGTCATTTTAGTTTTGGTTTGGGAATTTTGCTGCTTCAAACAAACCTGCTTGCACTGAGCAGGACGAAGGAGCATGCAGCTGATGTTGTGTTCTATAGATTAGCAGATTTGCATGAAATCAAGTCCGCAGTTCCTCCCATTCATACCACATTTTGTTCTGGAATTAATTTAAATTCACTTGAAACCTCATTTTAATTAAATTACTCAGACAGAAAGTGATAGCATTTTTGAATGCACGAGGGAATACCTCCAAAAATGTGGTGAAGTAAGTATTGATTTAAATGCAAGTCAGCCAACTGCAGCAGTAATCACATGTGAGATTCATTTAACAATTACAGCATAGACATATGAAGAAAAAAAGCTACATAAGTTAAACTTACCAGGTGTAAAATTTAACTGATTTTAGCTGATGTTTAGAATTTTCCACATTCTTTTTGTACATAAACTGAAGGCAAACTACTTAATTTTACAGGTATTTGATCATAAAAATACAATTTTATCATAGTTTTGACCTGTTAAAGACAGTGAGGAGATCACAACATTTATTACAAATCACCCTGATGTGGACTAGAATATTTAGACCAAATTTAAAGGAACTCCGTTCAGTAGTTGTCGAAAAATTTCACAAAAAACACATCCAAACTGAGCTCAGGGTGGTGCTTGAATAATTGTTGATATCACTGAAAGCCAGAAGGAGTCATTCTCTGTGGAAACTGAATGTTTGTACGGGGTCATTCCATCTCAAATCATCAAATTTTTAGAACAAATTTTGCTTGACCATCTCTGATTTGCCTTAAAAGTTTACAGTATAAAATATTTGTATTTTAAGATATCTGTGAAAGTTTTGATGTTGATTTATCAAGTACTTTTCAACGTCATTAAAAAAAACAAAACCTTTTGACCCACTTTCATCACATTTGTTTTGTGTTTTTCTCAGGAACTATTTAAGATAAAAACATTTCTCAGCATGCCTTTGATTCAGAGCTATACTGAACATTTGTGTGCAGATTAAATAGTCTCTGATTATGACTGAGATGAAATCTAAAATATATATTCCATAAAATTGAAGTCATCAAGAAAACTCTCATCTTTGAGCACACACTGACAAAAATAATTGAGACAGAAATCAACTGTGGATATTTTGTGAACCAAATGGAGTTGCATCTCACAATAATAAAAACTATATATATATATATATATATATATATATATATATATATATATATATATATATATGAAATACTAGAATTAAATACCAAAATGGTTCTCCAAATATAACTAAGAGGTTGCTTTGTTTTGTTTTGTTTAGTTTTGTTTTTGGACCCCTTACCATTTTCAAAATTGATAGTTTATAATAAAAAAACAAGTCAAAGATGGTTGACCAGAATGTCTCTGGTGATATGAGTTGGAACAACCCGACAAATACATGGCATTCAGTCCAGTAGTTGTTGAGTTGTAGTCTTTAGTCTTGATTTTATATTTAGCTTTGATCAGAGTGGTGGACTTCATGCCATCCATGCTTTTATGTTTTGCTACTGAGATGAATTACCTGCACATAAGAACCATATGCTTCTCCATTGTTTAGTTTCTCTACAAGCAAAAGCTTATTCCTTCAGAACAATTTCTTAAACACTATAATTACATAAAAGTTGACACGTTGTAATTTAATTTAAACTTCCAAGCAGCCACTGAAATCTAGGAAAAGCAGTAAGTAGCGGTAAACAGTGGGAGTGTGATAACAGAAGGCTCTGAGTTAGTATTGCTCCACCTCTTCTCTCTCACACACTTGTGTTCACAGTGCTACTTCATTAAAAAGGCTACATGTTGCCGATGACCCCGAGTAAACTCCTGAAGTTTTCTCTCAGGCTGTGCCACCTCCCTTTCCCTTCCTTGCTGTTCATGTTTATTTAACCAGTCTTTTTTAAAGCCAGATTAGTCTCACTAAAGCTCTTTAAATCAATCTCATTTTCAACAGAGGCATGGAGGGGCAGTTACAGTTTGTAGTCATCTGCCTCATTTTCCTTAAGCTCCTATCATTACATCGGTCACATCCTGCTTAATCCTTCGCTGGTGAGAACCACCAGGGGAGGGGAATAACCCTGTGACCTCTTTGCTGCCTCTGTGTTTATTATTTGTACGTTGGATATCAGGATCTGAGGTGATATAATAAGCCAACAATGATTGACTGCTCTTTGGAGAGCAAGTGAAACTCAGTCTGAGTCATTTCCTTACTTTGGTAATGACTCCTTTTATTGTTTCTCAGCTTTGGCAGCAAGTTAAAGCCCAGCACTTTGCTCTCCATATATCATAATCAGGATGTGGCAGAGGTTATTTACATTGCTCACAATCCAGTTTTTGGGCTCCTTCTTAATTCCATGCTTCGCTTCCAAGCACTATCTTGTGCTAATGTGAAGAAAGTTTGTCACAGTACTGCCAAATCTGTGTGTTTTAATTGCTAGTGGCTTGGTGGAGTTGGAACTTGGGCCGCTTGGCTGTTGCATGAAATGCTTTGTCAGTGAACAGTAACATTAACAAGGCAGGAATACTGATGAGAGCGAGAGACTCCAGACATCTGAAATTCCTTAACTCATATGTTTTGACTCTTTTCAGGCTTTGCAGCGCCTGGTGTCTAAACCAAGATTAATTTGTCTGCCTGTTAAATATGTCTAAGAGTAGCTGAAGGGTGGAATGAGAAATGTGTCAGAATGCTTGAATCGGAGTTGTGTTCTTCTCTGGTTTTCTAATCAGAACAAATCAGTAAGACAAATGTTTCAGATGCAGCTGTTTACTGGATATTTCGGATGTGCTTCCCTACAATTTTAGGAGGATGTGCTGATTTAAACCTTGCAAAAACCTGTCAACATGCAACACACTTTTTTGTTTGTTCATAGCGTGTTGAACCCTCCTCTCAACCCCTAAAATGTGACCAGACTTTGGAAATAATCCCTAAGCAACACAAACTAAATAATTTTAAAGCATTTTTGAAGAATAGAAATGTTAGCAAGTGCTATTACTCCCTAAAATGCCCAAACCAAACAAATTCTTGGAATCTTCCTGGGTGTTTCAGAGACTGGGAGCTTAAATTAGAATCCCTTTGTCTCTTTGTGAAATGGTTCAAAGAGCCGTGAAAAATGGGGCAGATGTTTTCATCCAGACATTCTTCCGCCGGAGCTGCAGTTACTTTTCTTTGTTTTACAGACCAAATTCGAAAACATCGCTGTTGCCAAAGCATAAACATTTTCAGCGTAGTTATCCAAGTTTGTTATCATGACTTCCCCACCATTCAGAGCGGCGACAATTTAATACCTCAAAGAAAATAATTACTGTGTTTCTGTTGCTGTTAACATGTTTTCTTTCTTATAGAAACAGTATGAGTGAATGTGCGAGCATGAAAAGAAATTTTAATTATGTCATATTGTTGCTGAATCACTGTTTTGAAAGTGTGTCCATATTGGGAGATTTTTTTAGGAGGGATTTTTAAATAAATTCCTCCCCTTGTTATTGTATTTACTTCTGTTATGACTTGTTGGCGGTTGTCTGAGAGAAAATCAATGTCTTTATAGTAACATAATTCTGAAGGCTGCAGGGGAATGAAATGAGAAATCCCTTGTCCTCTTAATATGCATTGAATTTATTTACTCCTGGTGCAGGGGCATCCTTGTCCTGTGGTTTTCTGAAAAATCTAGTCTAGTGCAACAACATTCACTTTTTCTTCTACTTTATCTAGCTTGCACACTTTACATTGATTAACTTTTAGCCTTCGTCATGCGCAGACAATATCCCTCAGTGCCATTAACGGAGCCTCGTAATCGTGATTGTACAGGCATGTTCACGTTCAATGCAGCCATCAGTCAGTGGAAGTGACAGGATGTGGCCCAACCTAACACGACGCTTGTCTAAACAGCGAGGTCATTCGATCTCTGCTCGCGCCTCATCCATCAGACTGACATATGCAGATAGTTTGCTGTACATCCATAAGACCTCTAGACGTCTGGCTCCTGCTCAAAAGTCCGGTTTGAATACAGCAATCCATTTTAAACCTCATATCTCTGGAGAGATTGAAACGTCTGTTGATATGTTCTTCTCATTTTGTTTTGCTGCTATCACTACGTACATGAAGGTTTTTGATTCACAGGTGCATATGGAGAAAACAAGTCTGTGTACACTGGGGATTTACAGGCTTCCAGCATCCTATGTTACCTTTACCTAATTTAATATCTCACACGTACTCTTCCTCTGGGTCACGACAAGGATCGACAGGAAAAAGTAGGAGGAATGAATGATACAACGTTTGTGAACTTGGATAGAAAGTGGAGAAGCGAGACTCTAATCTGTGATGCTCTGCTGAATTTACAGCCTTGAGGTGATCCGTGGACACTTGAGATTAAGAGTTTTGTAGACTCACTTGTGTGAACCTTAAGAAAGAGAAAAAGAAGAAAAAGCTTTTGAATTATAGCTACGCTGCGACTCCTGAACCAGGGAAAATAGTCTGATGTGTCAGACACAAACTGTCCCAAAGCACATCATCAGTAAAACCAACAGTGTGTCTCTTAATGGAATATGCATGTACAACACGTTCTGCAGTTGTGCAGTTTTCTCTGTATTAATCCCAAGCTGGAGAAATACTTTTGACATAGTCTATCAAAATTTTATGATGTTCCTCTGCAGCATCAAGCACCCGGCAGACTCGACAGAATCTGAACTTTTTTTACACTTATACTATATTTTATACTGCAGAATGTACACTGAGCAGCCACAACATTAAAACTACCTGAATAATATTGTGCGGTTCCCTCTCATGTTGCCAAAACAACTCTGAAACATTGAGGCCAGGAGACACCAAAATGAAAGCAGCAGAGCCTTTAAGTGAAGCAAAATTAGGGCATCTATGGATCAAGTTTGCCATGTTGCTGTTACTATATCACTTCCCCATGTAAATGACAACCCAAACATCCACACGATGTAAAATAAAATGTGATTTGTCGGTCCAGGACACCTTCTTTCATTGCTCAATGGTCCAGGTCTTACATGTCCACTGAAGGTGCTTTCTGTTAATGGACAGGAGTAAACATGGGCACTCAGGTTGAAGCTACACTGTCCCATACAGAACAAGATAAGATGAAATATGGGATCAACCGATATGAGTTTTTTAGGGCCAATACCAATGCTCATTACTGGTAATCAAGAAAAGCAGATAACCATTATTTTGGCTCGATATACAGTGGTGGAAAAAGTTTTCGGACACCCTTAAAATTTTACACAGTCTCAAATATTATCATGAAATATTTGTGGAAAAATCTTTTTTGTGTTTCAGAAGGTGTGGCTGCATTAGACAGACACAAACAAATACAAATGTATTTTGATAAGCAAACAAAACTAAATTCTTCACAGTTTCAGTATGTCAGTTCTCAACATTGTCGGTATCAAAGTCAACAAATAACAGAGAATGCATTCAAAACTGCACAAAAAATAAATAAACCATCAAATCATCAAATTAATATTTAGTAGTACTGCTGTTAGCACACTGTTGAGGAGTAATTTTGTCTCATTCTTCCTAAATTATTGCTTTTAATTCTTCTAAATTCTTTGGTTTACGCTTTGAAACAGACATTTTGATGTCCACAGATTTTCAGTGGGTCTCATGTCCGGGGATTGAGCTGACCACTCTCAGACCTGGATACTGATCTCCTGCAGCCACAAGGTCTACGGGTCCTGGATGTGTTCAAGAGGTATTATCTGGTAGAAACATCCAGTTTTGACCTCAATGGAACAGCACACATGCAGAAGGGAACATGAAGGTTTGGAGAATGACACAATACTTGACAGAGTTCAATGTGCCACCACAGACAGTGAGATGACCCACACCAGCAGCACTTTGTATCCCTAAACCATGATACTGCCTCCACCATGCTTGCCAGTAGGTACTGTACATGCTGGAGATAATGCTTCTCCTGGCCTTCCTGCGTACCCTCACAATAACAGGAGGAAGATAAAGCTGGAAACTGGACTCATCTGACCACAGAATCTTCTTCCAGTTCCTGGCTGTCCAGTTCTTGTGTGCTTGAGCCCAACGACGCCGGGCTAACCTCTGTCTCTCATTGATCCGGGGCTTCTTGACAGCCTTGTAGGACCTTAAAGCCATGATCTAAAAGTCGGCCACATACAGTGCGGGCGGAACAATGGACACTGGTTTGGTTAGACCACTGCTACTGAAGCTCCTGTGATGTCGTTCGGCAGTTTTCCTGCACATGCGGATCAGGATGCGGTCATTTCTTGCTGAAGAAACCCTTGGACACCCAGATCTTGGTTTGTCTTCCAAGCTACTGGTTCATCTGTATTTCTGCAGAGTGTATCCAACTGCTGAAGGACTACATCTGCACTTCCTGGCTACCTGATGGCAGCTGTACCCTTCCTGGCTGAGAATCTATGTCTTCAGGCATGTTTCCTGCGTTAGATTCCTTATTTAGCCATTTTTGTCTCTGAAGAACTTTCAAATGTGCTGGCTTTATATAAACACAAAGCAAAAGTTATGTATTTTAATAAAAAGCATGACCTTCATTAGTGGATCACTGGTACCAAAATGACCCAATACCCAACATTTCATGTATAGACTTGTGGCACCAATCAATTTTAAGTCTATAATGTTTTTTTTTAGGATTTGTTCAGTATTTTGGCTGTGACTATACTAAAAGAAATTAAACTTGAAGACCTAAGAGTGACTCGTAATGCAATATTTCACAAATGCATGGCGTCCGAAAACTGTTTTCCCCCACTGTACATTGGACGTATTGTTTTAACAGCATGTAATAGTGACAACAGGTCAGTCATAACTGGGCCTTTTCATTAATAAGAGTGACTATAACTGAATATGTGAAATAGAATAGAAACAGGAGTGAATAAATTAGGACGCTGTCCTCTGTTTATGTGGGATCGACTGAGATTGATCAGTTAGACCTACTGTTCTCTATATTCTTTCACTGTTCTATCACTTTTATTGTCCACTAAGGTCCATATCTCAAAGCATTATTAATTATTGTTTCAGGGTAATCTGTGGCTGCCTTCTAATTTAGCTGCTAGCCATTAGCGTATTCTTAGCCACAGTATGAGAAGCCAGTTTCCTGGTTTGTGACATCAGCTTATGTTTCTTGTAGTTTCTGCTTTAGAGACATTTGAGACCACAGAGTGACGACAGAAAAAGAGGTTGTTGCATCAGCCAATACAGATATTCTGAATAATAATGATAATCTGATAATCATTTTTATCCCTACTTCTGACGCCTTTCTATCAGCCAGCTTTAATGTTGTACAGCATTCGGTAGGAGCAAACCGTTGCATGCTGAAAACATCCCACAAGACCTGACGTTTTGGTGATGCTCTGATCCTGTCATCTATCCATTTGGTTCTTGTGAAGATCAAAGTGCCTCTGATCTTCATGCTTGTCCATTTTTCCTGCTTCCAACACATCAACTTCAAGATCTGACCCTTCACTTGCTGCCTAATATATCCCAACCCTTCATAGGTGCTATTGTAATGAAACAATCACTGTTACTCATGTCCCCTGTCAGTGGCTTTAATGCCGTGGCTGATCGTCGTATAGTGAAGCTGAAACATACCAAGGTCTCAAGTGACCGGCCTGAATGAGAAGAAAATGGAAAATTCATTTAACCGCAGGCTGAGCAAGCAATACATCACAATTAACATGAGTGATTATAAGCGGTGAAGTTTCACATTCTTAAGAAGTAGGTTTAAGAAAAAAGTCTTTACATCGAAACAGAGCTTTGGAATGAGATATAAAAGAAACATCCTGTGGTTTTTTTCAAGCCACTGCTGCCTTTAAATTCTTCCACACTGGAGTCTGAATAGCTCTTAATAGCTGAAAAAATGTCCTGGTTGGCACTGGATATATGTGTGTGTGTGTAAATCCATTTTGCTCTGTCACCGGCTCACTATTTGCTTACACTGAGCATAATGAATCATTAATTCGCTGCTGTCACTCGCAGCCCTCAGTCACTCGGAGCAGAATTAACTCTTGATCCGGCAGAGCAGAGAAGGAACAAAGAAGTGCAGGAGCATGAGCCTCTGTGCTTTTGTTTCGCTCTAAAACTGCGAATGCGTTTATGTGCTGAGTTAATAAGGCCTCGATGCCGCTCTTACTGATGCATGTTGCTTTGATTGTTTTGTATTTCTAGTATTTCATTGTCTCTCACTGTTCCCCAACCTCCTGTTCATCTAAGCTGCAGGTGTTTTCAGACCTGACTGATTTTCTGTTCTGCAGTGGGTGATAGAGCGTTGATGTAGGTGTTAATTGTTTTTTCATTTTATTTATTTGTTTTGGCGGCACACATGCAGAACTGCTGGAATCGCTGGTATAGGAAACACATTTTTAGACAAACCAGCAAGAACTTAACTAAAATTGTCTCTGTGATGATGGAGAGTGTGTCTTAATGAGTCCGGATTGTTATCCTAAAATCTCATAATAATTCCCAGTTGAAATCAGTGTAGTTATGGTGGGAAAATTAGCATGTTCCTCAACATCATTACCTCTTAACTGGATAATAAATTGTGGCCCACAGATAAGGTCACTGGCATCCCACTGGACAGTGAGACAGCTGCAAAATGAAATAAGTCGGAGCCTGAAAGACACGCTATAATTTAGTTGTACACTGAAATAATCTGTTCAGCCCACTGCTGATGTTTGGAACTCATTCCCCAGAAAATGCACAATTTCTGAGTATGTCTGCGGTATTTCAAACAAGCCAGCAGGTAGCTTATTCCCTGGTTATATTTCTAGCATCTGCAGAGCTCAGTTTCTAAATTCCTAAATCTTTGTTACATACCTTCTTGTTGATTTATCACTGTTTTAACTTAGTGTATGGCTTTAAATCCGGTGGTAGCGTTTCCCTTCTGTGCTTTAGGGTTACTGGAAAATTGTGTGTTTTGCAGTTTTTCATTAAGTACCTTCTCTTTGCACACTTTCCAACTTAAATATTGCACTTTCACTTTCAAAAACGCTGCACAAATACATCTTAGATCTCCTCTTCATTATTGCTCATTCTTCAATATGTCCTCGATCCAGGTCTTCCCCCTTTCTGTTTATGACTTAGTGTTTGTGCAGCATTAAAAGGTCAAACTGGACAAATAGCTTGTGAAAAAGGCAAACAAATAGCCCAGAACTGTTGTTCCCAAGGATTTCTAAAGGCAAGTTTTCATAACACTGGTAAACATATGATTCTCTTTGAGGTTATTCTTTGAAAACACAAACACTTTTTTTTGCATTATGCAGGCTCAGTTATGGTTTTAAAAAGCACCCAGTGAGCCTCGCTGATGTGTGAAAAAAGGCTTCACCTGCATTTTTGTTTGTGTTGAGATATAGAGTGTGCTCTGATTTAAAAGATCAAGATGACTGGATTTCATAAGTTTATTCTCCTGATGTTACCGTCGACCGTTTGCCTGTATTTTTCACTCCTTTTTTCTGCGTGACGAGCCCACAGGAAGCATTTCATGACTATTAGTGGTCTTGCAAGATGAAGGTTAGAAATAGCTTTTGCCTGATGGAAGAGGCCCATCTTTATTTGAAAACCTAGAATATTCTTTTGTTGGTGCTGGCACTGGGACAAAGCAGTTAAATTCCTTTGTGCATGAATAATTCTCCTTGCACTTTTGGGACAATGTAATATAGCCCTCTTTCTCAAACAGCGATGGGCTAAATGGAATTGGAACGAAGCACATTGTTTGGGAGTTGGTGTTCTCCCATTTCTGATGACCGATGGCAGAAGAGAGATGAAAGGCCTGATGTAAAAAAGCCTCCTCCTCTTCTCTGTCCTCCCTCCTCACCTAAGCTGCTGTGCATCTTTTCAATGTCATCAAAGAATGCAGAGAGGCGGGTGGCGGTGCTAGCGGGGGTTCTGCCAGTCCTCTTCATATACGGAGCAAATAAATGCAAAAACATGCAGCCGCATATTCCGCCTCTTTCTCCTGTCATCCCTTCCATCCCTCCACGTCTTCCCATTCCCCCTTTTTTCTTTCTGCCCAGTTGCTAAGGTACAGTGTACTACATGAGGGAGGTAACAACATCCCACGCAGTTTTGGCAGAGTGAACACGCTAAGAGCTTTGAGCTTTTGGGATTGTGAATTCTTTAATGCCACTTTGTCGTATTTGTAATGATGAAGCCCTGGATGATGGCCGGCTAAACAGGCTGAGGAATCTGTTGCAGAACACATCATTTCCCAGACAGGCCGCCTTCGGTCATCAAACGCAAGACTAACCGTTTATCATGAACTTCAATGAAAAGTTTATTTGTGCACCAGCTGGATGTCGCACATTCAGAGCCACTCATAAACTGAAATTGGGTTCTTCTTTGGTCATCTTGCCACCAGACGCAGAGCTGAGGCAATCGTTTCTGTTCTTTTTCACGACTTCCTCCCGTCCTGCGGTTAAAGAGAGCAGAGTTCATCTTTAAAACCTGCCCTCCTTGTTTGCGTTTGTGGTCCCGTCGGTCCTAATAGTTGCGTTTAGTTCTTGTTTCCCCCTGTGCAGTTCACACCTCTGTGCCTCACGCCTCCTCTTATGCTGTCAGCTTGCACTCGGAGTATCTCTAATTGAGTTTTAGGACGGGCGGCCCGGTCTCAAACGCTCCACGAGAGATAAAAGAAATTTTGCATTTCGACATCAAAGGGGCGCCCTCACCCCATTCCACTTCCACACTCCACCAAAACACGAGATCAAATGAACATCTAAGGTCAGCGTAGCTCCGAAGGGTTAATGATGTGGAGACCGCGTTTGGATTTTTAATTCACACTCTGGGCAGATAACTACCCCCCCACCAATAGGAGTCTCATCCTTCCTACTGATGACTCATGCACTTTGCGAACAACCTGTTTATTTGAAGCACTTTATGCGACTACGCTGACTGTAATTTGACTTGGCTTGGCTTAGACCTGTTATTATCTGGCACTGTCTCCTTCACCAGGATCAATAGGCTGTTAATGGCAGCAGGCATGCAGTAGACAGCACATCTAAATTCAGCAGTGACATGAAGGATCCTCTAGTACAGAGACTTGAAGTTGGAGATAATTCACAGTGAAGTGCCACATTCCTGAAATCATTTTCCCATTTTTTTTTCATCAACGCTCAGAGAAACCCTTTTCTCTGAGCGTCTGTAATAACATCCACGTCTCTTACTTTGGGTATTTTGAAGTTTGCCGCTGTACCTTTATACAGAATATAGAGATTTATATGAAGCTTTCATATCCGGCCTTTACAAGACAAATTGTAATCCACTGACCTTGACTGAGTGAAGTCAGCTAGATAAACAAGGAAAGTGCGTGTGTCTGAGTGTGCGTGGTAGTCTGGTGTACATCAGCACACAAGATTCATTAATATGGCCAATGAGTCATTTGCTGAAATGACAAAAAGATATTTATCTGACTGGCCCATTCAGTCTAGAAGTTTTATCAATGCACCAGGGCTTCACATAAGCTGTTTATTGCATGTAGAACTCTGCTTAGAATGCAAAGGCCTGAGAAAATTCAAAGTAAACTCATGGGGAGCAAATAAATATATGGTGTTGCTCATTAAAATGTATATTTCTTGAGGCATTCTGTGTATTCCTAAGACCGCCTCTGGTTAAAATCAAATTTTCCACCTTGTTAACATGTTCATATGGTGTTTTTTCTTTTAATATGCTTGAAGACATGAGCTCAATAAGCACCTTTGAAGCTGCAAGCATCCCGACGACATTCTCAAAGATAAAGATTCAGACTTCTAGGACTTCATACATAACAATTCTGAAGAACTAGTCCTGTTAGCTTGTGTTGTGGGGCCTTCCATTCTTTTTCTTCAGAATCCGTTTCGGGGTTGAACATGTGTGGCTGAATTACTATAGTATCATCACTTGTTATTGTTTAGTGCAGACTGGTTTTACAATGTTTTAGCCGAATCACAGGAGAGCTGGACGTTTAAACTGCTAGAACTCCACAGATCTGCACATTCTAGATGAAACTACAGTGTAGACTTGCATCTAAGCAATTTTAAGGCAGGAAATATTTTTTTACACAGACAAAACTTCTCAAAATGTAACTCAGAGATGAGTTCTTAGGGGTTAATCAATGACCAGAGCAGGACTTTAATCCCTGCATTGTTTACGTACAAGCATGCAGTCTGCTTTTTCTTTACTTTTTTGTCTTTTCTCCAGGAACCTACATTAAATGCAAATCATTGCAACACCATAAAGGTCACTCAAGAGCATATGTGCTTGCATATGCATGCATGAAGCAAACTGAACAGACACTATAACACTAGTGGTGACCAAATATCCAGTGTTTCTTGACTTTTTGTCTCTTTTGCACATCACACACAATATATTCATGCAACATTCACATATATAACTTCATGTAACAGCATTTGTTTTAATGTTGACAGCTTCTGACAACATTTATAACTTTGTTCACATTTGTTCACATTTGGATCAGAGATTATACTTTAAAGAGCTTGACTATCTAACATCCGTGCAGTGTTTTTTTGGAAGGTCGCAAAGACCTGTTCTGCCATCAGTGTTGATATATCTGAAAACAAAGACTGAATGAATCTTAAATCTGTCTTAAAATTGGCTGTGACAGCGGGGATATTGTCTCCGTGTGGAACTTTAGAGCGATGACTTTTAACAAATGTGAGAGGGCGCGAATGCTTTGCGTTTGGCACGTTTTCAAGGCCTCTCTGTGTTTTCTTCTTCTTGGAAAGATTACATAAGGAAACACATTAAATAGCAGCGTTGCAGATGACTCAATATTTTTAAAGTCTTGAAGCACATGCAAAACAAGTTTGTTCAGATGTGTCACTGGCAGAAAAGCAAATACTACTGTTCAAAGTTGTGCTTTTTGCTCTTAAAGTAACAAAAACAGACTTGCGTTTTGAGTCCATTGATTTTAAAGAGGAATTCTATTATAAGCCTTTAAAAGTTACATCCCTCAGTTCATTTTATCTGACCTTTATTTCATGCTGTCTGCTCACACTCTCTCTGTCTCATTTTCATCTTTAGCCCTCATCTCTTTCCTTCCTTTACAACCTCATGGGCTTTATAGTGGCTGCCTCTCTTCCATCTGTTTCCCAATCAATTTGGTCTCATTTCCTGCCAATTGGTCCACCTCCATGGGCTAAGGCTCATTTAACAGGAAGCGTCACATGTTGAGATCATCAGCTGTAGTTATGGTGATCAGACCGTGAACCTCTCGGCGGTTATTTGTTTGTTACAAGTTGTGGCTGTAGCCCTTTACAAGACCACTGTGTGTGTGTGTGTGTGTGTGTGTGTGTGTGTGTGTGTGTGTGTGTGTGTGTGTGTGTGTGTGTGTGTGTGTGTGTGTGTGTGTGTGTGTGTGTGTGTGTGTGTGTGTGTGTGTGTGTGTGTGTGTGTGTGTGTGTGTGCGTGTGCGTGTGCGTGTGTGTGAGTAAGCGGCGTTGTTTCAGCAGATGGCTCACAATTTTACTCATTTTAACAGCGTGAAAGTTTAATGAAGAAAACACTGTGCCTGTGGGCAGGTTGCAGTCAAAGCGGTTTATTGATCTAGAAACCTTGATTTGGTAGCGTGATGCACAAATACACAATTTGTCTGATATGCCAAGTGCAGACAACCGACGGAGCAGTTTTAAGTGCAGAATCATGTGTGAAACAAACCGTCCTCCCAGGACAGTGAATACGACTCTTCATTACTTTATTGCCACTTTCCTCAACACTGTTATCTATTATCATCAGCATGCATTTGTTTGAGACTGACACAAACACGGCGCCTCAGTAATCTCTTTAAACAGTAATGTCGCACCCATACAGTATTTATCACACACATTTCTCCATTGTCCTTAAGAAATGTCTATCTAGAATTCATGTGGTTCTCTTACAAAACAGAAGGCTTACCGAGAAAATCCTCGCTGTCCTCACTGTGGTGTCAGGCAGAAATAGTTTTTTTTTCCCCATAAATTCTTAAAGCAAGTTTTTACTTTCAAGGTGGTGACTGACTGTTGATCAGAAGAAAAGAAGAGCAGCCCTACTGGTTAGCCATCTGTACACATATTAACCTCTCCCATTTTACATGAGAAGACACTGAGGAAAAGCATGTGGAATGCTGGCGGTCCAGACACTCCGATTAAGGTCTTATTATTTCGGTTGAGCTGTTTCAGGCCGCTTTGATTGCCTGCAAAATGAGTTTCCTGGTTGATATGCATAAACCAATTAATAGAATATCCCTGTCCACCTTTGTGGCTGTGAAAGCTCTTTTAACAGAGGTGTGACTTCAGTGTGCTGTCTCAGCTTTACAATAGGCCAATTTCACCCAAGTACATTATTACGTGTTTTAAAAAAAGTGCAAATATTAAAGTTTTGAACCAAAAATGTGCTCATTTTAGCCACGTTGCCTGCTAGATGTTGTAACACGACTTGTGTGAGAGCACTGCTTCCGCTTTTGAAAACTGGGAGTATCTTAATGTAGTTTAATCACACTATATCATACACAATACAGAGCCGTTGTGTCTGTCTGCCGCTCATGAAGTAGCCAGTCTTATCAGTGGAAGCAGATGGAGAGCATCCAAGTGAGAGGCTCAGTCTGGCTCCATGTATGTCATAAGTAAGAGGATGACCTTGGCTGAATCTCTACAGTTCAACCATCAGAAACACACTTTCTGTCCTTTTCATTGCTGTCTCTCTCCCTGTACGTGTCGATGCTTTTTCCTCTCTCTCACATATACACACTCAAGCTGCCGTGCTCCTACACATTCCTGTATGCAGAGTTACAGCTGGAGACAATATACACTCCTCCGCGCTATCACTTCATCAAAAAAAAGCCGTTTGTAAGACAGACTGAGGCGCAGAGGCTCTTGCAAAGCCCTTACAAATAGGTGATTAGATACTGAGTCATTTTGTAGCTTTTACAGCGGTCGGGATGAAGTATATGCTGCAAGGTTAAGATGTTGTTCGATAGTTAATATCAGAAGCACCCTCAGTCAACATTCTTCCCTTTTGCCTGAACATTCAGCGAAGTTTGAGACCCATTTTTATCACACCCCAGCAGAACTCACAGCTCCTAAATCAACCAGACACTGGGTATTTAACTCGTATAACATAAATCCCAAGGCACATTAATCAGGGGCAGTTTTTTAGGGTCTTTGTAGATCGCTTTTCTGTACTCACAAGGTAGGATAAACAGTGGTTGAAAGGTGATATCAATGGATTTTCGGCCAATAAATTTGAAGAGCTTTGCTAGTAGATTTATATTGTAACCGAGCTGGGCGAGATAAGCAGCTCCGTTTAAGGAGGAAGAGAGATGGGGGACTGTGAGTGAAAGTGTCATGGGATTTGCACTAGTTTTGTGTTTAATCTGCACAATCCGGTCTATGATGCTGTAAGCTGCTGCCGCTGTGGTTTCTATGAGGGCTACAGTGGCCGTGTGCTGCAGTGGTCAATTCCCACTGTTGGCTTAAGGAGGATGTGGACTCATGCAGTACGTGCCTCCTTTAATACACATGCAGCGCACAGGTGGTTCTCTTCAAATGGCACCAGCAAGTCTTCATGTTACATAATGCATACAGAGTTATGCCAGCTCTTTGACAGCTCATACTTAGGCTAGTTATGGAGCTGCTTGCTAAATGGAAACAAGCCATTATGAGATTAGTTGTTGTAGATTTACATCCAGTAACTGTTATGTAGATTACAGACAAGCTGACGTTAGCTTGCTATCGAGCATTTGGTCAGAGACAAAATGGAAATAGAGTCAGCAAATCCAACCTGATACTTAATAAAATGCTTTTTAAACTTAATATATATGCATATTCATTGAATTGAGAAGTGTAATATATAGTGTTTACTCCTCTAATACTTAAATTTTTTGAGTGAGGCATTGGGTTTTGGGCTCGTCCGACTATCGCATTCTTGTGAGCGCCATATCTCTTGAACACCTAATGGAAATTTCTTCAGATTTGGCTAAAACCTTACTTGGACTCAAAGATGAATTGATTAGAGTTTGGTGATCAAAGGTCAAGCTCATTGTGCCTTTTATGGCCATAACTCAAAAATTTATGTCCCAACCATGATAAAAACTTCTAACAAATGTCTCATAAGATGCAATGAATAAATGATAACTTATTTCTAAAGGTAGAGCCTGGACAAACATGGATGTAAACTGCAGTTTGACTGCGATGTTGGAATTGTAGTTGTTATACATTTGCGTTTGTCTTTCCTAATGATTTCTTAAGGTTTAATGGTGCAACGTTGTTTAATAACAGTATTTTTAGACTAGCTGTTAGTTCCAAGACCTTAGGATAGAGTTTATGTCCAAACTTACCAAATTATTTGCAAATTGCTGGTGCAAAACAATTTAAATTCCCAGGAAATCAACCATGCAGTGTTTTGTATGTGCAGGTATAGATCTGTTGCTGATGACCGCTTTTCTCTTTCTGCTCCCGTTGTTTCATATGTTTTTGTATGGGTGCATATTAGCGCATGTCACAAAAGACCGCTGATTAAACATGAGTTTCTTTTCCTCACAGTTGCATTTTGAAAAGAGCACTTCACAGTTTTTTTTGCCCTCAGAATAAGCCAGTGTGAGACTGAGTACTAGCGCTTATATAATTACTTGGCCTTTTATCTGTTACTTTAAAGGAGTGCCCTGCACATGTACATTATGACACATTTCTGTTACAGATTGGTAATGAGCTATTGTACATTCACATTCTCTATCTGGATAATTACCATTTCATATTATTGTGGAGGGCAAAAAAACCCTTCATTCACAGGGTATTTCATGCAAATTGAGACTCAGATCAAGTCTTGTCACAGATTTAAAATGGAAACTTGAAAATGGTAATTGTCTCGTTCAGTCCTCTTTATGCTTCACTTGAGAACACCCCTGCAGACTCAGCTAAACTGTGGGGCCAGGCGAGGTCGGCAGTATTAGGATGAAGTGCTCCATCTTGTTAGAATACCTTGTTAAAATGCTACAGAACAGTTGCTGATTTTTATTTAAATTTTGTGTGTTTTCGCTTTCAGGCCTAATGCGGCCAGCGAAAATGTCAGTGTTGCTAAAAAAAAAGCTGTTACTGCAAAGAGAATCGTCGTTGTTTAGAAATGTCATGCGACTTCCCATTAGAAAAGAAACGTTTCCTCGATTGACCTTTGAGGTGTAAATGCAACACAGAATGGAGTGCAGCGTACTCATTTGTGTTTTAATGCTAGAGGGGTTTGTGAACCGTTGGAGTATTAGTATCAAGCCCCTGCTTTGACCATCTTCCACTCTGTCACCCTTTTTCATTTACCCAATCGAGTCAGCCACGACTTCCGTTTTCAATAAATGTTTTTTCAGTCTGGGAACTGCTCCATTACATCCGATTATTTTTAATGGCAAGCTCATTCTTTTGTAGTACATTCATATTTGTCTCTTAAGACTTGAAGACTGTTTTAATGAGCTCTCCGAAGGTCTGCTTCCTTAGCCCCCCGGCTAGATCCAGCTATGTGCAGCAGGCAACTCTGCTAAACCAAGACTATATAAGGCATGAACACTTCCCGAGACATGAAGACATGCCATTCTTCCCTTTGACAGATACTATCCAGTGGGGAATAGTGGCTACATAACTCGAGTAGATCCTTGATTAAAACATATTGCATAAATAAAGCATAAAGACGGAGTGTAACATTGCTGCAGATGTCAAGGTATATTACAGGCAGCAATATGAGCTATTTGGCAGTGGCATTTATGAGAAATAGAAACCTTGGCGTCTGAGTGAAGACCTTTGGCTTTATCTTGAGAGGCAAAATGTATAATGAGCAGTCATTATGGCTCAAAGTGGCTGTAGTGACTTAAGTGTTATGGTCATTCCCACCTGATGAAGCGTGGCATTTATTTCAAACGCTAAAAAAGCTAGAGTACTATAGATATTCCACTTCCTAATTTGGACACATCCTTTTTAACACATTATCTCCTTTCCTCTCCTTCTGCTCCGCTTGCTCCCTGTCTGCCTCCCTGACGATATGATCTGGCTGAAGGAGGATAATCGTGCACCCCCAGTTGACAGCATGGACACCAAAAGGCACTCCGCTGAAAGGTGACCTCCAGACACTTCACCTCCCAACAACTTTTGGTGAGTTAAGAGTGAGATAATCCCTTGTCTTCGCAAATGACACCATCTCTTCCACTGTCAGCTGTTCCGAGCCATTTGTTAATGTTCATGTGATACATTTCAAATGAAGTCCTCTAAAACAGGACACGTTATCTAACGCCTTTTATCATTCCTGCCTTAGTGAAAAGAGTGTTCAATGTAGATTGATTGTTTTGTCTTCTTTTTCTCCCTAAAGCATTGATTTACTCGGCCATGCTTAAGAGTTACTATTTTCCCCTTTAGTCTAAGTGGAGATAACCTTCCATGCGAACAAAAACAAATCTTTATCCCTTTATGTAGGATACCGTCTTCAATGACCAAAGTATGTACTGATGCTTTATCAGAAGTTGCCTTCAATAGTGTAAGTGAGACTTAGACCAACAACACCTGTGTGTGTGTGTGTGTGTGTGTGTGTGTGTGTGTGTGTGTGTGTGTGTGTGTGTGTGTGTGTGTGTGGATAAAGACATGGTGTTAGATAAGGATCACTTGTTAAAGACTGCATCTTTGTGTTCCATGACATGTTCATCTGCCCCCACTGTGATCACTTGCTTATACTACATATACACCGATCAGCCAAAACATTAAAACCACTGACAGTTGAAGTGAATAACATGGATCATCTCCTGTTAATGCAATGTTCTGCTGGGAAACCTTGGGTCCTAGCATTCGGATGGATGTTACTTTTACATATATCACCCACCTAAACACAGTTTCAGGCCAAGCGGACCTCCCATGGTATACGCTGATGCCAGCAGCATCCCCCAGTAGGACAATATGGCCTTCTTCACTGTAAAAATGCTCAGGAACAGCTCAAGGAACATAAACAACGGGCCCAAGGTCTCCAAAGTGCCAGCAGAACAAGCCTGATCCATAGAGGCTCCAACTTACATCCCACAAGAACCAAAGAATCTGATGCTTGTCCTCGTACCAGAAATCTCAGAGCATCCCCCGAGGTCCCATGTCCATGCTCCAATGTCAAAAACATTTCAGCAACACAATTAGCCAGGTGGTTTTAATATTTTTGCAGATTGGTGTTCTCATTGAGAATAAGACTGTCAAGCGTCGCTTTGTAATTGTCAACAAATCCCATGAAAACGTCCAAAACCAGCAATGTTTTAGTTCATGTCTCAGTGCGTTCTAACTTCCTTACCCTGCTGTGGACTATTTTCAGCCACGTATTAATGTACGTTTGGTACTTCTAATGAATTTTTGTGTGAGCAGAATGTTTTCTGGCCAACACAGGAGAACAATAAGACATGTGAGGTATGCACGTAATATACACAGGCAGAACTTGTTAGTTGTTTACCAATATAAAAATATCACTATTTGCTAAATTTATTTGTCAGAAAACATATGTCTCCTCCTTGAAACCCCAGTAGACCACTAAACACTAAGTACCCATGTGTTGGTAAATCATGTTTGATCTTAATTTGGATGCACATTCCAGGCAGTTTGTTATTAGCATGAGTGAAGGCCCATGTAGGGCAGCAGTCCTCAGTAGTGGCTGCAAACCATCTGTAAGTTATTACCTGTGGAAACTAAATATCAGCACACACATGACTGGAAAAAATAAACAGGCATAATAATAATAATAGTATTAGCCTGACAACAACAAGCACAATAGCAAAACACTCATACTACTACCACTACTTCCACTTACAATAACAAATGTGATGTGTAATAATGCGTAATGTGATTAGGCTCCCGGGGAAATAGAGAGCCTGGAAATGCAGCACATGTGTGGTCTGATTGAAACAAGTGGTTTGATTACAACAAGCACCCTAGAAACGTTGTTGAAGGCAAAGTATTAGAGTCATGACAAGGGCGAGACAGTTTCTTAGCAACTAGAAAAGATACCTAAGTGTGTTGGATCCACAGTTGAAGAGTTGAGGATATTGATTGTTTGGTCACATTATAGTCGTGACTTTGCAGAATCCAGGTTCAGTTTTTCTGGGATTTAGTGTCTAGTGTGACCAAAATAGTAACTGTACACACATATGAAAAGGTCTGATTCCCACTGGAGTGAATTCATAGTGACCAAATATTAAAAAAACAGTCACTTTAATGTAATATTTTTTTATCTCCACAGTGTAGGTTGTGCTTAATATAATAATGGCATTTCAAATCAGTATCTGTTTTGTGAATGAAAACTTGAGACAATAATTATCAAAGTATAACCTTGTTTCAAAGTAATAAAATTCAACCTGAGTGTTACATGCATTGGGATCTTATGACATGATGTTACATTGTACTTGGTGTGTAACGTTGTGAAGCTTCTCTGTGTTCATTTTGGTACCAAATGAAGTATCCTTGGGCAAAAGTGTGTCTTTATGGAAATCAGGTTTTGCACTGGAGCAATGATTGATATCAGACTTGCATTCCTTTGAAAGCACAGAACCTCAGGCTATAATCAATGCAATCTCTGTAAGTGAAACATACACTCACAAGAAAAAAATACATTAAAATCAAGAAAAACATGAAAACAAATTTCATTAACTGGCCAACAGCAAGAATCATTTGTCATTAAAGAAATGTTGCATATGAGCAGTGTAGATGCTATTAGTCTGTAAGGAGTTCAGTGGGTTTACACTTTGTCACCCAGCGTATTTGTGAGTGTGGGTAACAGCCAAAGTGGTTAAAAGCACTCAAGCATTGGATAGAATTCAGTCAGCATGCATTTAATTTGAGTTTTCGGCAACAGGAGGTGGCTTTACAAGAGATATGGACAAGAAACATTAGTTTGTGAGTAGGAAGGCAGAGAAAAGCATTTCTGTCACCTCATTTCTTAGAAGAGGATTACCTGTCTGAAGTAATGTGTTTGTTTTGTCTCATTCGTTTCGGCCATTAGTTTCTTTGTGTTGGACGATGTTTAGTGGCAGATTGTAATCACTGGTTTAAGGTTCAGAATGCTTTGAGTAATTTTGTTTACCTGAAACCGACATTTGAAGAGGTCACTCGAGGATATTTAAACACACTGGGTTTATTGACGTTCCATAAAACTTTAGGACACATGCTTTAGGTTTATTTGCTGCTTCAAGGAGGATCCATATTACACAAACTGAAAAATGATATAATTGTTTTTGAACACAATTGTGTGTCCCTTGAGACCCACAAAATATGAGAAAAGACCGGCCCCTTATTTCTTTCCTTTCTCTGTAGATCAGAAAATGTGCTTCTGGTAGAATTAATGATCTGTGCTGTACTTTGAGCTGAAACTTCAAATACACATTTTGGGGACATGTGAGACTCGTGGTTCAAAAAAAAATGAAGTGTCATGTGGGTACTTTAATGAAGCCTATTTTCTGGTAGGAAATTACAATAGTCAGAAGAAATTTTCTCATCACTACCCTCTCATTTTGTAATTTTGAAGAAGATCTCAGCAAAATGTATCATTCAGTCCTGGAAACTCTAATTTTCTGCAGTGATTAAGAAAACTTTGGTGAAATCTGCAACACTGATTTGTGCTGCACCTTGCAGGCTCTCTGTGAAGAAAATCCTCCATTTCAGTGAATTACCTCATTATTTGCCTCCTTCTCTAGATTAGTTTCAGAATTTGCTGTTTAATCATAACTGCATACTGAATTTTTGCATTTTGTCCAATGTTAAAGCCACATTATTCTTAGTCTCCGTCGTAGTCTGTCTGCCACTTTTTGCTGGATATCCTCACTGTCTGTCAAAGTCAAACCAATGAAGTGATTGCAAGAACAAAAGGTGAATTATAGTGAGGGAAACCAGTCCAATGGGACTTTGTTAGCCAGTGGGATTCTGTATTATAATACTTGAAGCGTTATAAAAACCTATTTGGTATTCAGCTGCAGTTCCCAGGAGCTCATACTTGCAATTAAAGAATAATCCTTGACTAAGTTAAGAAAATCTAAGTCCATTAACACACACATGGATGCACACACACACACACACACACATTTACACTGAACTCACTCTACTGAACCATCCACACAGTGGGTTTTGATCAAACTGTAGCGGGAATAAGCATTATTAAAGTTCTCCGATGTTTGCTTTCACTCTCCTTAAAAACTCCTCAGCTGTGTCAAATGGGCATCTCAGTCATCATTAATAGTTTTTCCACTTCTACTTAAGCAGTGTTAAGTATGTGTGTTTTCTAGGAATGCACAAATCAGAAATTTTGGCCCAAATCCTGATCCAAGTCATTTATTATTTAGCATCTGTCAATTCCAAATTCCAGTTTTCATATTTGCATAACACAGCAGCACAACACCACACTTACTCAACACTTGTTGTTTGTGCAAAATACCTGGACAAGAATCTGGTATTGCTTTTTTTATAGATTTTTTTTTTTTAATGTGTCTGTTGGGAAGTTTGGACACAACAAGCCGATTTTAGTCCCTCGCACTAAAAGATCAAACACAGCGTTTAACCAGCTGCAGCGCTTAAAAAGCTCGTGCTAATAGTTGATGCAATAGACGTGCAGTGACTCTTTTCTAACCTTGACTCTCTTCGCTGTCAGTTTGTTTGTGTCTTCGCTGAAATATCTGGCTGCTGTACATTTTTTTGTGCACCTCTCTTCCCTTGTTATCTGAATCAAACCTTTTTCCGTGACAGCTGGTGTAACTGTCACACAACGGGTTACACTGAATAAGATTTGGATGAGCCTTTACATAGCTGTTAGACTACTGGAAAGGAGGTCTTGCCAGGACTATTTGATAATCTTGCTCATCAGCTGGGGGCATTTCATTCCTCTGCAGAGTTCATTTATTACATAGTATGCATTTTATTCTGTACATTTGAGGATCACAGATTTTTTTTAGAGGTTGAGAATTTGTACAATTCTTGCATTAGTAATTCGATTTTCAATGATCAAACAGCGTTTAAACCTTATTTTTTTGATGATATGTCTCATAGGATGACTTTAAATCCATGTTATCTTTGGGACAGCGTACGTCAACATAACATTTTGTAAATGCTGACTCTTCCCCAGTCCATTTTTTACTCTGTAGTGTTGTACCTTTTTATGTATGTGTCATGTGTATTAGCTGCTAGCAGATACTAGTAAACCTCAAAAACACAGCGGTGCCGAGATAGAGTGACCCTGTGGGTATGAGGTGAAGCCTCTGGAGACAGATTGAAGAAGTCATGGGTATTAAAGGAAGAAAAAGCACCACAGCTGGGATGGTGCAGAGCCACAGCTGTGCCTGTGACATTGTGTCTGATGACTTTTTATTCTGCAGTCGGGACTTAGAGGTGCTGTCATGTCAAGACTGGATGTGGTGTCACTTCCACTAAAGTGTGCTATACGCCCTCTATGAGGTAAACAGTTGTAATATGTTGTGATGTTTCAGTTGCTGCTGTAATTGGTTTGATGCAAATGGTGTTTCTGATATTTAGTAATAATTGCTGTTGCTCCTCTCTGATCCTCTGTAGTCTTTCCTCACTCAGTAACTCACCCGCTGAGGCTTCAGGGGATGAAGGCACATAATATGTTGCACGTAATGAGTCTAATTTGGTTTCCAGCCATATTGCACAGCCCTTTAGCCAAGTCCCATTCCTGCACTTTACCAGATCATCCACTAACTGCTTTGTCCAAGGGCAGCCTTAGCTTAAATTGTTTCCTCTTTCTGTCGATATGTTTGCTCCACAGTGTGCTGTCTTTTCTGTGATGGATTATTCCTGCTGCAAAAAGAAGAAGCACTATGCCCTGCACTAATCTGCTATGCCATTGGTCTCCTGTCCTGTCATGTCTGAGAACTTATTATGCCTTTCAGTTACTTTTTCAAAAATGTTATTATCATCTTGGTGGTACTGTAAGCGTTATATTCCTGCCCTTGAAGCTGTGCACTCAGAAGACTTGATATAGGCAGTTTCAAAGTGTTTTCTTACACAAAGCTATTGCAATAAGACTCCATGGGACCAATTCACCTAAAGCTTCAACATTTTAAAGATGCTGTTTGTTATCTGCTACACTGCAAATGGCCGTATGAGACAACTTCATCACCACACATTTCTCTAAAAAATCATGAGCACATAAACTCTGTTCTCTCTCAGTATGTGCAGTACAGTTCCAACCATAAGTATGTGGACAGTTGCACACTTGTGTTGCTTCAGCTCATTCAATTTGGAATAAAATGATCACATTAAAGTGCCACGACTCAGCTTTAATTTGAGTGGATTTACATCACTTTTGAGCAAACTTTGTGTGAGATATAGCCCTTTTAGTAAATGGAAGTGTGGCACAGCTGTCTTTCTCCACTCCCACCCACTTTTTTGTTCTGATTATTACATCCACTTCCTTAAATAAGGCCCATCGTGAAGCTAAAAGGAGTAAAAAATTTCGAACTCTCTCATCGGAAGAAAACTTGAGAAACAAACTTTTTTGCAAAACTCCCTTCTCTGTTTTCCTTTCCCCTCCCTCCACAAAATCCCCTGCTTTTATTGTCCTTCTAACTTCAGATGCCAGAACACACAGTCCCATACCTGCTGGAGACAGTGTCCAGATCGTCTCTCCAACGTCTCTCCTGTGACATGAATATATTTTTTATGTGGCGGTGTTGATTTGTGGTGTTCTTCAGTTTGCCTGTAGACATGTTATTCTGCAGATACAGAATGCACTGGTGCAAACAACATCAACTCAGAAACGTGTTTGCAATATTTAATACGACCTACACACTATCACCTCTCACTAGATACTCCAACAATTTTAATGTATATCTGCTACACACTGGAGCTTTGTTGACTATAGTGGTTAGCTATAACTTGGAAATGTTGTTTTTACAGGTTATAATACAGGCTACAGGAAATATTTCTGAGCTGGCAATGTAATTTGGAAACTAGAAGCAACTAGAAATGTGTGAATGACCTATTTCAAAATACAAATATAACTCAAATAAGCATACATGTAGAGCATAGTATAATCAGGATACTTAATTTTTATTAGCTTAAAATGACTCCACCCTAGAACTGTTGCTTTAGCAGTAAAAGTTATCAACTGCAACAGCACAATTGAAGTTTTAATTGCACATTGCAAGGCTGCAGCTTATTATTTGAGGGAGGAAAAATATTTTTTTAATGATGTCTTCTAAATGCAGTTGGACAATTTGTGTTTTCGCAGTCTTTTTTTGTTTCTCAGTGTCATCCATATTTTATGCATAAAGTATGCATCTCTGGATATAGTATTTGACCTGCCACCACATGTTTGGTTAAGGATTACATTGCTGGTCGGTCTGCCAGATCAGTTAAACTGTCACGTACGAAAGTTGAATTTTAACCCCGGAAGCAACGTGCATAATTGTAAGAATGGCAATATTGGATCTTTGGGTGGTGCACCACTTCAGTCCAGATTGTGAGTCACCATAAGACTTGCACAGAGATTCATGGTCTCCATAGGATGAACCCTAATGACTTGATTGATGATGGCTTTTGATTTCAACAACTTTTGGATGTGTTGCTGTGAAAATTCTGATATTTGTGTTCCCCCCAGGATGAATCGGGATAATTTGCGTGAAATTTTCATCCAGCACCATAATGAGGGCGAAATTTTTATTCATCCAATACTTTGTTTCACGGTGAAATAGCTGCAAAATGATTGGTATTCCCAACAACATCTCATGAGTTAGCATGCTGTATCTAAATACAGTGTCACTTAGCTGCTAGCACAGTGGTAAGTGCTTTGTTTTGTTAACAATCCATGCCTGAGGCCTTTCAGTAAATGGCTGCAGTACACTAGAATAATTATTATCTGGAGTTAGATCAAACAGGCACAAATAAAGACAAGTAGTGCCCACAATTTCAGTATATGTGTGTTTGAGTTAGTACTTTGATTGTAATTTATGAATCTTCACCAGTTCAATGGTGGAACACCTGAGAAGAACATGTTTCAGACAGGCATGCTTCCCTTTATAGCTATGAATTTCTTCCAGAATCTCCCCAAATTACTCAACGAGTTAACCAGTTATCCTAGAAAAAGAAGTTTAAAAATGAGCAAACACTCTTTCTTCCTTTTGTCTTTTGACCTTCTGTCATCGCAGTTTAGTTATTTGGTTTACACAACCCCTCAGGAATGTTTCCTCCTCAAAGTCAGTGATACACATCCAGGCATGCTTCACAATGATGCATCAGAAAACCATATCTGCTGAACACCGTATCTTAGGTCTTTATCATTATGATGATAAATTATTGCAGCTTCCACATCTGCGAAGCCGCTGGTAGACGGTAATGGATTGAGACTTCTGAGCAGAGCATCTCCAGTGCCAATTTTTTGTTGGACAATTCTGTCAAATGTGCATATTCTCTGGTGTTTTATTCACAAAGGTTTCAGAGAGCAAACCAAAGCAAACAAAGGAAGCGTCATCTCTTTGACATATAAGTCTGAGCGTCAAAGCCAGTAAAGCATCTTCACTATTAGGGCTTTTGACTCATCTGTCCTGGTCGTCGTTCTGCTCCTCTGTGTGGGAAGTTCTGCGGTATTTTTGCTTCGGCTACACTGGGCAGTTCGTATTGAGCTGAGCTGGGGTCTGAATCAGAATGTATGTTTTCCTTATCTCAAAACGCAGTTCTCTATTCATTTGTTTCCTGTCATACTGTACCTTCCTAACCCTCCTTGGGTGTTCATTTTCTCTCTCAGTTGTGCAGCCTCCCCTCTCCGCTGTTTCTTACAACTGCTCCCTTCATTTCTCTTTCACCAAGCCATCTATTGTATGCAGGGTGTCACTGAGAAGCCGGTCCTGGTGTGATGCTTTGTGTGTGGTTTAATTCCCAGCTATGATTTCTCGTTTTTGATAAAGACCGCTTATATGAACAAGGGGACATCTGTCCTGTGGACCCTTTTTCCGCTCCTGTGCTGTTCTGAAGTGAAATGAACCGTGTGTTGAACGCTCACAGCATCAAAAGGGATTTGCAAACTCTGTGTTTTCATCACCCCATTTAAGTGATGTGAAAAAAAAACTGTTTAATTTCCTTTTCCTCTAACAGAATAGAATGTTTTATGTATTATGTGAAGAATGCAAATTGTCACATTTGAAGTTTTCCTGTTTTTAAAAATTTTACAAAGGTAACATCCAATTCCTCATGTGCTCTTCTTTCATCTTCCATTCATCTTGTCACTTTCTGATGTTAACGTTTGATTTGTTTCCAACTTCAGCTTCACTTGGAACCAAAAACTCTCGTCCATTTTTAGGGGTCAAGGTGTCCGAAGATCTGAATTGATGATTCTGGCTTTAATTAGTATAGCCTGTTTTAGTGATATCAGCAATTCTTTACAGGCTATGCTAATCTGTGCCAGAATCAGCAATGCAATTGGGACGGATGTGTTTCTCCATGACGTACATGTAGGCGGTTTGTTGCTCTGTTGTCATTCCCTTATTTTTCTCTTTTTATTTATTGCTAGTTTTGAGTCGGCGCTTTGAACTATAACAGCACAACAAAGTAGCTCCTCGAGATGGATGGATCTTGGTAAAGACCTTCTGTCAAGGTGCATGTCTGCAGGCAAGACACAATTTGTAATAACCAGAATGAAAAAATACCAGGTCACCTATATGTCATACTTGCTGCAATCAAGTGGCCTTTTCTCAGACATGCGTTGGGCAGCAACTTGATGAGTGTAAATGTCAAAGATGATGTCAGTAACTCAACCTCCTTGGGAAAGGTGGATCATTGGTGTGAAAAAGTGCGGGTAGCACTGGCCCCGGAAGCTGTTACCACGTTCTCCTGGTGTTTTTTCCATTAACCTGGTACGTGAGAGGCGCCTAACCTATGGACACTTAATTTAACAGCATGCCAGTGCTTTAAAAAAATCCATTATCTCTGCAGAAGCTCGTCTGACCCCTGTAATGATAAATGTATAATGCGGTGTCCGTTCATAAATGCACATTTGAAGAATGTAGACAAAGATTGATAATGCTTTACTCTATCATGTCACTGTCAGTGTTATGTTTTATTATACTTCTGGAGGATTTGGATTAATCTGTTCACGGTTATAATCCTTCTTCTCATTAATTACTTTTCTGTACACTAGTTTACATTGCAATGTGCAGTGTAATCCAGTGCTCTTTCTGCACTAAATTGAAATGGCGAACATGTGCACAGACTCACTTCAGACAAAATGCGGAAAACAAGACGTGGTGCATTCACACATTGCAAGTTATTTGTGTGCTCGCACATATGTCACATAATCTGTCAAGACTTTCAAGATTTTCAACAAAGCCAATGGAAATTAACTGGGATTTGTATTATTAAGAATTTGAACAATGAAATCTTAAGGATTATAACTTTCAGGGTTTAATCTTGGGAATTCCTGTCACAAACTGTTATGTTCATGTATATTTATCACTTAACAAAATATGCTTCAGCTACAATGTAAAAAAAAAAACAGCCTTAATTTAACAGAATTTTTTCATTTTTTTCATGTTTTTTCTGTATTTTTGTCATATCCATCCAGTCTAATATCAAAAAGCACTGTTAAAATTTAAACCCATTTTATTGTCATAAACGGTGATAATTACTGTAGTAGTTGGACGAATGTTAACCACATTCAATTCATCATTTAGATCAGGTATCAGGATTATTTTAATGTCTAACTACTGTCAAGAGATTAAGAGCATTACAAGTCATTTACTGTGTTAAATACAGTAGTGATCCATGGAGGCTACAGGTATTTTCGTGTTGGCAAGCACACAGAACCATGGGAATGTTAAATGAGTTGTATTGTGATCGTTATTTTAGTTGTGTTGCGTTTGATCGTTGTAGATGAAAGGCATGGCCCTCGTCTTTTTTGTGGCTGAGAGCATTGTGTGGAATTATAGTCCCTGACAAAAGTCTTGTCGCCTATCCAAGTTATAGGAACAACAAATACCAACTTGATTTGTAGTTGATCACCTGGAATCAGAAAAAGCTTATATGAATGGCTCTCTAGAGTATGTTTATTATATCAAAATAAAGTTTTGTATCACCCATTGAGTTTTATCATTTAACTAGGACAGAAAGGTCAGGTTTTGCTTGGACAAAAGTCTTGTCGCATACAAAAATAATGTAGAAATTGGGGCCCTGAGTGGGCCTTGGCAAATGCAGCACAATTTTTTTTGTTGTGTTCTGTTTAATGCTTTTTTCTGAGCACTAATTCGGTCATGGAGACCACTGCGTGAGAGAATTCGACAAACTGATCTTGTAGATATAAGGGTTTCTGGTGACCAGTTTGCATGTAGCTCTGCTGCAGTTGAAAAGGGGCTGGCCTTGGACTGTTGAAGCAACAAATGGTCTGTTGTTGTTCAACTGTTGTCTTACGTGGTCTGCCTGACCTGGGTTTGTCATGAACGTCACCAGTTTCTTCAGATCTTTTTCCTATCCTCTCCACTTGACGTTTGGACACATTAAACATGTCTGCCACCTCAGCAACAGACTTGGTCTTCAGGCTCTTGATGATCAGCGCTTTGGTCTGTGGTTGAGTCTTTGGCATGTTGTCAGAGGTCAGGTTGCACTTCACATGAAGGTTATGTTTTCTGGGGTTCTTTTTATACACCTGGGAATGTGGTAATTGCAGTATTTGTCACAGGTGAAGCTCTAATCTGTGATTGGTTGAATCATTTAAAGACAGGACAAGACTTTTGTCCTTACAAAAACAGATGTTATGGACTTTACCAAGCTGTGAACATCAGGACACTTTTTGACGGTTCCATTTTGCACACAGTTATTAATGTGAAAGCTCTTGACATTAACATTAACCATTTTTTGTAACAATTGATTGATTAGAAATAAAGTTATATGTCATTTTAAGTTACTATGTCCTTATGCGGCAAGACTTTTGTCAGGGACTGTAGCTTGCAACGGGCCACAATGACAGAAACTTCTGTAGTGGTTAATGGATTCCAGGCAGTGTTCACTTTCAAATGTTAGGTCTGAAATGGACTGTATTTCTGTAGCTATGTAGCGCCCTGGGAACAGGAAACACGCTGTCAAATATGAAATATACGTATTTTGAGTGTTTCTTACACATGGCTCTACAGTTTCTCAGAGGTAAATCCATTCATTTTAAAAGTGGAAGTACTTTTTTAACGTTAAACATCTGACAGGTTTACAAGATTTATATGTAAAATTACGCAGAAAGAGTCATACTACGCTTGATATTATCTAAAATTAACAGTAGATTCTTCTTTAACAACTGCATTTCGACATTTTGTACATAAGATTCTATACTAAAATCCAACAAGTAATGGCACTTTTCTGCAGTATTAAATCTGATCATTTGTATTATAGGATTATTCAGCAATGTCTACAGGTGTCTTTACACATGTAAAATCCTTCATTAAACATTAAAAAAGCCCCAAGAAAGTAAATGATCTTTTGCAATATTAAGGCTACAAACTGTATTTATTATGGAAAATGACTGCATTTTTATGAGATGGTTATTTTCCATTATTTCACTGTATTTTCTGGTGCCTGGATGCTAGAATGTTGTGGGGTTTTTTTGCTTTTTGTCTTTTTTGTGTGTGTGAGTGTGTGTGGAATATTTCATGACCATCGCTCACAGCTGATAAATGCTTCAACTGTGGAAAAATGGTCCCTTTGTGTTCATTTGCTGCTACAGGGCTAAAGCATTTGAGTAATACTGACATACAGGTAAAACGCCTGTAAACCAGGACTCTGAGGGACTGGCATTCTGCTGTGGCCTTTGATTGGCAGGGGAGCAAATGGCACCAGCATCTGGAGGCCCTTGGATCAGACCCTTATGAATAAATCCACACACACACATACAGACACAAAAGCGAGCAGATAAACACATGAACCCACGCAGCTAGACACAGTGAGTGCAACTGGCCTGACAGCCCTCTTTGTGTCTTTGTCTGACTGTCAATCCACCTGTGCACGCTCTGCTTTGTAGCAGTTGAGAGAGGAAAGGTGCTCTCATTAATAAAATCACCCCTTGAGTTTTTTCCTCATGTACAACCTATAAAACGCAATGTTTTCAGTAATTTGCCATTAGTCATTATTTAGTTTTCGTGATGGGTGTGATTAAGTTCCACGGTCTCTCTGCCTCTCTCCCTCTCACACACAATTTGCTCTGAAATCTACAACATGCTTGAGACTCGGAGTGATTGATTTCGGTGTATTAGTCCACTACCCTGTGTGTCATGTAATCTAACGTCCATGTTGATGAATCATCTGTCTTCTGGCTAACGGCAATTAACTTGCAAGTTGAGGATTACATCCATCTTGTCCAGCTGCATTTTAGACCCTAATGTGGCTGTTTAAATCAGACCCACAAAGCATTTGACTTTACAGAAAGCCAATGATTGCATTACTCCTTCCCTTTACATCAACTCAGACCTTATAAAGTCAGTGCTCCCAATTATCTATTCCCCAGTCAGGCTTTTAACCTTGTCTGTCTTTTGTCTCCTCAATCGTCTTTTCAATAGAAATAATGTTCTGAGAGTTTCTTCATAATTGCGTTAATTTGAAAAATGAATACAAATTATTCCTTCCACATATGCACACATACTGTAATGTCTCATTTTCTTATGTCTAAATATGTACAAAATTGTCATACTTACAGGTACACTTTTGTAATATTTTCATAGCTTGCATTTTTTTGGACAACATTGATGTTTTCTGGCTATAATTGCCTCCTCAGTTTGTTACCTGTAATCCACCCGTCAGTGATAGGCCCCGCTTAACCTTGCTGATAAAATCCCAGCTGAATCTTACCCTTCAGCAGAGAGGCAGGAAGTAAAATGCAGGGCTTCGCGAGGTCACCTCTCCACAGTGTTACACACCAGAGCACCAGGCTCCTCCATTTAGCAAAGTAATTCAACTCATTACCTCTCTCTCCAAACTGTATGCATGGAAAGTGTTATGCCTGAGCAGCTATAGACTCTTAAGCCGCCTTGGTTTATGAGGTTCCCGCTATGTGTGTGGGGTGCATGAGCCATCGCACATGCTGGGTATCTCCCTCCTGTGTCTCCAAACATTGATAAGGCGCTCGGAGGGAGAATTTTTCTATTTTGCATCATAGCCCGAGACCAAAAAAGTAAACAAGCCATAATGCAAGTTCAATGTGCACTTTTCATTTGCAGCAAATAAATGTGTGATAAGTAATTGGAATTCTAGTAATTTGCTAGTTGAAGAGAAAGTAAACTAGAGTTCCTGGAAGTCAAGAAGTTGGATTCTGCAGTTTGGAATATGTTTTACCAGCTAGTTGTTTATGTACTTTTTTGTATAATATTTGTATTCGCAAGGACTCTGTGTACTGATTTTACAGTGAGATGCGCTACTGTTGTGGAAATGGGTGATGTGACAACACATAATCTTACAAATTTGACAACTAGAGTTTGTTTTTGCATCTGCACTTTTAAAAAACTAAGTGTATTTGTGGGCAATGTTGGTGTGACTTAATGAGCGGAACTTCTTCATGCAACAAGCTTGGATTTGGAATTTGCTTTTTGCATCATTGTAAATAATGTATTTTTTGTCAGGTATTTAGATCTTGGGATTACCCATTGTTTATTCCCTTGAAAGTACATCAACAGTTACATTCAGTGGAGCTGAAATGCAGAATCGATCAGAAAACAAAAATCAAGCCTCTCAAATGTGGCAATTTCCTACTTTTCTGTATCTCCTGGGACAGCAAACTCTAAATTCTAAGCTGTTGTTGAACAAAATACACAATTAGAAGGGTGGGTCTTTCAGGATTTATGAAATCGTCAAGAACATTTTTCACTATTTACTTAAACTTCACAGACCGAACAATAAATTGATTCATCCACAAATTCTCAGTGCTAAAATATTCACATTGATACTGCAACAGAAACTTAAAGAGCATTTGGAGAGCTCGGTCCTCTGCTCAGGCCAATGCTCTCTCTGGATTCACACCAAAATTTTATGGATTCTTCCTCTGGCTGTCCTCCACCTCTCCACCAAGTTTCATGAAACCTGGCTGTGGATTTTTTTTTTTGCTATCTTTCAATATTCTACAGTTTATGAGGTTATTTCTCTTTATTTGCAATATTTTGATTAAATACTTTCACTTCCAATGTGATTCTGTTGGTGGGTTATGCCATCAATCTGCCCTTGTTGGTGTCATTGGCTGGAACCTGTATTATACACAACAGAGGCTGGATAATAGCTGGGAAGCACTTGGCAGTTTTCTTCTATTACATTCAGACAGTGTGACTTAAATGGACCTTCACTTCCAATGTATAATTTCTTGTTCATTTCTTGCGAACTTTCAAGCTCGGCTGCTCCTTGTCCATCAGCTAAGATAACTGCCAGTGTGATTTGTGCGGTGCAATAACGCTCACGGTCATTTCCTCTGTGAATTATTGGAGCCGAGAATACCACCATGTCCTGCAATTAATGACACTCCATTGATTCAACCCAATTCCCCTTCAGCAGGGAAAAAAAAAAAACATCTTACTAGATGGGTTGTTCTTCCCGGGGGATCTTATGGTAGTCACAGATTTGTTTAGGTTAATGCTCTCTGTTTAAATTTTCCTCTGGAGACATAACCAGTAGAGCTTCACCAACATATTAACCATAACAGACGGAAAATCAGGAGTTCAGCCAACATTTGATTTGCAGGGAAGTGATGCCTGGTTTATTTGCAAAAGCTAACGTTGTGTTAAAGTGGATTTTTTTTCTCCCTGGCAGCTGCACCATAAAAATGCAGTACACTTGTTAAAGCATCTGTAATAATCATGAAATTACATAATAATAATATATTACTGATGGTGTTGGTTCTGTCACACAGCGACTGCTTTGATATCTGAAGTACATCTTGATAATACTGTGTACCTTAACTTGAGTACTGTTTTAATAAAAAACTGAATCCACACAGGAGTGGATGACTCTTTCCACCAGTATGTTTTTATTTCACGCTACCATGGTTACCTACAAATGACAATTGCTTTTATTTTCTTAAACAAGTGATACAGATTTTTAAAACCTTGATCTATCCAGGAAGGAGGAGATTTTCAGCTGAGATGGCTGATGACTCACTTTTCACAGCTGACAAACTCGCTGGGTATCAGCTCATCTGCTGAGCTTCCCTGGTTTCTCACTGCTTTGATAATGCGTGCCTTGGTGATCATGTTGCATTCTGTGTAAACAGAAGGTCAGAGTTTGCTTTCATTTCCTTCAGCTTAATTTGCAGACCTTTTTGCACATTTTATCTGTAATTATAAGACGTGTGTTGCTGTTTTACAGGTATAAATGTAACTGGAATGTTTTTCCTTTTACCTCTTGTAAAATCACTTTGTTGTAGCTCAGGAGCAACAACAGTTTGCCTTCTAAAAGTATGTTCACCTTTCTAACGCCACAGCAGCAAAACACATTTACTTGTCCGTTGCACTCGATCCAATTTACAATCAAAGAAACAACCCGCACAAGTAACTGTCTAATGAATTTCTGTCTTTCTGTCGTCCTGTGGACCCTTTTTCCGCTCCTGTGCTGTTCTGAAGTGAAATGAACCGTGTGTTGAACGCTCACAGCATCAAAAGGGATTTGCAAACTCTGTGTTTTCATCACCCCATTTAAGTGATGTGAAAAAAAAACTGGTTTAATTTCCTTTTCCTCTAACAGAATAGAATGTTTTATGTATTATGTGAAGAATGCAAATTGTCACATTTGAAGTTTTCCTGTTTTTAAAAATTTTTACAAAGGTAACATCCAATTCCTCATGTGCTCTTCTTTCATCTTCCATTCATCTTGTCACTTTCTGATGTTAACGTTTGATTTGTTTCCAACTTCAGCTTCACTTGGAACCAAAAACTCTCGTCCATTTTTAGGGGTCAAGGTGTCCGAAGATCTGAATTGATGATTCTGGCTTTAATTAGTATAGCCTGTTTTAGTGATATCAGCAATTCTTTACAGGCTATGCTAATCTGTGCCAGAATCAGCAATGCAATTGGGACGGATGTGTTTTCTCCATGACGTACATGTAGGCGGTTTGTTGCTCTGTTGTCATTCCCTTATTTTTCTCTTTTTATTTATTGCTAGTTTTGAGTCGGCGCTTTGAACTATAACAGCACAACAAAGTAGCTCCTCGAGATGGATGGATCTTGGTAAAGACCTTCTGTCAAGGTGCATGTCTGCAGGCAAGACACAATTTGTAATAACCAGAATTGAAAAAATACCAGGTCACCTATATGTCATACTTGCTGCAATCAAGTGGCCTTTTCTCAGACATGCGTTGGGCAGCAACTTGATGAGTGTAAATGTCAAAGATGATGTCAGTACTCAACCTCCTTGGGAAAGGTGGATCATGGTGGTGAGAAAAGGTGCAGGGTAGCACTGGCCCCGGAAGCTGTTACCACGTTCTCTCCTGGTGTTTTTTCCATTAACCTGGTACGTGAGCAGGGCCCCTTAACCTATGGACACTTAATTTAACAGCATGCCAGTGCTTAAAAAAATCCATTATCTCTGCAGAAGCTCGTCTGACCCCTGTAATGATAAATGTATAATGCGGTGTCCGTTCATAAATGCACATTTGAAGAATGTAGACAAAGATTGATAATGCTTTACTCTATCATGTCACTGTCAGTGTTATGTTATTATTATACTTCTGGAGGATTTGGATTAAATCTGTTCACGGTTATAATCCTTCTTCCATTAATTACTTATCGTGTACACTAGTTTACATTGCAATGTGCAGTGTAATCCCAGTGCTCTTTCTGCACTAGAATTGAAATGGCGAACATGTGCACAGACTCACTTCAGACAAAAATGGCGGAAAACAAGACGTGGTGCATTCACACATTGCAAGTTATTTGTGTGCTCGCACATATGTCACATAATCTGTCAAGACTTTCAAGATTTTCAACAAAGCAATGGAAATTAACTGGATTTGTATTATTAAGAATTTGAACAATGAAATCTTAAGGATTATAACTTTCAGGGTTTAATCTTGGGAATTCCTGTCACAAACTGTTATGTTCATGTATATTTATCACTTAACAAAATATGCTTCAGCTACAATGTAAAAAAAAAAACAGCCTTATTTAACAGAATTTTTTCATTTTTTCATGTTTTTTCTGTATTTTTGTCATATCCATCCAGTCTAATATCAAAAAGCACTGTTAAATTTAAACCCATTTTATTGTCATAAACGGTGATAATTACTGTAGTAGTTGGACGAATGTTAACCACATTCAATTCATCATTTAGATCAGGTATCAGGATTATTTTAATGTCTAACTACTGTCAAGAGATTAAGAGCATTACAAGTCATTTACTGTGATTAAAGTACAGTAGTGATCCATGGGAGGCTACAGGTATTTTCGGTGTTGGCAAGCACACAGAACCATGGGAATGTTAAATGAGTTGTATTGTGATCGTTATTTTAGTTGTGTTGCGTTTGATCGTTGTAGATGAAAGGCATGGCCCTCGTCTTTTTTGTGGCTGAGAGCATTGTGTGGAATTATAGTCCCCTGACAAAAGTCTTGTCGCCTATCCAAGTTATAGGAACAACAAATACCAACTTGATTTGTAGTTGATCACCTGGAATCAGAAAAAGCTTATATGAATGGCTCTCTAGAGTATGTTTATTATATCAAAATAAAGTTTTGTATCACCCATTGAGTTTTATCATTTAACTAGGACAGAAAGGTCAGGTTTTGCTTGGACAAAAGTCTTGTCGCATACAAAAAATAATGTAGAAAATTGGGGCCGCTGAGTGGGCCTTGGCAAATGCAGCACAATTTTTTTTTGTTGTGTTCTGTTTAATGCTTTTTTCTGAGCACTAATTCGGTCATGGAGGACCACCTGCGTGAGAGAATTCGACAAACTTGATCTTGTAGATATAAAGGGGTTCTGGTGACCAGTTTGCATGTAGCTCTGCTGCAGTTGAGAAAGGGGCTGGCCTTGGACTGTTGAAGCAACAAATGGTCTGTTGTTGTTCAACTGTTGTCTTACGTGGTCTGCTGACCTGGGTTTGTCATGACGGTCACCAGTTTCTTCAGATCTTTTTCCTATCCTCTCCACTTGACGTTTGGGACCATTAAGAACATGTCTGCACCTCAGCAAACAGACTTGGTCTTCAGGCTCTTGATGATCAGCGGCTTTGGTCTGTGTTGAGTCTTTGGCATGTTGTCAGAGGTCAGGGTGCACTTCACATGAAGGTTATGTTTTCTGGGGTTCTTTTTATACACCTGGGAATGTGGTAATTGCAGTATTTGTCACAGGTGAAGCTCTAATCTGGTGATTGGTTGAATCATTTAAAGACAGGACAAGACTTTTGTCTTACAAAAACAGATGTTATTGACTTTACCAGCTTGTGAACATCAGGACACTTTTTGACGGTTCCATTTTGCACACAGTTATTAATGTGAAAGCTCTTGACATTAAACATTAAACCATTTTTTGTAACAATTGATTGATTAGAAATAAAGTTATATGTCATTTTAAGTTACTATGTCCTTATGCGGCAAGACTTTTGTCAGGGACTGTAGCTTGCAACGGGCCACAATGACAGAAACTTCTGTAGTGGTTAATGGATTCCAGGCAGTGTTCACTTTCAAATGTTAGGTCTGAAATGGACTGTATGTTCTGTAGCTATGTAGCGCCCTGGGAACAGGAAACACGCTGTCAAATATGAAATATACGTATTTTGAAGTGTTTCTTACACATGGCTCTAACTACGTTTCTCAGAGGTAATATCCATTCATTTTAAAAGTGGAAGTACTTTTTAACGTTAAACATCTGACAGGTTTACAAGATTTATATGTAAAATTACGCAGAAAGAGTCATACTACGCTTGATATTATCTAAAATTAACAGTAGATTCTTCTTTAACAACTGCATTTCGACATTTTGTACATAAGATTCTATACTAAAATCCAACAAGTAATGGCACTTTTCTGCAGTATTAAATCTGATCATTTGTATTATAGGATTATTCAGCAATGTCTACAGGTGTCTTTACACATGTAAAATCCTTCATTAAACATTAAAAAAGCCCCAAGAAAGTAAATGATCTTTTGCAATATTAAGGCTACAAACTGTATTTATTATGGAAAATGACTGCATTTTTATGAGATGGTTATTTTCCATTATTTCACTGTATTTTCTGGTGCCTGGATGCTAGAATGTTGTGGGGTTTTTTGCTTTTTGTCTTTTTTGTGTGTGTGAGTGTGTGTGGAATATTTCATGACCATCGCTCACAGCTGATAAATGCTTCAACTGTGGAAAAATGGTCCCTTTGTGTTCATTTGCTGCTACAGGGGCTAAAGCATTGAGTAATACTGACATACAGGTAAAACGCCTGTAAACCAGGACTCTGAGGTACTGGGCATTCCTGCTGGGTGGCCTTTGATTGTGCAGGGGAGCAAATGGCACCAGCATCTGGAGGCCCTTGGATCAGACCCTTATGAATAAATCACCACTCACACATACAGACCACAAAAGCGAGGCAGATAAACACATGAACCCACGCAGCTAGACACAGTGAGTGACGAGACTGGCTGACAGCACCTCTTTGTGTCTTTGTCTGACTGTCAATCCACCTGTGCACGCTCTGCTTTGTAGCAGTTGAGAGTAGGAAAGGTGCTCTCATTGAATAAAAGACACCCCTTGAGTTTTTTCCTCATGTACAACCTATAAAACCGCAATGTTTTCATAATTTGCCATTAGTCATTATTTAGTTTTCGTGATGGGTGTGATTAAGTTCCACGTCGACTTCTGCCTCTCTCCCTCTCACTACACAATTTGCCTGAAATCTACAACATGCTTTGAGACACGGAGTGATTGATTTCGGTGTTATAGTCCACTACCTGTGTGTCATGTAATCTAACGTCCATGTTGATGAATCATCTGTCTTCTGGCTAACGGGCAATTAACTTGCAAGTTGAGGATTACATCCATCTTGTCCAGCTGCCATTTTAGACCCTAATGTGGCTGTTTAAATCAGACCCACAAAGCAATTGACTTACAGAAAGCCAATGATTGCATTACTCCTTCCCTTTACATCAACTCAGACCTTATAAAGTCAGTGCTCCACAATTATCTATTCCCCAGTCAGGCTTTTAACCTTGTCTGTCTTTTGTCTCCTCAATCGTCTTTTCAATAGAAATAATGTTCTGAGAGTTTCTTCATAATTGCGTTAATTGAAAAATGAATACAAATTATTCCTTCCACAATATGCACACATACTGTAATGTCTCATTTTCTTATGTCTAAATGATGTACAAAAATTGTCATACTTACAGGTACACTTTTGTAATATTTTCATAGCTTGCATTTTTTTGGACAACATTGATGTTTTCTGGCTATAATTGCCTCCTCAGTTTGTTACCTGTAATCCACCCGTCAGTGATAGGCCCGCTTAACCTTGCTGATAAAATCCCAGCTGATCTTACCCTTCAGCAGAGAGAGGCAGGAAGTAAAATGCAGGGCTTCGCGAGGTCACCTCTCCCACAGTGTTACACACCAGAGCACCAGGCTCCTCCATTTAGCAAAGTAATTCAACTCATTACCTCTCTCTCCAAACTGTATGCATGGAAAGTGTTATGCCTGAGCAGCTATAGACTCTTAAGCCGCCTTGGTTTATGAGGTTCCCGCTATGTGTGTGGGTGCATGAGCCATCGCACATGCTGGGTATCTCCCTCCTGTGTCTCCAAACATTGATAAGGCGCTCGGAGGGAGAATTTTTCTATTTTGCATCATAGCCCGAGACCAAAAAAGTAAACAAGCCATAATGCAAGTTCAATGTGCACTTTTTCATTTGCAGCAAATAAATGTGTGATAAGTAATTGGAATTCTAGTAATTTGCTAGTTGAAGAGAAAGTAAACTAGAGTTCCTGGAAGTCAAGAAGTTGGATTCTGCAGTTTGGAATATGTTTTACCAGCTAGTTGTTTATGTACTTTTTTGTATAATATTTGTATTCGCAAGGACTCTGTGTACTGATTTTACAGTGAGATGCGCTACTGTTGTGGAAATGGGTGATGTGACAACACATAATCTTACAAATTTGACAACTAGAGTTTGTTTTTGCATCTGCACTTTTAAAAAACTAAGTGTATTTGTGGGCAATGTTGGTGTGACTTAATGAGCGGAACTTCTTCATGCAACAAGCTTGGATTTGGAATTTGCTTTTTGCATCATTGTAAATAATGTATTTTTTGTCAGGTATTTAGATCTTGGGATTACCCATTGTTTATTCCCTTGAAAGTACATCAACAGTTACATTCAGTGGAGCTGAAATGCAGAATCGATCAGAAAACAAAAATCAAGCCTCTCAAATGTGGCAATTTCCTACTTTTCTGTATCTCCTGGGACAGCAAACTCTAAATTCTAAGCTGTTGGTTGAACAAAATACACAATTAGAAGGGTGGGTCTTTCAGGATTTATGAAATCGTCAAGAACATTTTTCACTATTTACTTAAACTTCACAGACCGAACAATAAATTGATTCATCCACAAATTCTCAGTGCTAAAATATTCACATTGATACTGCAACAGAAACTTAAAGAGCATTTGGAGAGCTCGGTCCTCTGCTCAGGCCAATGCTCTCTCTGGATTCACACCAAAATTTTATGGATTCTTCCTCTGGCTGTCCTCCACCTCTCCACCAAGTTTCATGAAACCTGGCTGTGGATTTTTTTTTTTTGCTATCTTTCAATATTCTACAGTTTATGAGGTTATTTCTCTTTATTTGCAATATTTTGATTAAATACTTTCACTTCCAATGTGATTCTGTTGGTGGGTTATGCCATCAATCTGCCCTTGTTGGTGTCATTGGCTGGAACCTGTATTATACACAACAGAGGCTGGATAATAGCTGGGAAGCACTTGGCAGTTTTCTTCTATTACATTCAGACAGTGTGACTTAAATGGACCTTCACTTCCAATGTATAATTTCTTGTTCATTTCTTGCGAACTTTCAAGCTCGGCTGCTCCTTGTCCATCAGCTAAGATAACTGCCAGTGTGATTTGTGCGGTGCAATAACGCTCACGGTCATTTCCTCTGTGAATTATTGGAGCCGAGAATACCACCATGTCCTGCAATTAATGACACTCCATTGATTCAACCCATTCCCCTTCAGCAGGGAAAAAAAAAAACATCTTACTAGATGGGTTGTTCTTCCCGGGGGATCTTATGGTAGTCACAGATTTGTTTAGGTTAATGCTCTCTGTTTAAATTTTCCTCTGGAGACATAACCAGTAGAGCTTCACCAACATATTAACCATAACAGACGGAAAATCAGGAGTTCAGCCAACATTTGATTTGCAGGGAAGTGATGCCTGGTTTATTTGCAAAAGCTAACGTTGTGTTAAAGTGGATTTTTTTTCTCCCTGGCAGCTGCACCATAAAAATGCAGTACACTTGTTAAAGCATCTGTAATAATCATGAAATTACATAATAATAATATATTACTGATGGTGTTGGTTCTGTCACACAGCGACTGCTTTGATATCTGAAGTACATCTTGATAATACTGTGTACCTTAACTTGAGTACTGTTTTAATAAAAAACTGAATCCACACAGGAGTGGATGACTCTTCCACCAGTATGTTTTATTTCACGCTACCATGGTTACCTACAAATGACAATTGCTTTTATTTTCTTAAACAAGTGATACAGATTTTTAAAACCTTGATCTATCCAGGAAGGAGGAGATTTTCAGCTGAGATGGCTGATGACTCACTTTTCACAGCTGACAAACTCGCTGGGTATCAGCTCATCTGCTGAGCTTCCCTGGTTTCTCACTGCTTTGATAATGCGTGCCTTGGTGATCATGTTGCATTCTGTGTAAACAGAAGGTCAGAGTTTGCTTTCATTTCCTTCAGCTTAATTTGCAGACCTTTTTGCACATTTTATCTGTAATTATAAGACGTGTGTTGCTGTTTTACAGGTATAAATGTAACTGGAATGTTTTTCCTTTTACCTCTTGTAAAATCACTTTGTTGTAGCTCAGGAGCAACAACAGTTTGCCTTCTAAAAGTATGTTCACCTTTCTAACGCCACAGCAGCAAAACACATTTACTTGTCCGTTGCACTCGATCCAATTTACAATCAAAGAAACAACCCGCACAAGTAACTGTCTAATGAATTTCTGTCTTTCTGTCGTCCTGTGGACCCTTTTTCCGCTCCTGTGCTGTTCTGAAGTGAAATGAACCGTGTGTTGAACGCTCACAGCATCAAAAGGGATTTGCAAACTCTGTGTTTTCATCACCCCATTTAAGTGATGTGAAAAAAAAACTGTTTAATTTCCTTTTCCTCTAACAGAATAGAATGTTTTATGTATTATGTGAAGAATGCAAATTGTCACATTTGAAGTTTTCCTGTTTTTAAAAATTTTACAAAGGTAACATCCAATTCCTCATGTGCTCTTCTTTCATCTTCCATTCATCTTGTCACTTTCTGATGTTAACGTTTGATTTGTTTCCAACTTCAGCTTCACTTGGAACCAAAAACTCTCGTCCATTTTTAGGGGTCAAGGTGTCCGAAGATCTGAATTGATGATTCTGGCTTTAATTAGTATAGCCTGTTTTAGTGATATCAGCAATTCTTTACAGGCTATGCTAATCTGTGCCAGAATCAGCAATGCAATTGGGACGGATGTGTTTCTCCATGACGTACATGTAGGCGGTTTGTTGCTCTGTTGTCATTCCCTTATTTTTCTCTTTTTATTTATTGCTAGTTTTGAGTCGGCGCTTTGAACTATAACAGCACAACAAAGTAGCTCCTCGAGATGGATGGATCTTGGTAAAGACCTTCTGTCAAGGTGCATGTCTGCAGGCAAGACACAATTTGTAATAACCAGAATGAAAAAATACCAGGTCACCTATATGTCATACTTGCTGCAATCAAGTGGCCTTTTCTCAGACATGCGTTGGGCAGCAACTTGATGAGTGTAAATGTCAAAGATGATGTCAGTAACTCAACCTCCTTGGGAAAGGTGGATCATTGGTGTGAAAAAGTGCGGGTAGCACTGGCCCCGGAAGCTGTTACCACGTTCTCCTGGTGTTTTTTCCATTAACCTGGTACGTGAGAGGCGCCTAACCTATGGACACTTAATTTAACAGCATGCCAGTGCTTTAAAAAAATCCATTATCTCTGCAGAAGCTCGTCTGACCCCTGTAATGATAAATGTATAATGCGGTGTCCGTTCATAAATGCACATTTGAAGAATGTAGACAAAGATTGATAATGCTTTACTCTATCATGTCACTGTCAGTGTTATGTTTTATTATACTTCTGGAGGATTTGGATTAATCTGTTCACGGTTATAATCCTTCTTCTCATTAATTACTTTTCTGTACACTAGTTTACATTGCAATGTGCAGTGTAATCCAGTGCTCTTTCTGCACTAAATTGAAATGGCGAACATGTGCACAGACTCACTTCAGACAAAATGCGGAAAACAAGACGTGGTGCATTCACACATTGCAAGTTATTTGTGTGCTCGCACATATGTCACATAATCTGTCAAGACTTTCAAGATTTTCAACAAAGCCAATGGAAATTAACTGGGATTTGTATTATTAAGAATTTGAACAATGAAATCTTAAGGATTATAACTTTCAGGGTTTAATCTTGGGAATTCCTGTCACAAACTGTTATGTTCATGTATATTTATCACTTAACAAAATATGCTTCAGCTACAATGTAAAAAAAAAAACAGCCTTAATTTAACAGAATTTTTTCATTTTTTTCATGTTTTTTCTGTATTTTTGTCATATCCATCCAGTCTAATATCAAAAAGCACTGTTAAAATTTAAACCCATTTTATTGTCATAAACGGTGATAATTACTGTAGTAGTTGGACGAATGTTAACCACATTCAATTCATCATTTAGATCAGGTATCAGGATTATTTTAATGTCTAACTACTGTCAAGAGATTAAGAGCATTACAAGTCATTTACTGTGTTAAATACAGTAGTGATCCATGGAGGCTACAGGTATTTTCGTGTTGGCAAGCACACAGAACCATGGGAATGTTAAATGAGTTGTATTGTGATCGTTATTTTAGTTGTGTTGCGTTTGATCGTTGTAGATGAAAGGCATGGCCCTCGTCTTTTTTGTGGCTGAGAGCATTGTGTGGAATTATAGTCCCTGACAAAAGTCTTGTCGCCTATCCAAGTTATAGGAACAACAAATACCAACTTGATTTGTAGTTGATCACCTGGAATCAGAAAAAGCTTATATGAATGGCTCTCTAGAGTATGTTTATTATATCAAAATAAAGTTTTGTATCACCCATTGAGTTTTATCATTTAACTAGGACAGAAAGGTCAGGTTTTGCTTGGACAAAAGTCTTGTCGCATACAAAAATAATGTAGAAATTGGGGCCCTGAGTGGGCCTTGGCAAATGCAGCACAATTTTTTTTGTTGTGTTCTGTTTAATGCTTTTTTCTGAGCACTAATTCGGTCATGGAGACCACTGCGTGAGAGAATTCGACAAACTGATCTTGTAGATATAAGGGTTTCTGGTGACCAGTTTGCATGTAGCTCTGCTGCAGTTGAAAAGGGGCTGGCCTTGGACTGTTGAAGCAACAAATGGTCTGTTGTTGTTCAACTGTTGTCTTACGTGGTCTGCCTGACCTGGGTTTGTCATGAACGTCACCAGTTTCTTCAGATCTTTTTCCTATCCTCTCCACTTGACGTTTGGACACATTAAACATGTCTGCCACCTCAGCAACAGACTTGGTCTTCAGGCTCTTGATGATCAGCGCTTTGGTCTGTGGTTGAGTCTTTGGCATGTTGTCAGAGGTCAGGTTGCACTTCACATGAAGGTTATGTTTTCTGGGGTTCTTTTTATACACCTGGGAATGTGGTAATTGCAGTATTTGTCACAGGTGAAGCTCTAATCTGTGATTGGTTGAATCATTTAAAGACAGGACAAGACTTTTGTCCTTACAAAAACAGATGTTATGGACTTTACCAAGCTGTGAACATCAGGACACTTTTTGACGGTTCCATTTTGCACACAGTTATTAATGTGAAAGCTCTTGACATTAACATTAACCATTTTTTGTAACAATTGATTGATTAGAAATAAAGTTATATGTCATTTTAAGTTACTATGTCCTTATGCGGCAAGACTTTTGTCAGGGACTGTAGCTTGCAACGGGCCACAATGACAGAAACTTCTGTAGTGGTTAATGGATTCCAGGCAGTGTTCACTTTCAAATGTTAGGTCTGAAATGGACTGTATTTCTGTAGCTATGTAGCGCCCTGGGAACAGGAAACACGCTGTCAAATATGAAATATACGTATTTTGAGTGTTTCTTACACATGGCTCTACAGTTTCTCAGAGGTAAATCCATTCATTTTAAAAGTGGAAGTACTTTTTTAACGTTAAACATCTGACAGGTTTACAAGATTTATATGTAAAATTACGCAGAAAGAGTCATACTACGCTTGATATTATCTAAAATTAACAGTAGATTCTTCTTTAACAACTGCATTTCGACATTTTGTACATAAGATTCTATACTAAAATCCAACAAGTAATGGCACTTTTCTGCAGTATTAAATCTGATCATTTGTATTATAGGATTATTCAGCAATGTCTACAGGTGTCTTTACACATGTAAAATCCTTCATTAAACATTAAAAAAGCCCCAAGAAAGTAAATGATCTTTTGCAATATTAAGGCTACAAACTGTATTTATTATGGAAAATGACTGCATTTTTATGAGATGGTTATTTTCCATTATTTCACTGTATTTTCTGGTGCCTGGATGCTAGAATGTTGTGGGGTTTTTTTGCTTTTTGTCTTTTTTGTGTGTGTGAGTGTGTGTGGAATATTTCATGACCATCGCTCACAGCTGATAAATGCTTCAACTGTGGAAAAATGGTCCCTTTGTGTTCATTTGCTGCTACAGGGCTAAAGCATTTGAGTAATACTGACATACAGGTAAAACGCCTGTAAACCAGGACTCTGAGGGACTGGCATTCTGCTGTGGCCTTTGATTGGCAGGGGAGCAAATGGCACCAGCATCTGGAGGCCCTTGGATCAGACCCTTATGAATAAATCCACACACACACATACAGACACAAAAGCGAGCAGATAAACACATGAACCCACGCAGCTAGACACAGTGAGTGCAACTGGCCTGACAGCCCTCTTTGTGTCTTTGTCTGACTGTCAATCCACCTGTGCACGCTCTGCTTTGTAGCAGTTGAGAGAGGAAAGGTGCTCTCATTAATAAAATCACCCCTTGAGTTTTTTCCTCATGTACAACCTATAAAACGCAATGTTTTCAGTAATTTGCCATTAGTCATTATTTAGTTTTCGTGATGGGTGTGATTAAGTTCCACGGTCTCTCTGCCTCTCTCCCTCTCACACACAATTTGCTCTGAAATCTACAACATGCTTGAGACTCGGAGTGATTGATTTCGGTGTATTAGTCCACTACCCTGTGTGTCATGTAATCTAACGTCCATGTTGATGAATCATCTGTCTTCTGGCTAACGGCAATTAACTTGCAAGTTGAGGATTACATCCATCTTGTCCAGCTGCATTTTAGACCCTAATGTGGCTGTTTAAATCAGACCCACAAAGCATTTGACTTTACAGAAAGCCAATGATTGCATTACTCCTTCCCTTTACATCAACTCAGACCTTATAAAGTCAGTGCTCCCAATTATCTATTCCCCAGTCAGGCTTTTAACCTTGTCTGTCTTTTGTCTCCTCAATCGTCTTTTCAATAGAAATAATGTTCTGAGAGTTTCTTCATAATTGCGTTAATTTGAAAAATGAATACAAATTATTCCTTCCACATATGCACACATACTGTAATGTCTCATTTTCTTATGTCTAAATATGTACAAAATTGTCATACTTACAGGTACACTTTTGTAATATTTTCATAGCTTGCATTTTTTTGGACAACATTGATGTTTTCTGGCTATAATTGCCTCCTCAGTTTGTTACCTGTAATCCACCCGTCAGTGATAGGCCCCGCTTAACCTTGCTGATAAAATCCCAGCTGAATCTTACCCTTCAGCAGAGAGGCAGGAAGTAAAATGCAGGGCTTCGCGAGGTCACCTCTCCACAGTGTTACACACCAGAGCACCAGGCTCCTCCATTTAGCAAAGTAATTCAACTCATTACCTCTCTCTCCAAACTGTATGCATGGAAAGTGTTATGCCTGAGCAGCTATAGACTCTTAAGCCGCCTTGGTTTATGAGGTTCCCGCTATGTGTGTGGGTGCATGAGCCATCGCACATGCTGGGTATCTCCCTCCTGTGTCTCCAAACATTGATAAGGCGCTCGGAGGGAGAATTTTTCTATTTTGCATCATAGCCCGAGACCAAAAAAGTAAACAAGCCATAATGCAAGTTCAATGTGCACTTTTCATTTGCAGCAAATAAATGTGTGATAAGTAATTGGAATTCTAGTAATTTGCTAGTTGAAGAGAAAGTAAACTAGAGTTCCTGGAAGTCAAGAAGTTGGATTCTGCAGTTTGGAATATGTTTTACCAGCTAGTTGTTTATGTACTTTTTTGTATAATATTTGTATTCGCAAGGACTCTGTGTACTGATTTTACAGTGAGATGCGCTACTGTTGTGGAAATGGGTGATGTGACAACACATAATCTTACAAATTTGACAACTAGAGTTTGTTTTTGCATCTGCACTTTTAAAAAACTAAGTGTATTTGTGGGCAATGTTGGTGTGACTTAATGAGCGGAACTTCTTCATGCAACAAGCTTGGATTTGGAATTTGCTTTTTGCATCATTGTAAATAATGTATTTTTTGTCAGGTATTTAGATCTTGGGATTACCCATTGTTTATTCCCTTGAAAGTACATCAACAGTTACATTCAGTGGAGCTGAAATGCAGAATCGATCAGAAAACAAAAATCAAGCCTCTCAAATGTGGCAATTTCCTACTTTTCTGTATCTCCTGGGACAGCAAACTCTAAATTCTAAGCTGTTGGTTGAACAAAATACACAATTAGAAGGGTGGGTCTTTCAGGATTTATGAAATCGTCAAGAACATTTTTCACTATTTACTTAAACTTCACAGACCGAACAATAAATTGATTCATCCACAAATTCTCAGTGCTAAAATATTCACATTGATACTGCAACAGAAACTTAAAGAGCATTTGGAGAGCTCGGTCCTCTGCTCAGGCCAATGCTCTCTCTGGATTCACACCAAAATTTTATGGATTCTTCCTCTGGCTGTCCTCCACCTCTCCACCAAGTTTCATGAAACCTGGCTGTGGATTTTTTTTTTTGCTATCTTTCAATATTCTACAGTTTATGAGGTTATTTCTCTTTATTTGCAATATTTTGATTAAATACTTTCACTTCCAATGTGATTCTGTTGGTGGGTTATGCCATCAATCTGCCCTTGTTGGTGTCATTGGCTGGAACCTGTATTATACACAACAGAGGCTGGATAATAGCTGGGAAGCACTTGGCAGTTTTCTTCTATTACATTCAGACAGTGTGACTTAAATGGACCTTCACTTCCAATGTATAATTTCTTGTTCATTTCTTGCGAACTTTCAAGCTCGGCTGCTCCTTGTCCATCAGCTAAGATAACTGCCAGTGTGATTTGTGCGGTGCAATAACGCTCACGGTCATTTCCTCTGTGAATTATTGGAGCCGAGAATACCACCATGTCCTGCAATTAATGACACTCCATTGATTCAACCCATTCCCCTTCAGCAGGGAAAAAAAAAAACATCTTACTAGATGGGTTGTTCTTCCCGGGGGATCTTATGGTAGTCACAGATTTGTTTAGGTTAATGCTCTCTGTTTAAATTTTCCTCTGGAGACATAACCAGTAGAGCTTCACCAACATATTAACCATAACAGACGGAAAATCAGGAGTTCAGCCAACATTTGATTTGCAGGGAAGTGATGCCTGGTTTATTTGCAAAAGCTAACGTTGTGTTAAAGTGGATTTTTTTTCTCCCTGGCAGCTGCACCATAAAAATGCAGTACACTTGTTAAAGCATCTGTAATAATCATGAAATTACATAATAATAATATATTACTGATGGTGTTGGTTCTGTCACACAGCGACTGCTTTGATATCTGAAGTACATCTTGATAATACTGTGTACCTTAACTTGAGTAACTGTTTTAATAAAATACTGAATCACACAGTAGTGGATGACTCTTCCACCAGTATGTTTTATTTCACGCTACCATGGATTACCTACAAATGACAATTGCTTTTATTTTCTTAACAAGTGATACAGATTTTTAAAACCTTGATCTATCCAGGAAGGAGGAGATTTTCAGCTGAGATGGCTGATGACTCACTTTTCACAGCTGACAAAACTCGCCTGGGTATCAGCTCATCCTGCTGAGCTTCCCTGGTTTCTCACTGCTTTGATAATGCGTGCCTTGGTGATCATGTTGCATTCTGTGTAAACAGAAGGTCAGAGTTTGCTTTCATTTCCTTCAGCTTAATTTGCAGACCTTTTTGCACATTTTATCTGTAATTATAAGACGTGTGTTGCTGTTTTACAGGTATAAATGTAACTGGAATGTTTTTCCTTTTACCTCTTGTAAAATCACTTTGTTGTAGCTCAGGAGCAACAACAGTTTGCCTTCTAAAAGTATGTTCACCTTTCTAACGCCACAGCAGCAAAACACATTTACTTGTCCGTTGCACTCGATCCAATTTACAATCAAAGAAACAACCCGCACAAGTAACTGTCTAATGAATTTCTGTCTTGCTTTGCTGTCTCGTCCAGCTTCCAGGTGGTATTGGTTTTTTCTTTTTGCATTCACCTCACTTCCACTGCAGCGTGTCTCTGCTCACAAGTGAACGCAATAAGATTGAAAATCTCTTTTTCAGCAAGACCTACAGCAATGAATAATGGCTTGCTGGTTCTGCAGCTGCACCTGCCGCTAATGGAGACAAAAGCAGAGACAGTGAGCTTTGATCTGATGTGAAATCTCTTAGCCACCTCTGCGTGTAGCCATCGACAGAAAAGCATCCCAGTGACATGGTGTTAATGACTTTGACTAGAACAACGCAAGAGCCAGTGCCTTCAGGCTGGACCATGTTGATGAATTTGTCCTTGCTTAGATGCAGCACAGAGGAACATGAATGACAAACACCTCCCTGTATTTAATGCTCAGCCCATAATGATGTATGCTGATGTATATTTCATATCCAAACCCACAACATAAAGCTGCAGAAATGTGTCACTGATATTCGGTAGAAATCCCCAAACTGCAATCTGAGTTTCTAATAATGATAATTTCAGCATTTCTGGAATAAAATGCACTCTTCTCAACATGCTTTTACATCAGGAATGTTTTTTTTTTTTATTTGCTGTGATGGACCATACCAGAACTATCAGGGCATCTACAGTGGAGAACAATGAAAGTCATTAAAAGCTGTGGGATTTCACTAGTTTCTGCAGGAAAGGCACAGACAGAATGGGGATGTGGAAAAGCAGGGGCAGATCAAGAGAGAACTGAAGTTGAGAGATTGAGATTGATGGTGGTAAAAGAGGAGGGAAAAAAGTAAGCAAAGGGAAGTGGAGATAAAGGAAGAGGCTGTGTGGGTTCATCAGAAGAGAGCTAAGAGGAGGAGAGTGAGAATTCAGTACTTCTGGAATAGATGCAGCTGTCTTCACTCTGAGTGACTGTTGCAGAGTCAGACTAATTGATAAAGTATGCATAGTTAATACAATCTACAGCCATCTGTCTTTGAGTTATAGTCTTTCTATGACAAAAGCGCTGTGACAGAGTGGGTAAGAGGAAAGATGACACCGAAAATGGAATCCTATTTGGCGGCCGCACATCTGCTTGGAATTAATGGGACTTGGTGAGATAGCTGCAGCTCGCCATTACTGCACAATGACACATCTGACAGGTCAGTTTTACTGTCATAGTGACACCTCTCCCCCTTCACCTCGTCCTAACTTGGAGGTCATATCTTTGACGTCGTATATAAATGAATAAAACCGTGACCTGAGACACGGATCATGACATTTTCCATAATTAAATGAGATTCAAATGCCAGAATTCTAATGAGATTCAAATGACTACAAATCTGACCTATTAGCCTGTTGTTTATGCTAATGGTTGACTTCCTTGTATCTCTTGATGCAATGAATTGGTTCCTTTGCAATCCTCGGTTGGTCTTTTCCACAGCGATTACATAAATTAGTTTGTTTTTGTTTATTATTTCTCCAGTCTCGTATGATTCCAGCAGAAGCCACAGTTTTGCTCACTGTTTGGGTGGCCAGCGCTTGGCATAACTCAGACGTGACTAAGCCAAGACATGTTTCATAACAAACTGAGGTTTGCTGCGATCAGTAAGTGGCTCTGTAGCCGGCACACATTGTGATCCGTTACATAGCAAAGTCACTCCGTGTGCTAACACAATCACAGCACCAGGACGGTGGAACAGCAGACACCTGACCTAGTGGCCAGAAATAGCACGCCATTTGTTTGTTCGCAAACTCAATACAGATCACATGCGTTGTGTCATATCACTAAATTCAGTTCCCGAGTGGGTAAGTGGAGGAGAGCGCCATAAAATATGTCCTTACTCACACAGGCCGGAAATCTGACTTCCAAATGCTCCATGGATAATTTAAGGTTCAAAGCAATAAACGTCTCACATGGCAGTATTTCATTAGTGGAGGGGCTCGGGTTATAAAACACTTACTTGATTCTGTTGTCTCACCTCCCACAGTGAGAACTCTATTTCATCGCTCACATGAAACGTTTTCTAAGTGTGTCCCTGATGCCTTGAATGCATGTTCACCTCACACTGATTTTATTATAACGAGTCAGCAGAAAAAACAACAGCACCACATAGCAACCATCTGCTGAGACTTCTTGCTGCGGTTGCGATTGTCAGCACTGTGAGAAACACATGAAAGAGGCATAATATGACCTGTATAGTGGTATTAAGTGGTATTCTTCCAAATACTGTGCACGGTGTCTCCTGACTCCCCTGCAGCTCTGCCTGGGCCGACTGCTTTATCCTCACAGTAAGTCTGGCTTCCTTAATGGATTTTCTTCTTTGCTAGAAGTGGCTTTCGAACAGTCTCAATCTGAATTTGAAGTGACACCGTGCTGTTGAGACTGGCTCACTTTTTGGGGGAAGTCCTCCCTTATTCTCCCTGAGTGACTGGGGGTTGCTGAAACGTGGCGCTCACTACTTAGCTGTCACTCCTGGTAAGATAACCTGCGCACTCAACTCTGGAAGACAGCTAAAAAGTTTTCTGTCACGGAAGTGTCTGTAGGTAGATGGATGTAGCTCTGCGCTGCTACTAAATCTGTCTCCTTACTGAACACCTCTCTGCTGTTTAATTCATTGTCATGTGCCTCCTGTGATAGACACAGGTGGTGGCTACAGTCAGAACGCTTCATGCTTGCCATTTTTCATTTATATTGTCTCTCCTCCCTTGTACAAAATGCAGCTTGCTTTATATGTTATCACACAAATGATAACTGACAAAGCGATTTCGACAGATTATGAAGTATGCATGCTGTACTTGTCTTGTTAAATTAACGCTTTTGGTTAATTTTAAAAGACTGTCAGCTGCCACTGTTTTAATCGGCACAATCAGTCATAACTGTCAGGATTTGGAATAAGCTGATTATTATTTTGAAGAGTGCCTCTGTAATGTCAAAGCACATGCTCACTGTGCATTTAGAGGTGGACCTCTTGTCATTCAGCCGAGGTGGCAGGAGTTTTATAGACGACTTAAGCGAACGCCTTCCATTCCTAATGAGCCCACTAAAGACGAGGTACTTCTGAGCATCATCCCCTGTTGTGCAATTAGGCTCAAGTCTGAATATAATAAGCTATTGTAATGACTAATTATTTGCCACCATGTTTGTGTGTGTAAATGTGTGCCAGCGTTTCTCACTTGCTGTCTGCATGGCCTCGTAGGACCGTATTTTCTCGGTTCAACCTTTATGAATATCTTACCATATTGAGCAAAGAAAAGCATTGATTTTTCTTGTTTCTTTGTTTTTGGTTTGCCTCCACACTTCAAAGACATCATCTTTATATCACAATCAAGGCTACTTTTTTCTTTGCTTATGATGATTTTATTTTTTTTTTAACAGTCATTTTGAATTACTCTGAATGACAGCTTTAAAATGAGTTTCAGGGGTAATGATAGCAGATAGTAGGAGTTGACGGCAGAAAGAATCTGTGCGTCTCACACTTCTATTATTCAGGTTCGATCTTCATTATTTTGATAGAAGAAAAGAGCATTCTTTTTTATTAGATGGAAAAGTCAGGGACTTTTCATCATGACACATCTTAGAAGCAGTTCAGTTAGATCTCAGGAAGTTTTTAAAGGGAGATGACAATGTTTGAAAAAGGTTCCGCACTCGGAGGCCTCTTCTGCACACAAGCTGATAGATAATGATTCTCACTGACAGAAGTTACCAGATAAAACAGTGGCGACTGCCATTTTATTGAACTGACAGTTGGTTAAGCCCCACTGCTATACATGTGATGCTTTTTATTCTCACGCAGCCCACATGTCGTTTTACAGTAATAATGATGGCAGATTCACTCCTCCAAATGATCTGCCAACTGCACCTACCGAGCTATTTGCGTCAAGTCACGGTTAATAATATAGCGTGTTTAGAACAACAGGCATTGAGCCAGATTGCTTTCCAACAGAGAAATAATGTTAACTTTGCAAATTTATGTCACTAAAAGTAAAGATAGAACCCTACAAAATTATTTATTTGATATATTGCGGTTAAGGCTGACAGTATTCTATTTTAAACACATGATGTGACTAATTTAAATATTGTTCAACCTCTATGACATTATGTCATACAAATGTATTTGACTAAACTGAAATAAGATAACATAAGCCTTTATTAATTGCACAGCAAGGCAATTTGAAGCTTCACAGGTGTTAGTGCAAACAAAATAGGCACACAAATATCGTACAGATTCTCCTATTGCACAGATTACTTTGACTGTTGAAAATAACAGTCGTACACAGTTATTCTTTACACAGAAAGTCGTTAGTATTGCATAGATTCTTTCATTAGTAGAGGAAATCTGATACTAAATATACTGATATTGCACATATTCTTTTAAAACTACATAGATTCTTTAAAGGGTTTGTCATGTAAATATTAAAGTTATTTAGAAATGTACCCGACTAATTTTAAGATTAAACAATTTTAAATACTGTACAAATGTATCTCATTAATTGAATTAATGAGGTTAAAACCCTACTACTACAAAAATATTGTAAACCACACAAATTCACACAACTATTTTAGAAGTTAGATTGAGACCCAACAATGCTGTAAAGAGAAACTCAACAAATCCAAATATTCCCTTCCACATCAGCAACACTGGAGAGGAAGAACTTTCCTTTAACTGGAGGAGACTTCTAGCAGAACCAGGCTCATCTTAGGTATTACACTGAATATTAGTTCTATAAACTCTTACAAAATACTGGCTCTGGCTGACTATTGAATGTTTCCTGTTTTCAGAAGATATCTTGTAAAAGTGGGCCTGCTGTTTGTCTGCATTTGATTTTTGCATTTATGGTTCTAAACTACAGATATTTAGCTAAATCTGTATGTGTTTAAAGCCAACCTACCAGCTGGTGATCCATATAATGGATGAACAGAATGGGTCTCATACTGCACTCCTAGTCTGTCCTTCTTACCTATTGTCAGTAAGAGATTCTAGGCACTATAAGGAGAGACAAGAGGTTTAAAGATGTTTAAAATAGAAGGTTTTTGGGGTGAGGACTGATTTGTCTGTTTGGCAGATGTGACACTATCTTGGATAACAACTTTGGCAGGAGTTTCTATAGTGTAAACTTCCCCAAACCCAATAAAGAGCAGGACAGAGCAGCTGACTGCGGCTTACAGTGGAGACACTATTGTGAACGGGACTTTTTATAATCTATGGACCCACAGAACGTCATTGTTAACCCTCTGCGGTCTTTCCTGTCGCAAGAACACTCAGTTGATGCCCTTGTTTGCTACCTGAGGCCTTGGGCTACAAGAAACCAGACACAGCCACGTAGTATTTGCTTGTTACAAAATTTAAATGTTAAAAAACCTAAGTTGGCTTTTAAATTATTTAGAATATAATGTGGCATTGCAGTAGAACTAATGTTTGAATAGCTCACATTGTGCAGAAAAAATATGTCTTTTAGTTGATTCTATGCGGAAATACTGACTTTATTCAATTTCCTGTCCTGGAGGGTTAATTGTGTGCTGCAGGTTTGGAAGTAATGCCTAATTACTACTGTATTTAACAAGCCAGTTAGCCAGAATTACACCTTATGAAGCAGAGCTGATTAATCTGTTCCTTTCTTTTCATGCACTTGGTTTTGGACGGACAAAAAACCCAGCTATTTCCTTTTAATACACAGCTCCATGCACACCACTTCATCATGTGGAGAAATCCAAAGCTTGGCGAACTTATTGTCTCTAGTTCCAAACACTGAGCTATGAACTAATCTTTTTTTCTCTCTCATTCTGTCCTTCATGCCACCGAATTTAATTTGAAAAACCTGCTTTTTGTAGATTTTGCTGTAATTGAAAATCAAAAAGATACAGCCAGCTTATTTTGTTTGATGCAGGTCAGTGTGAGTCTAAAAGGAAAAAAAAAATAAAAAATGAAGCCACATTCCAAACAGCAATTATTCCTAGCTTCAGTGTCTCATCTTTGAATCTCGCTGTGGTTTACCATCACTCTGCGCTGGAGGAGGACGGAGCGGTGTAGCCAGGTGGAACCAACTGTAATTAGACCACGGAGAAAAAAAATGATGGACACGCAAAGCAGTCACAGACAATTTACCGCAGAAGAGAAGATACATTCCCTGCTTTTTCTGCACCAACACCCCATCCAGCTCCCACAAGTCCACCGGCCCAGTCAAACGTTGCAACCACATAATCACCTCACTCCATTATAGGTCATAAGTGTTCTTTTACGTGCTCGTATTTCTCCTTCTTACCTTGACCTGCCTCTCACATCCTAACGTCAAGCCTCGTTACCTGCTTGTTTTCCCAAGCATCGTCTCTTTCCTAATATTTCCCTCTTTAGCTGCTGCTACCTGTTTGCACTTCCTTATTTTATGTCCCTTCTTTCTCTGCATTCAGTTCAACGGATTCTGTTCCCCGCCGTGTCCCAGTGATTTCTTTTCCGCTCTTTCGTCATCGTCACCCTGAGCAGCATAGTTTTAAATCACCTATTTCCCTAAAGATTATTTTTCATGATAATGGGTAGTTTCATATTGGCAAAAATGCCTCCTGGCAAACACCCTGGCACTGAATTGTCTCCCTCCAAACGGTGCCTCTTCACATTTTAACAGCGAGGCTATCCATCACGCATGCTGCGCTTGTCTGTCTCCAGGGTGGAGGTGATTTGTTATCTAACTGGAAATTACTGTGCTGATGTTGCTGTTTGGTTAAAAAAGAAAACATCCTGACTCTGACGTTCAGGGGAGAGAAGTTAGGACTAGCTGTACACTTTTTCTTGTTGCTCATCTCTCTGACTTAAGGCAGTTGTTTCATACTTAACTGATGTCTTTTGTCTAATATATGATAGAGACTCTCAACCAGAGACAATAATTTCCTCTCTGCCTTAATTTTACTCCCATGTAGTTTGCTTAAAACTTTCTATGAATTGCATCCAAATTGCATCATCTTGAAGGCATCATCAGATTCGTTTTTACCGACGTATCCTTTATTCCTGTCTGCACGTCCAATTCCACTTCCAGTCTGGAACATTTAACATTTAGTTGCAGAGGAATAGTGAAAAAGACAGGCCTTGCTGCTTTCAGTCAGTAACAAGCCAGCATACATCCACCTCAATTAAAGGCTCGTCTGAAGTTTTCCAGGAGTTTAAAGTGCTGTTTACAGCTCTCAGCGGCTCGGCAATGAAAGTACACTAAGTGGAGAAATAGGAGTAGGAATTGCAGGTGTTTTGGAAATCTAATGCATCCATTCCTTGAAAGAAGACAACATTTAGGAACAACAGCGTTCCATCTCACCACCAGGAGCCCATGGTTGTCACATTAATGTGTTTTCAAAGAGGAGAAAAATTCAATATAACTGTCATGTCATCTCATGAGTATTGATGGACTTTCCGGCACCAGTGAAGGTTAATGATACACATGAAATGATAAACATCCAACAATTACACTGCAAACATGTGTCACCTTCCAGAAAATGCTCGCACTTGTTTCCACTGTGCCTCCTCTCTGTTTAACTTTTGTATTGAACTCACTGTAACTGGCAGTTTGGTTTGACAAATTCCCAGAAGAATAGAGAGGCCATGAAGGCAGCGTCCTCAGTGGGAGTTGTTCTGACTCACACAGCTCAAACTGTTTCTTCTCTAAAAGATGCAATGAAATCTCATGCTTTCGATGAGATTACATGTCTGTTTGTTTGTTTTTTTCAGATATCTCCTTTCTGAATGAAGATTGCCTTTTTGTTTAGCAGATGCTGTAACGATTTGGTGGAAATACTGTGGTCGGCTAAGATGGTTGGTTGTTTGTTTGGTCAGTCTACTGCTTTGAAACATCTCCTCAACCGTGCAAGTAAGGAATGCCGTGAAATTATGCTACAATGGTCCCCTCAGGATGAATTGGAGCAATGCTGGTGATCAGTTTAATTGAATCTATATTGTGGTTTATGAGAAAAGATCGGCTGAATGAATAATGTTCTCATCAGTCTCAGCTGAACTTTGTGCTTAAGATGGTGATCATAGAAAACATTATACATGTTCAAGTTATGATGTTTTTTCTCAAAGGATTTTCGAAGTTTTGCATTAAAGCTCTGTGAAGTTACACTTTGTAAAAGGTTGTGTTGTCATTGGAGACCTTCAAAAGCAATAGAAGTAATATCAGAGAAGCTGATTTCTGCTTCGGAGCAGAACATGTCACACCAATAATTATCACATAATTAACTTGCTTAACACCAGTTAACAAACTGCATCTGATTTTGGCCAGCAATGTTTGATATTTCATCTGACTGAGATTTGTGGCAGAGCTGTGATTTGTCTGACTGGTTGTGTGTTGCTGCGTGACAAACGCAGGGAGGAGAGAGACACAGAAGCTGGCTGGCAGTATTCAAAGCGCCGTGGTGTTCTTTTTTGTGCTTTTAAAGCAGTCTAAAAATTTACTTTGGCACTGAGTGTACCATTAGAGTCACTGCAGATGCTGTTAGATGCTTCAGCTTCGTACCTGATGGCCAGAGCAAAGTGTCATAAAAGCATTTCGTGCCGTTATGACACACCGTGTTGCCTCAGCTATCCAAATGACAATGTGGTGTAAAAAATCACGTATGTGTATCCTTTAAAGACACTTTTTTCATAGCAGATGGATAAAATGTACTACTCTTCCTCTGTTAAATACTGCCACACAAGAAAACAAATGCAATATTGAAGTCCTCAGAAGAAATAAGACAATAGGTTACAGTTTGTCTTCTTTTCTTTCAAAAGACCGAGTGAGTAACGTATAAGACATGTTGTTGCTGCACAGATAAGAGTGCACAAAACATAACTGAGATTGGATTTAGAGCTAAAATCTTTCCGCAGGAGAGAGCTGCTGTGGTCCATTGAGTTCTCCGTCACTCAGTTGTGGATGATGAGGAGGGGGTGAGGTCAATCGAAAAGGGATTCCGTCATCCGTGGCAAAGTCCTGTACAAGGAAACCCAGCGAACCTGGATTGATTGACCAGATAAACAAAATGATGATGAGTGTGATTGAACGCTGAACAAACATTGGAACTATGGCCCACTGAACACATTTGTCTTACTTGGCTTTTCTCATTTAATTTTCCAGTTTGGGTCAGGGGAAGTTAATTAATTTCCCTTTTCACATGATTTTATCGCTGCAACACAGACACCTTTAGGGGTGGCTTTCGCTGATAATACTTTTTAAACTTCAAATGGCTTCCACTGTAATTTATCCGCACAGCAATGCAATGCATACTAAAGGAGCATCTACTGTAGGAAATACTTCAGATTGATAGGGTAAATACAAAACCTTTAAGTGAGAGAGTGTACCCATTTGGGAGCACAAAAATAGATTAGACTTTTGCTGTAGGATGAAGCTTTATTGACTGTTTTGAGATTGAAGCTGCAACCATAAAAGGGGCCTTCTCCTGTAGCTTTATGTGCACTAGAATAAAGTCCCATCATTCTTTATAAAGACAGGAATTATTATTTATACCAAGTAAGCACACAGGAAGATTGACACTTGGACACAGAGTTTGTCCTTCGCTCTGTAAAAAGCACCCAATAAATAGTTCCCGAGAACAATAAATTCTGCAAACGTTGAGCAATGTTTACTGTGTCCGCATGTGACATTTAAGATCACTCTTTGCGGCCAGTGTCCCAACTTTTACCTCGAAACAAACACAACTTGTGATAACCGAGGAGCTTAGGGGAGAGAGCTGCACGGAAAATACTTTAAAAATGTAATTTGGAATGTGATAGTGTGAGATGAGCTGATACTGCCCACAGCTAAAGCGTACTCCCAATCAAAGCAGTCCACTCCAGTCGCTCGCATCTCATCAATGAAATCTCATCCAACCTTGTCTCTCCTCCGTTTGAACCTCCTGTAAGAGCAGAGATATCACAGAGCAAATCCCTCAGCTACTGAAGGCGACAGACAGACGAAGTCCGAGGAGGACGGAGATAAACAGGAAAACGGTGGTTGAGGGAGAAGCCAGAGAAAAGCTACAGCAGGATTAAATAAACAGTGTGTAATGCTTGTGTGAAAGAAGTTTGTCCCTTAGTTGTGTTCCCAATTAGTGGGAGATATTAATATTTTAGAGGGAGACAGAGCTAAGAGGGTGAGTACAAACAAAAATAGTAAACTTGGTAGGATACATGTGAGAGAATAAGATGCGAATAAATCGAAAACATGGAATGGATTTTTTTGATAATTCTCTTGGGGAATAAAGACACCGTAGGTCTGATGTTAAAACTTGGCAGCGACATGAAAAGACTATACTGTAATAACAGACATGAGGCTTCCTTTTCCACTCCAGCCACGACTTACTAAGTAAATATAAATGTTTTATTTGGAATGTTTGACTAAGATTTGCAGTGTAAACAACATGTCACCGTGTAAAGGACTGGAAGAGGAAGTGAAAGTCTGGTAAAAATCTTGTCATCATTCCATGAGTACACAGTGGTATTACAACTTGAGCAGAGTTGAAATCGGAGAAAAGTATCAAGTGTCTCTTCGCTCTCCTCTGTTGCATAGTGAACATAGTATCCTTTGAGCAGGGATGGCTTGCGGACAAAATAATACCGAAAGTAAAGTAAATGCTGCAATAGTAAAACAATACATAAATGCAATTTGTGGGAATTTTGTCACAATCACACTAGCACATATCCTGTTTAATATTTTTTTTAATAATTCATTCACTACACTTTTACTGCATTCCCCCGAGATTCATTTAAATGTTTCTTTTCCCCAGATTTAGAGGCCCATCATATTGCTCGGTGTCAGCACAGAGCCATAAAGTGCTATAGATAACTTGTGGTGAAAAACACTCCCTGTGAAGCTGCCACGATGGCCGCTTTGAATCACAGCAGTGGGAAGGATTTTTCTTCTTCAGTGGTTGAGGAAAAGAACTCTCAACAAAAAAAAAAAGCTTTCTTTCAGATACTCTCTCTTACGCACCCGTGCCGACTCCTAAATATAAGCTCTCATTAAATTTTGGAGATATCGCTGCTTAAATTTGCATACAAATGAGGGAAAGCCATTTCTTTTACATATGAATGTGCTCCGTAAAGCTTAAAAATAAACTAATTAAATCCGATAAATACAAATGCAGCATCCGATTTGGAGACAAATCTCTTTACTTAGGAATATCATCTAATTAATAAATGAGGTAATGGGATCATTAGTGCAACTACAGCATACTGTACTATTTGTGTTTAATATGTATCATAATGACAACGTTAAGTTGGCTGAATGCCTCGTGTTAATAATAATTATACAAAACACTATAGCGCTTTTCAAGACACTCAAAGGCACTTTACAACGTTGGTAAGAACACACACAAAAACAAATAAATATATATATGAATAAATATAATGTAATAGAGAAAGGAGCATATAGTAAAGGGAATTTATGTTGAGTCATTTGGTTGTGAATTTCGAATATATTTTTGCATGTACTGTTAGTAATTACAAAATTAAATAGTCAGTGCCAACAGCACTGAGAAACTGTGTCAACCAGAGGAGAAAACAAGATTAAAAACATTATAAAGGAATATTTAATACATCTTTTTGCTTCGAAATCTTCCCAAGTTTGCTCCCTCTCAGAAAAAAACTTAGATAAAAAGAAAACACCCTTTTAATTTCCACTCAGAGCGAAACAGTTTAATCTCTGGCAAACACGCATAAGCAGCCAGTTCTGACTGAACTTAACCGCCATCGAGGCAGATCACGCTTGACAAAACACAAAAGATGAGTTCTTGTTTCTACTCTCACGAATTTCACTAGTTTTGTAACTCAGTGAGCCCATGAGGCCTCCCAGCACGGATGGCTGACATGGCAAAAGACCACCTAAAGGCTACAGTAGTTGTGCCGGTCGACCTCTAATTACATAACATCCTGCGAGTCCACAGCCGGGTCCATCAACCCCCTGAGTGTGTTCATATTCCAATGGTAGCTTCCACATCAGCTGTAATGCACGTACATTGCCATGGGCTAATATAATGCCTGTTTGATGGATGAGTCTTCATCCTTTGGGGACTAAAGTTTTTCTCTTTTTTATAGCGCTCCACATTATTCTGAAAATGGTCCAAGAAAAGCGAAGTCCCAGTTGCGTGCCTAAACACCACATTACAGTCCTCACACTTTGGACTCAACAAAGATATGAAACAAGTGGAAAAAACAGCATCGTAAATGGCTCTGGGTTAATGTCATAAACTATGTTGGATGCATCTAATAGTGCTTCCTGCCTGAGGGAAGCAAAACATCTCAACAACTTTACACGATTCTAGATCTCCAGACTTTGTTACGCTGAAACTTATCTTTTCACTGCATTGCACCTCGTTCCGCTGATATGGTCTAAATAAATATAAATTATGTGAAACAGTTTGAGTGTAAATCTGACAGTTTTCCTTCTTCTGGCTGCAGTAAAGCAAGTGGAATTCATATATACAGTCGTGAACAAAAGTTTACACACACTTGTACTTGTCATAGCAGCCTTGACTTTCCAATGACTCCTATAACTTTGAAATGTCTGTGATGGAATAATAAAATACATGCAGCTTTGTCACAAAAGTGAAAAAACAACCATGCATTTTCATTCCTTTAGGGATTTATCATAGGCCTTCTGGAAATTTGCTGTTGAAACTACATACACAGCAACTAGAATGATCAAATTTGGGCATGTAGAAAGCTGTGTTAATCAAATTTTCATAGTGACAGTTAATTTTTAAGAAATGTTGGCAAGGAAATTAGAGGTCTGTGAGTTGTGTCCTTGACAGCCAGTGCTGGCTGTGTGCAGAGGTGGCAGCTTCCCTCATGAAAGACAAACACCACCTGTAGAGGAAGTGGTTAATTATCTCGGATTTTCTTCTACGAAGTGCTTTCCTCTCCAAGGGCGCTTTGTAAGCATTCATTATTGTGTGTTTTTTTCTTTTTAACAAAAAGACGTTTGGGAAGTACAGGGACTTACGTTAGGAAAAGCTGTTGTAACTGCTTTTGTGCTTGTTTCACAGCCAGTTTGTACCAAGTTGGGTCGTGTTGCTCTCTCAGCATACTTAGCACCGTCTGCATAAAGCCCAAAGTAAGGTCGCTTCATGTTTTTCGAAGCAAGAAACTGCCTGCTATGATAATAAATAAATATTTTGGATGTTATGTGGCAAGACAAAGAACAAGGCGCTTAGATTAAGTTGAATATTAATAATATTGCATGTTCAAGTGAAGGAGAGACGCGAGAAAGTGTAAAGAACGGCGTTATTGTCAGTTCACACCAGCCTACGTCTCTTTTGTTGTCCACCGAGGCAACCTGTCACCAGTCCCCTTTTCATTCCACACAGTCAACACAGCCTGTTCAGTTCTCTTAATGTCAGGAAACTGAATTAAGAAAATGTTACTGATATTCAGAAGCTGAAGGATGCTGGTTTTGATAACAAATCCCCTATACCTAAGTGAAAAACTGCAAGGACTACACAGTTGTCACTTACTTTTGCTGCATTTTTGAAATCCTCCCACTTTTCCTTCTTCCTCAAATTAAATTCTGGGCTCTGGTCTCTTTCTTCACCACAGAATTGACAAATTGGAAGTTAAAGGCCAAAGACTTGCCTTCAGTAACAATGAATGATCACTCCTGTCCTGCTTCTTGTGGTATGAAGTTTGAACTCAGGTTTGCCAGATTGATAAATTAGTAAAGAAACATTAAATCTAATTTAAAGACTAGAAAAGCACTCAAAGAGCCCATTACAGCTAGAAGATCCCCGGTTCACTTCCCCACCTTCCCTACTTTCTGCATGGAGTTTGCATGTTCTCCCTGTGCATGTGTGGGTTTTCTCCGGGTTCTCCGGCTTCCTCCCACAGTCCAAAAACATGCTGAGGTAAATTAGTAACTCTAAATTGTCCGTAGGTGTGAATACAAGTATGATTGACTGTCTGTATATGTAGCCCTGTGATAAACTGGTGACCTGTCCAGGATGTCCCCTGCCTTCACCCTAAGTCAGCTTGGATAGACTCCAACTCCCCCACGACCCTAGTGAGGATTAAGCGGTGTATAGATGATGGATGGATGCGTTTGCTTGTCAGCATAGACAGCTCTCTAAATATGTAGTGTTTTGCAGAATCTAATAACTGCACACACACACACACACAGATGGAATAATATGTTAGGGCTCCACCATCAGCTACCATCTGGAAACCTGTTGGGTTCAAAACCCACTGTATGCATACAGGTGGCAAATCAGAGCATTAATGTCAGTGTGGATCTGCCGCACATCAGCCAACAAGTAGAGTGCATTGCCAAAATACCCACATTCTGTCCACCCCCGGGGAGAGAGCACTTCTTACAAAGTATTCATTAAATTTCCACAGTGCTGACAGAAGTAGTGAGCCAAATAAGGTATTTGGTGAGGGTACATAAGCAGGCTCTAAATTTAACGCAACCGAAACAGTGGGAAATGAATCTGCTTGCCTGCCCACTATATGTATTTGCTTATGTTCTTAATGGAAAAGGAGAAAAAACAGTAATGAGTCAAGTTAAAAGTTTAGTTTCAAGGTAACACTAGAAGCAAAAACTGTTGGTAATAGAAAGTCAGGCCAGCATACAATGAATCACTCTCACCAAAATAACAAAACCTATCCAAACATCTGACTTGCTCTTTCATAAATGTCTTTAAAAGAACTGCTTTTCCGTGGTTGTTTACCACCAAACAGAAAGCTTCTCAAAGGGTAAAAGATAAAGGTAGAGACAGTACAACACACAATAAATGCTGTATCTCAGCTTTTATCTACAAGGAACAAGACTCTTAAAGGGAAAGTCTGGCAATTTTTAGATTAAACAGCAGATATAAGAGCAAATTTACTGCTTAAGTGAGGTCATATGTCAATTATGTAATTTTTGCTCAGGATTCATTTGGCTTTACAAAACAGTTTGATCTTAAACTCAGTTCTCAAATTAAGGGGGGCCGTTACCGGGAAGCTGGTGTTATTTTGTGTGGTCCTGCCTCTGGGCTGACAGAGCTCAGGCAGGAAAAATGGAGAGCTGCAGCAATCCAAGCGTGATGAAATAAAGGCATGGATTACTTCTTTTTTTTTTTTTTTTGAACCGGTTCAAGAGAAGAGAGTTTGAGACGTTTTTCAGCTGAGGAGAAAAAAAAAGAACCATTTGTAATGCAGTAATTCCATGTGATTCGGAAACGTGATTCTCACTGTGTTGTACGCTGGAGCTGTGCTCTCAGGGAGGGCTGCCCTCCATACATGAGGCACAAAAGGCAGAGAATTAAGTCACACAGACAGTGGGTAACTGTGCATCCATTAAAATGACAGGTCCAGGATGTGGATTTACCATGAAACTCCTGGTTCGAACGCTTTGTGTGACCTAAAAACAATATAAAGTACTGTTTTCTAACACCTAAATCATTTATTGATCTTAGAGTACAGCAACTCAGTCACCAGACAACAGAGTGAGACAAGTAATCTAATGCTCATTGAGTTGTTTGGAGTTGTTTCCTTGGACAAACTGATGTGATTTTTCTGCTCAGTCCAGACAACTCATTCTAAAAATGTGGCACATTCTCCCTCCAGTGTTTCTTCTGAAACAGATGAAAGTATTGGACATGAGGGCTTATTTGGAATTTGTTTTTGCACGAGGAGAGTGCAACGATTCAGTGTGACTTTGAGTTGTAGAAGTGAATGAATCTAACCATTTTGGGACTTGAAAGCAGAATAGGTGAAGTAAGTTAATGAAGCATTGTGTTAGTTCAGGCAGGACCTGCAGTGTTAGTCATGTGCACATAGCAGCTGATCATCAGCCGACAGCCGTCTACTCGAGCTGTCAGCCCTTCATTCATCCCTCCAGCTCACATCTCTCTCATCAGTAATAGAAAACACATTTTACTCAGCATTACTAAATCATTCATGCCAGACTTCCTCAGAGAAAAGCGACTTTTTCTCTGCACAGATTACTTATTTATCTGGAACGTCATGTTCACTCTTGCAGATTTATTGATAAAACAGCTGTGGATGTTGTTACCCGGAAGCTTTAAAATGCCTAAACAATGTTTCGACATCGTTTTCTGATAAGTGTTTTAAAAGATTCTGACTGAGGTCCAACCTTTTCAGTCTGACATGAGAATAATGACAGCTCATTTACGCACATTTCTCCTCATGTGCGTCATCAAGTTGATCTTTATTGTAGGCGTTTGTTCAATATTTGTCTAAAGAGCTCAGTGACCTTCATTTATTAATAAGGCTACCCTTTGGTACTACAGTTGTGACCTTTCATCTTAAGTGCAGAAGTAATAATCAGCCAGTGTAGAAGGTCATCATTTACAAAATAATTCAGAGACTCTCGTAGGAAATAAACCTCAGAGAGATACTGTGAAAATAGGATGAAGAGGATTCACCTTATTCATGGATGAAAACCACGTAGGACTTTATTTCCCACACTATAGGTTAAGGTCATCAAGGGGGGAAAAAATAGAAAGGAAGATAATGGAATAATATCAGTTGAATCCAGGTCACTGGGGGATTTTCCTTCCTGCTGTATCTTTTTTAGCTATCCTCTCTCCATGTCTGTCTATTTCCCTCAATCTAAACACTTATGAGTTCATTAAAGTACAGAAGATAAAGATATTAGCCCATAGGACGAAATTCTGTCCGAGGGATGAGATAAAGAGAAGGACTCTGTTGCAGGAGGGTTTTTCTGATTGGTGTGATTATATATTAAAGTTTCAAGGCTACAAAACGCCTCCAACCTTTTTTATCACAGTCCTCAGGAATTACTGAGACACTTGAGTGGTTATGGTGTTTATCTTCATCCACTAACCTCAGCACTGAGCAATACACTCACTCTCAGCACTTTAAGGGCCTTAAAGCATCTGAAAAGGGAGACACAAAAGAGCCTGTAGGGTGAAGAAAAATTGCCCAGTTGATTAAAAAAAAGGGATAGTTCGAAGCAGAAAACCCAGAAAACTTCATTCTTGGTATTGCAGGAGGAGAGGAAGGGTTGAGAGTTATATTCTGGCAGCATTTACCAGGAAAGAAATGTGGCTTCTTTCACAGGAGTAATAGACTAATTGAATGGAAATGTAAAACCTTCGACATTCTGTGCTGGTTTCTGCAGAAAATCAACACAGTTAATGATGTTTTTGCTGCTTTTAGCGCGTAGAATGTCGAGTCCAGCAGTGGAGTATCAAAAAACACTGTGATTTACGCAGCAAGCACTCTGGCAGCAAGTGTTTGGAATTACACAGTACTGCAGGTGTAATGTGATTATGACAAATGACGGTTCCTCAAGTTGTTGAGCTAATTTTTGATGAATATCAGGGGATTACCAAGAGGAATAAAAAAGTGTGTGTGTGATGTCATTGCAGGCAGCATATGTGTTATTACACTTAGTATCTTCTGTGAGTCCTGAGATGGTTTTGCAAACGGCACTAGAACAACTCAAAGACACCTGAAGAAATAAATCAAGAGCAGGTAAGTACTCATGGAGTCATCACAGCCAAAGTGTAATTTAGTTGTACAAGTCTTTTATAGCCTGAGAATGATTTTTATGGCTCAACCACCCACCTAATATTGTGTGGTAGTCTGTGTTGTCTCTTGCAGTGAGGGCTCGCGCTCATATTAGCTGTATTGTAAGTGCACTAGGAGTCAAAGAGAGTCTTTTTCCACTCAGTGTGGCTCCAACCAGTATCAGAGGCTTATGAGAATCTCATCACTCTCCATCCTCATAATGTTCCTGTCAGTGTGCCGGATGGGAACTATTACATCCCACAGATCATCATTCACTAGATGCAGGAGCCCCCATAAACGCTGGTGGTTTTATTATGCAAGCTATTAGTCCATTTGCGTATTAGCGCAGTAGTTTGCCTCATTATGCTAATTTCCAAATGTGTCTCTTGTGCTTTGTAGTCAGTTCTATGGATGGAGAAGACAAGAGGCTCCTGTCAAGGGAATTACAGAGCTGAAATTTATTTAACAATGTGCCAGTTTTTGCTTTCTTCGCAAATCAACTCCATTGTAACCCCACCTAGGTAGTGCATTTTTCCCATGTTTACTGACAGAGCAGTAACAGCGAGGCTCGGTGGCAAAGGTCGGCTGACAGTGTGGCTGATCCATCACTCGTCCACGTCGCCATTAGCATTCAGGGTTCATTAGCCAGCAAGCACCCAATCTAAAATGTAATTGTAGGCTATAAACTTTGTTTTCACACTAGACCAATTGGCAGCCGCTCAACGTGTTTCAGGATTAAGGCTCTCAAGGTTCCTATCCTCAACATGTGGACTGCAGTTTTTAAAACCATACTATGGTTATCACTCAGAACATTTTGGTGTTGTTTATATGTCATTTTTTGCTTTGTTCTTCTGATGTGTCACATCAGCCTGCGTTTTGTCCAAGTCTGCCACATTTTCATTGTACTGAATTCTTGTGTTGTCTCTGATAGATAAATTGATCTGTTTTAAGAGTGCACTTCCATCATTGCTTTATGGTGATATCAGACTGAACATAAAGCATTTTTTGCCTTAGCTAACAATTTGTACAATGTGTTTTTATTTGGCCCAGGCTTTTGTGATAGGTCAGACTTTAGCTCTTCTCAAAACTTTTTCTTTTCTTATCCTCCAGGCCTTTACTGTCCTCCCTCTTTACATGTAAATGAAGTAAAGGCTCAGTATAAATGCGTTTTTCCCCTTACTTAAAACATTTTTGACCCACACAGACACATTCATAATGCCGTTCTGACTATCTGTATTGAATTTGCATTAATTGGCATCCACACACATTTTGACTTCACCATGTTTAAAGTCTAATTTGTGTTTTATAACGGCTCTCCTTGTCTTTATCTTCCTTATGTCTACCATCAATTTCGCTTCATGCCAAAAGGTCCTTTAAAAAGGCTCTGAGCCAGTCAAATCCCACTATGAAGCAATGCCCTTATTCCTTGCAATCGCAATATAATTTTGTTTTTGAATTTATTATCAATGAATTAAACATAACTCCATTATGATCAAAGGTCAAAGTTGTGGTAATTAATAATACAAGAGAGGTAAACAGAAATAAAATTCTCCAGCAGTCCAAGCAGTTTGTTTAAGACACTGTGCTGGCAAGGCCATTAAATATTGATTAAAAAGACAGTGAGATGCAATCAATTTAGGTAAACTGAAGCCAGCTCAGCAAGTACACAACAACTTTCTCAAAAGAAATCTACAAAATGACTCTACTCAGATTCTTGTATTCTATAACATGGACATGGTAAAAAGCAACAGGATGGACAAGTGAGCATGAAGGAAAGACATTCTGTTTACCTGCATGTTCTGCCCAGATTGTGCATGCATGTGTAAGATAACCATATGTACATGCTCACCCATGGTGCTTGTATGCATTTATGTTTGAGGAGGCGTCTTTTTTTTTTTTCTCTCAGACTTGTCTCGCCGGTTCTCCATATCATGTTTGGGTTCAACTGCAGCTGTTTAATGGAGAATAGGCTTTTGATACCGGGAAAGACAGACGAGACAACTCTGACTTCCCCGGAGAATTTAAGGAATCAAATTTAAAAGCTATTTTAGGCTCCAGTGCCAGGTACGGTCACGTCACCTGGGCTGGTATTATTGGATGAAACAGGATACACCCAGTGCTAAGTCTGTGTGCATATCGAGAGTGTGGGTTGGTGTGAGGCGGCTCCGGTGTTTGAGTGAATGAGGCAGAAGGGCAGACGGAGACATGAGCTCGTGTGTGTGTGTGTGTGTGTGTGTGTGTGTGTGTGTGTGTGTGTGTGTGTGTGTGAGCGTTCATGTTTGTAATACATTTAGTGCTTTGTTAACTGTCTGTGTAAGCCCGTCTACATCCGCCAGCAGAAGTGTTTGGACTGTATTATAACCAGTCCAGTCAGAAGCGTCGCTCTTTGTGACGATGCAGCACTTGGATCACTTTCAAGACTCCTTTGTAATCACCTTGTTGACTCACTGCCCCTTCGAGTGTTTGAGCTTTGGCAGCCGATGATGTGTCTATTTGCATTCCTGTAAGTGTGTTAGTGACAGAGAGGCAGCTCGCGATAGAGTCAACGCTTCTAAGGGTGTGCTCTTGTAGGCGAGTCCTTGTGTATGTCAGCCTTATGTAAGCACATCTGCAGAGGGGAGTGCATGTATGATGTGTGCACAGCGTGGAGGTAGACATGGCCTCCATCATCTGACAGCTTTCCATCCTGTGAAGAGAACTCTGTTTTGTTCTGCCTCTCTCACATAAACACATAATATCCCACTGCTGGATGAGTTACACTCCCCCAGCAGGAGCTCTGACTACTTTCGTCTCCTCACACATTCCAAGCCCCCTACAGTATCCTCTCACATCCTTCCCTCGCTCTGCTATACCCCCTGCACAACCCCACATCTCTGCCTGCTGCATTTAAAGACCCCTCTCCTCCTGCTGAAGCATGTTTACATAGAGGAGAGAGTGTGCTCTTTCTCCCTCTGCGTCTCTTTCGAGTGCCTGTTCAATAGGCAGATAGTTGCACTTCCTTTTAAGGATTGATCGCAATGGCCTATTAGTTACATGTGTATAGCATCTGTGTGGGGCTGCATTGTAAGTGCAGGCATGAGGAGTGAGGCGAAGGGTCAAACCTGGAATTAGCCTCACACGCAACGACATTGTTTCTCAAAGCGTGGTATTTCATAGCTTGGATAGCGGGAATTGTTAGGAACCAGCTGTCACTGCGGCAAATTTAATGCACAAGCTGTTTTTTTTTTCTTAAATCCCCATGTTCCAATGTGACATCAACCATAAAACTCAGCTTTATTTCAGTGACAGTAACTTTACTTTTGTTGTAGAAACTCGCACAAGGTATGCTCTGGACCTCATCCAGATTCAGATTTACTGTGAGAATGAAAGAAAGGTTAACTTTCAGCGTTGGCCGCGCAGTCATCCTGAAGTGGCCGCAGCCTTTTGCTTTGACATATTCCTGAGCCATTCTTCCACTGTCTCTCTTTTGCCTCTCTATTTTTCCTCCTGTCTCCTGCCTTCACATACACACATACTACACAGGCATGTCTAAGTGTCTAAGAGTGCCATGTCTAAAGAGTTCCAGCAGCTTGTTACTGAGGCTGTCAAAAAGCACAGAGACCCACCGCAGAGGTGAGGATGTGTGTGAAATCCCATGAGCCTGTAGCACAGGTCAGAAGCATAACAACATCCCGCTTCTCTTTCCACGTGGAGATTTCTCACCTCACATAGATACCCTAGTACAACAGCGGGAGCCTATATGGGTTGCAGTATTTGATCAACATATTCAAAAATGTGAATAACATTCACTGTATTAAATTCTGCATTTTAAAATTAAATGTGCTGTCTGTAATTGCCCTCCAGAGTGGCACATTTTAAGCTTTTTCATTTGTTTTAGGTGTTTACAGATCTGACACAGCTTTGGTTACGTTTTGTCTAAATATAGGCAAAAAAAAAAATAACCTGGTTCAGATTAGGAAAAGACTTCATCCATTAAAAAGGCTTCTTCAGCAATTGTGGTTACGGTTAAAAGAAACCAATTAAAGTTGGTATTAAAGTATTAAAGTTTGATGTTTCTTGACCCATCCAACAACACCAACCTCTTCCCTCTGAGTATTTTGTGGTTCTCTAGCAACATCACATTATTTCCTTCTTTACTCCAGGCAATTCTAAGGGCCTATTGACAGGTTTGTCATTCAAACACAAAAAACACAATTTTTGGACATTTGCTGAAATACTGTTGGTTGTTTTAAAGATAGCATTCCATGAGAAAAGTCTACTGGCACCTTAAGCATGATTCATGTAATTATTGTTATCCAAAGGCAACTAAAAAGCACTCAAAACTCAACAGTACCCTAAGGCATGAGACAGTACATGAACCCTGGCCTCCTCTGTTAAAGTAAGCACTTTGTACATCCGTCCATCTACTCCAGCCTCTCCTTTTTACCTTTGCTGCACTTTAAGAATGTTAAACTATCCCTGTATTGAACCTAAATATTCCAGTGAGTGTACATCAAATGTAAATCAAGCCACATGTTCAGACTTAGTGGAACAAAATAGAACTGATCTGACTAAAAAGGTTTTGAAGAGAGGTGTCCTGCATAGTTTACATTCTGCACCATGCAATAGTTGCCTCCACCTGCTCTTGATACAACAGAGATCTTTCCAAGTGTCAGGTTTTGGCTGGATCCCATGCACAGCCATCCTTGGCACCCTGCATAACCTCTTTCACTGATTATTATTTCACTTCCTCGCATTGTTATTTTATCAGCCTAAGCTCCCGTCAAACTGCAGTCTGTTTATGGTTCGTGGTGCCAGTGTAAGCAGGACTCAGACACTGTGCCGCAGTAATCTGGATTGCCGCAAAAAAAGACACCTCAATAAAAGCAGATCTCCTGGCTGCCCACAGTCATAAAGGAGGATAAACAAGGTTAGGGCAGAATAATTACGCTGAGCTGCTTCCTGGTATTAAGGGACTGACGGGACTTCTTCCATTGTACAGACACTCCTGTTTTTCTGGTTCTCCAGGCAGAAAAGTTTACTCTGATCACATTTTCATTTTCCAGTGGAGGGCAAGATTTGCAGATGATGAAAAAAAATGTTGGTATTTCTCCTAATGTACATCAAGTACATGCCTAAAACTATTATGCAATAAAATTTCTCTACCTTCTCTGGTTTTGAAACATAAGACTCAACAGTGCTTTGCGTAGCTCAGATGAACAACAGATCATGATCGCACCGTGGTTCCAGTGATGGCAGTGTTGATTTGGTCTTTCACCGCTTTAATCCAGGGTGAAGTCTAGGAATGTCATGATGCCAAAATGTTGGTAGTCGGCTCTGATGTAACTGAAATTTCACCATTCTTGATCTGAAATTCAAGACCAAATAAATCACAATTAAACTGATGTATTTCAACATAGACTCTTATTTCAAACATGTCTTCCAGTGAAAATCAAGTTTTTAACACTATTAACATGTCCATATGGTGTTTTTTATATGCTGGAATCAATCAATGCCATGGCTGAGCTTGTCCCACCTTGGAACTGCAGTGTGCCAATGTGGTCTCAAAATACAGATTCAGGGTTTCCAACTAACAAGCCTAAGGAACCAATCCTGACAACTTGCAGGATGGAACTTCAGAGGAAAAGAAGATACAAGTTCTGTTTTTGACTGCACGTTGCAAAAGGAGAGGGTGTACGCCTTTATATAACAATAGCAAGACTCTATTAGCTGTTTAGTAACTTGGTCAGGCCAAAGTTACAGGCATGTCATAGAGTGTGTGGAAAGCAATACATAAAATACATCAGCATTCTGATAGAGCAGCTTGAAGGCAGCCCTGTACAATTTGTTCTTCTTTAGAATCCATTTCAAACATGAATGGCTTAATCGGTCCAGTATTGCAACATGCTCTGTTGTAGCATAGAGTAGTTTGACACTCAAAAGGATGCAGGGGAGAGGTTGGTGGAGGATTAATTTGCATATTATGCATAGATCAATGCATCCTTGAGGACACAGAGCTGCACAGATATATCTTTATGTTTTAAGGCATGAATTGATTATTTTCATTGGGAAAAAAAATCTAAATATGTCATTTTGATCATTAAATATGAACTATGAATCTACGATAGCTTCAATACTTTCACTACCATAGAAAACCAAGTAATGTCATGTTTTTAAAATTTTGGTATCGACTTGGTACAGAAGTACTGGTTCTCGTGACATCCATAATCTCAACAGCTATTGGATGGGTTGCCATGAGATTGTACAGACATTCATGATACCGAGGACGAGGATGAATCCTAATATATTTGGTAACATTTTGCTTGTGCAACGCAAAGGTTAAAGTGGTCCAAAACTGGATTGGAATACACAGGAGGTTTATTACAGAACTGTAAACTCAGCTTCCATATATTAGCAAAAAATTACATCATCATATGTTCATTTAATCCAGTATAATCATAATTATGATCATATGATTATCAAAAATGATGTATACCCTGCTATTTGGTGATGTAAATTAGATTCTATGCCTTTATTTCATATGGGGATGTCCTGATGTCTGGATATGTCGCCCAAATAAATATGGCATATCACCCCTCAATATCTTATACTGTGGAGAGGGTCTGGTCATCAAGTCCAATAATTTTTTTATCCCCTCCACATGTTCTCTAATGTTTGCTACTTGGGTGCAGAGAACCTCACTGAACTTACTCTTTGTGCTAACTTACTGTCTGTGATGAGGAATGAGTGGTTTGCTGCTTTGGAAAGGGGTATTTCTGGTCAATTGGATTTACAGTATAAATGATCTCGCCTTTTGCATGTCTCCCATAAATTCCAGAGATATATGTGAAGTTGAATGTGTACTTATTTGACTTCTAATGCCTGGGAAAAGGCAAGCAGCATTTGCAAAGACTCTGATACAGTCTTGGTAGGTTATGTATTACTTAAAATTATTGAATCTTGTGTGTATGTGTCCATACTCAAATCTAAACACATTTGCTTTAGACAGCTGTAGGGATCAACATGTTTGAAATAAAGACAAGAAATGAGCAGCTGGAGTTATTCCCCGGTCTGAAAGCCATAGGTTTAAACATTTAACTATAGAAAGAAGTGAATGTTTTGGGGGTTTTTTGCACCCTACACAATCACAAACACCATAAAAAACAAAACAGAAAGGCTGCATTTTTCTTTAAAATGCTTTTTCTCTCTTCAGAAAGATTTTGATTCATTCAGTGGTGATCCTTAAGTCAAACAGTTCACTTGTGATGTGATATTGAATATCCTTTGACTTCTTGACTACTTCAGACAGCTTCACTCAAATACATATATGTTTGAACAGACTAGTTTTCCCTACCTCCTACAGGGTAGGTGTTTATGAGCCACTCCGACAGGTGACTTTATTACTTTCTTGAATGTCAGATGTTCAACTGTTGACAGAGGCACAGAAATGTACAGATTTAAAGCACTTAAAGTGAATAGTTTTAAAACACAAGGTGAATAACTTCTGTACCTCTTGCCAGGTAGAACCCCAGCAGCCTCCTCCGCAGCTTCCCCTCGAACCTCTTTTAATATTTATTGGCCACAATCGCCCTCCACCACCAGAAACCACGCTCACCTCTGTTCAGAGGAGCAGCTCTAAATGCTTCACACAGTAACGCACTCACTTAAGATTTGACTGACTGGAAAGCTGTGAACTTTAAGAGTTTCGCTCATAGACTCCAGCAAGTCTATCTCCTGCCAAGAAGGCACTAAATGCTTGTACTTGTCAACAGTAAGTACCTGACAGATGGCCTTGTGCTGTTTCACAACCCTTGCCACCATCTTCTGGCAGCAACCCCATCAACACCAGCTTGTGATAGATTTAGCTCATCCTGTGCAAAAGTCCCCTTCTCTGAAGAACATGATCAATCCTCCTCCATCTTATGCCATGTAAAATATATGTCTTGCATATAATACAAAAGTTAGATTTAATAGATTTGCAATGTTCCTGTAATTTAATATTAATGTTTCCCAACTATGGTCCGACAATGGAAAAATTGGATGTTGGGAACCATTTATGAGTCTATAAAATACATTGTCAGATTAGAGCTTGTCTCCAGACCGTGTATCAGAAGTGATGAGAAAAGCAGCAAAATTGGGCCTTGTGGACATCTGGAGGTTTAATAAGGAGAGATCTTATGAAAGTAGAGAACTTAAGTTTATTGCAAAGACTTGAGCATGCTGGATCAAACTATTCTGGCAATTAGATGGTGAGAAGGAACACTGCAGAATTGAATCCCAGATAAAGGTAGGAGATGAGGGCAGGACCTACCGGAGTCTCAACGCTGCTGGTGGTAAAGCAAAGTTAACAGATAACTGATGGAGACTGGCTGAGATGCCCTGGATGACCCAGATGAGGTGGAGGAGGGAAGAATTACAATGAATTTCGCGAATGGGGTCTCATGGCTAATTGGCTCAGAGAAATCAGGTAGATAGATCATTGGATCTAATTTATAACTAATTAATAACTTTAATTAGCTTCTTGAAGTTCTAATTTTTAACCGTGCTGAAGAGTAACATATCTGTGCAGAGAATAATGTTATTGCTACTTGGGCTACCAGAGCCGGAGACTTTCTGTGGTCTATGTTACACATACTGTATATGCCTTCCAGGAATATCTCTAAAGAAACATCTGTCTATTGATTTACCTCCAGACCTGCACTGTTGTCTTTCTGTGGTTGTCGGTGTGTTTGTGTGTCTGGATCAAGGGATAGTTAGACTCCACTTGGGGGTAAAATGTGTAAAGATATTAGTTTCATGCCCTCCAAGCTGTCAGCTATTGTCTATCCATCCATTAGCTTCACCTGCTGTAGAGGGTTGTGGGGGGCAGCCTATCCCAGCTGACACTGGCGAGAGGTGGAATACACCAGCCGATGATTAGGACTCACACAGAGACAGGACCAACAATAAACCAACTTGACTGTGGGAGGAAACTGGATTAACTGGACGAACTCTACACCCCCACTGCCCAGGTCCCAGTTAACCTGCAGGTTCAAACCCAGAATCCTCCTCAGTACAAACTAGTGAACCAACACACCACGATATTAACTAATGCCCCATTACCGTACACAACATACTGTTGTTGTATGTGTTTGGGGCTGTCCCTTTCTTTAGGTTTAATTTTAGCAAATGCCACTGCAGCTGTTGCATCAGTTGTTTGTGTAGCATTTGCAAATAATAATAATAATAAATTTTATTTATAAAGCGCTTTTCCAAAAGCTCAAAGACGCTGGCAAAAGCTCAAAGACGCTGATGTAAATGTAAAATAAAACGCCTCGGTCAGGCCGCTCCGGTTCGTGTTTACTAGCAAGACTGCTTCCCTGTGCACAAAAGACAAAATCGATAACTCCACAGAGCAGTCAGTGTTGTGGCTCTACTTTCCTGATCACATTTCACCCTGAAACAAGCACCCTCGCCACCCTCACTCAGCATGACCTGCATTAGGCGGGGCATATCTCGGAGTGTTATCTCTTATCATGCAGCATCACATCATCCAGCTTTCGGTAACAGAAGAGACTTTACTGACATGATCTAGTGGGCTGTTCTCAAATTACATGTTTATGAGATTAAATTAAAAGGATTATTGTTTTTAATATACGGTCAGTGTGTCATTATTTGAAGTTCTGACTCTCCTACACTTACAATACTGCCCATTTCCTGATTGTACACACAAAACATTCATTTCATCTGTCAATGTGTGACAATTCCAGTCTAATTTAGGTGATTGCTGATCAGTTTTCTCCACCTATGTAGGTGAATGTATTTCTGCCTTGTTTGTCAGTGCGATCATTTTGTGTTGAGGTTGCTTATGCCTGAGCTGTTTTTATAATATTGCCTGATTATGATAACTGCTAAAATCCCTATCCACCTCTAGATTTTCTGCATCTGGCACCAACAAGAAGTGCACTAAATGAGCAGTGGGAGACCAAATAGTAAACATTAAAACATGGCAGTATGACAAAAGCAAGCAGATGATAATTGATAATGATTTGTTTTAAATCACCAACGCTGTTAATTACACTTCCTTGACTGTGTCCCTGTGTAAATAATCAGAAAATAAAGTCTGTATCTCTTTAACTAAAGGTTATGGCACTGAAGGGGTTTTTAAGGTTTAAATTATTGGAGCTTTAACCTTTCATAAGAAGCGCTTGTCAAGATAGCTCATCGTCGGCTTGTTGGACATCATTTGCCTCTATCACTCCTCTGCTAAATTAGTTGCCCAAAATAGAAACCAGAAATGGGCAGATATTAGTCACCCAATCATTTAGATGGATCCTTGGACCCAGCTTGAATTGCGCTGTCCAGCCCTGCTGGGCCAAATTCTTCAAAATGTCAGCGAGCAAGCTGTGTTACAACGCAGTAAACGAGTATCGATCTGTCTGTGTACCTGAAACTAGCTCACCTACGTGCCTGGGAGTCAAACTTAAGATATAGGGTTTTAATGCTCACTTGAAAAGAGAGAGAAACCAAGACACTATAAAGGCTTTACCGTAATAGCAGCTGCTTGCAGAGGTCCAGCACACCCATGTCGGGAAAGGATGTTGTCATCTGTCACATGGACTTTTTATCTGAAAGGGCTTTTCAATTTTAGGGGAAAACAAACAATATGAAAACAACTCTCCCTCTGTTGTGCAGCCAGTTCTGCTCCCAGGGGACTGCAGATGTAAATTTATGTTAGATAACCATTGCAATCGGAAGCAACAGCAAACCATAATTGTTTCATGTGTAATTATGTTTGCTGAGGTATAAGTCAGCGTTGCACATGGAAACAGAGCAGCGCTAGTTAACAATGCCCATATGCACAGTCACATACAGTATATATAAACACTCATACTGCATTGATATTGTATACTGGACTGTTTACCCAAGTAGACAAGCACCAGCAGTGCAACTACAATGGTTTTGTCATGGCAGTGTGATTTCTCCTGTATATACTTGCATCTGAGCCATTTCCTGACCCACCAGTTCCAACACTGATTCGTCTTGTAACTCTCAAAGAGTCTGACATTTGGCCTTTTCCCATAGGATCCAGACTTTTCTCCTCCTGTGTTGTATTCACACAGGACACTGAGCAATACGCTAATGTTTGTCTGAATTTTCTTTTTTCCATTCTTAAAAAATCCACCATTTGTTTTTTTAAACTCATTTATCCACCCTCTGTGTTTACAGCAAGTCAAGGTAGCAGATTAGAGACTGATTTCCCAACTGTTTAAGCCCTTATCTTCACACGGACACATTTTGCCCCCGTAAGCCAATTAAAAGATGTTTAACATTCATTAGCAGCACAGTACTGCCACACATACTCTTTGTAAAAAAAGTTTAAACCCGACTTTGTTTTCTTAAGAGGCTTTTAAGCTTGCTGTCTCTTATAGATGTTGCAGTACTTTCCTTTTTTTCTCCCAGGCGCTGTTGTCTTTGTGTTTGTCTGGTTTTGTTTTTCACACAGTCAGTGCGTTTTATTTGTGCATCTGTGCATGGATGCAGTGAATAGTTCTATGCAGATATAAAGCACGCGATGCATGTATGTGACAGTGAGTGCTGATGTGATGTAACGTAAGCTTATGTGAAACATAAAAGCGTACTATCAGTGTTTGTGCATGGATGAAGCGATACATGTCCACAGCAGAGACAGCGGGGAGCCTCCTGATAATAGTAGTAGTATTAGTGTGCGCTATGTGTCACATACGGCTACGAGATGCTGTTGGCTGCTGGGGTTTTTTAGCAGCTCTGTGGGTGGTCTGAAATTGTGTCTGGGCACAGGTGCATCGCTCAGATTCAAATGCCTTTCCCCGAGGGATGAGATACTGTGTGTGCGATTGACATTTTAGACATTGTGGGACTGCTGCGGTCGTGCTTACATATTTGTGTAAATGGTGCATGTAAGCGGTTTGGGTGAGTTAGAAGAGGGGGGCTTAGATATTTATACTTGTCCCACACAGTTTGTTCCCTTCACAGAGCCTTCACAGACTAGCTCCGGTTTGTGTCAAGTCTAAAATGAGCCGTTGTCATAATAGTCAGCAGAACACCACGTTCTTGCCTTTCAAAATAAAAAGAAATTTGAGTATTGATTTGTGGAATTTTCAAGTTGAAAAAAGCAGCAATTTTCATCCTGTTTGATGTTTGCAAATGTAACAAGGCACTTACCACACTGTTACCTAACAGAGCTCTGGTGCTATATTTAATCCTGAGCTATAAAACCCAATTTTGTAATGTTAGCCCAAAATATATCACCAAAAAGCACACATTTTAAAGTTATATTTAGTATCGTTAAGTATAATTAATTCAACAGAAATAAACAAATTATTACAAAGAGAATGCAATGAGCTTTTATGCAAATCTGCTTATTTTATAAATGTGTAGTGAAATTGAAGAGGGATTTACAAAATACTAGTCACACTCTGCTCTTACACCTTTGAGGAAAACTACTTTCCTCACTGGACTCCATGTGTTGTTGTTGTTGGTGTTGTTGCATCTGTTTTTATTTCTTTGTTTTCACAAACACACATGCGTGCACGCATCTAAATGCAAATTACCACAGTAATTACAAAAGATTGCTCAGCAAAACTTGTGAAGTGAATAGAATAAGCTGCTTTACAAGCAGGCAGTTTCTCATCTTATTATCCAATAAACAAAAACACTTTGACAGAAACAGCAGGATCTTCTATTTATTGTTTGCCTTTGCATCGAGAAGTGATTCTGAATCCAACAAAAAAACAGCACTCGTGTTCTTTCAGGATTACTCTGCTATATTAGCTCTTTTGTTACTATTTTCACTCTGTTTCACCATTACGTTTTTGTCTCTGCGTAGCTCTAGCTGTCTAAAATCTGTCTTCACTTTCTTTGTTTCACTCTGCAGCACTACACCAGAGTTAAATTTTGAATATAGATCACCGATATGCCAACTCTACATCTGATCTGACGGCAGAAAAATATCCCTGCCCTGAGGTCTAATGTTATGCAAGGTGAAGTTTCAATACAGACATCTTTACAGACTTGACAGGGATAGGAAAATATATTACCTGTGTGCAAGTGAAATGTCTCTGCAATTTGCTGGGTGTCATAAGAAACAGGTGTTGATTGCAATCTCTCTCTGAGTCTCTCTCGCTGTCTAGCCTTGTTGATTCAGATGTCAAACCATAATTTAATATATGGCTTGCAATGCATTACAGTGTGCATACAGATGGTTCACAAACAAAGTTACAAGAAATTATTTTACAGGAGACGAATTAGACCTAAATATTGCCTATTTATGTAGCTTGGTAGAATAGATTTCTAGCCTCACCTACTGGATGTGAATAGGAATGGCAACTACTCATGTATCCTTTCTCCACTTCACTCTCTGTCCTTTCCCTGTTTCTACTTCCCCTTATGTGCCATGTCCTTTCTCCCTCCCCTTCTCTGTCCCTTCTTACCTTCCTTTTCTGTCTCTCACTTTAGATAATGCCAGAACATAACAATGAGCTCCAACAGCACAGACCCTGGTCTCTTCCTGACTGCCAACACCTCACCACCAGCGGCCGGAGCCTACCCACAATCCAATGCTCTCCACCAAGGAGGAACCGGTGGAGTCCCCTGGCCGGTTTTCCATGTGAATACTCTGGATGATAATTCCTCCTCCACCAGCAAACTCTTTAACCACTCTTTCACGACAGAATCCCCAAATGGGAATGAAACAGTCCTTGACTCCCTGGGTGGTCACCCTGTGTGGCAGGTTGTCCTCATTGTCCTGCTGACAGGCATGCTGTCACTGGTCACCATCATCGGCAACATCCTGGTGGTGGTGTCTTTCAAGGTTAACCGCCAGCTAAAGACAGTTAATAACTACTTCTTGTTGAGTTTAGCTGTTGCTGACCTCATCATAGGAGTCATTTCCATGAACCTCTACACAGCTTACCTTGTGATGGGCTACTGGGCCATGGGCAACTGGGCCTGCGACCTGTGGCTTGCTATAGACTATGTGGCTAGCAATGCATCAGTTATGAACCTACTGGTTATCAGCTTTGACCGCTACTTTTCAATCACCCGGCCTTTGACCTACCGGGCCAAACGGACCACAAAGCGAGCTGGGATCATGATTGGCTTAGCCTGGTTTGTGTCTCTTGTTCTGTGGGCCCCAGCCATTCTGCTATGGAAGTATATTAAGGGTGAAAGGACAGTGCCCCCAGATGAATGCTACATTCAGTTCCTCTCCGAGCCCATCATAACCTTCTGCACAGCCATGGCGGCTTTCTATCTGCCTGTGACAATAATGAGTGTTCTATACTGGCGCATTTATAAGGAAACGCAGAACCGTTCGAAAGAGCTGGCTGGGTTGCAGGGTTCGGGTGCCCGTGGTGGGACTGGTGAAAAAGGTCAGAATAACGGAGGAGAGAGAGCCGATTTTGTCCGTCAGACAGGAAGTTCTAGAAGTTGCAGCAGTTATGAGTTGACCAGGTTGTCCAAGCGGAAGAGCACATGTCAAGAGCTGGTTGGACGTTTCCACTGCTGGCCTAGGGTTCGTTCGTGGAGACCTGGTAGTACCCGGCAGGGAGACGGTGATCCAGACCAGAGCAGCAGTGACAGCTGGAACAACAACGATGCTGCGATCTCTTTGGACCAATCTGGGTCTTCAGAGGATGAGGACTGTGGGGGAAAAGAGATGATTTCCCAGAGTCATGCTATTTTCTCCATTGTCCTTAGCCTACCTGGCATAAAGGCTGCTGTCAACTCCCAGCTAACCTCCTGTGAGGACCTGGACGCAGCCTCAGAGGAGGATCCCCTCAGGGGAGCAGAGTACAACCGAGACAGCCTTTCATCAGTCACCACCAACACCACTGCCACTCTTACTCCAGAGGGAGCAAACAATTCGGAAAATAGCTACCACCAACGCTTCTGCTCACGCAAGATTCAGTCGATGTCTACCATCCAGGCTGCCACTAACCAAGCCTCTCTGGATGGTACCTCAACAGCCACTGCCACTGACAGCACTACCACCAGCACAGCCACTAAGTCCCCCTCAGTCCCGTTATCCTTCAAAGAGGCGGCTATGGCGAAGCGTTTTGCTGCCCGAGCTCGGACTCAGATCACCAAGAGGAAGCGTATGTCTTTAGTGAAGGAGAAGAAGGCAGCTCAAACTCTCAGCGCCATCCTCTTGGCTTTCATCATCACATGGACACCATACAACATCATGGTGCTGATCAATGCCTTCTGTAAAGTTTGCATCCCAGAGACCCTGTGGGCAGTCGGGTACTGGCTGTGCTACGTCAACAGCACAGTCAACCCCATGTGCTATGCCCTGTGCAACAAGACTTTCCGTACAACATTTAAGATGATACTATTGTGCCGCTGGGACCAGAAAAAAAGGAGGAAGCAACAGTTCCAGCAGAGGCAGTCAGTGGTCTTCCATAGGAGGATTCCCAGGGAGTCTACGTAAATGACTGAAAGTTCAGATGGTTGATAACAGAATTGAAAGATGAAACATAGGACAAGGAAAAGAAAGGAGCATCCATGTACTTGTTTCTGTGGAGTTTCTTCTGCCTAGAGATCCTTAATGTTTTTCTCTTGCGGTATATGTTTGTGTTGGTGCATTCATTTAGCAAGGCTGTACATGTGCGTGACAGTTTGCATAAGGTGAGGTCTAGAGATGAAAGCTTTCACCTCTGTCCTTGAAGAACTCCTTACCAATTCATGCAAGTGCAGCTGAGAGAAAATGAACTGAGTGGAAGAAACAATAGAAAAGGGCTTTAAAATGCTTTGCAGGAGAAATATTGAAGTGCAATTGACACAAATGGATCGGTTGTCTTTGTCACAGGGTTTGGGGATTCACATTTCTTATCATTTCTCTCTGTGGGTAGCTAGATGTGTAACGTGCAGAGTGGTTTTGCATTTCAAACAAAACTATGTATCTGTAATGTGTCACTGAAAGCCAAGATAAAAACTATTTTGTGTTCACAGGCTTCTGCATTTTACTGATTCTCCCTGCCATCTTCTTGACTGGCATGTGTTTTTATCAGAACTTCTGTACTTTGCCTTTCTAAATGGATATAGCTTTCCTGTGTCGAATGGAATATAAAAAAGTTCTTAACTTGTGTCCTTACTTTCAGTCGACAGAGATCTGTTATTTTTGTGATATCCATCTTTGGTTTTCTAGATATTCCAGAAATTTTTGAGCCAGTCTGAAAATGATTCTTTTGATGAACTGAGTTGTGAATATTCTGTGTGGCACCACAGTCAGTGAACTGCTGTTGTGTTTGATGTGATTGTTGTGGTTTTTATGGTGGAGACAATAAGTACATTGGTTGTGTTTTATGTACTTGCGGTTTTCTGTCAAAAGTAATGATTATATTGTGTTTGTGTACCTTTGGATATTTCTGACCTGATACACAATGGTTACTGCGCACACAAAGATGTCCATTTATGAAGATGTGTGTTTTGATTTTACACAATCTTTTAAATTTCTACAAAACAATATGTCCAGGGAACTCTTTTGTAAAAGGCCAACCATCTTTCATAGTAGAGCAACGGCAGCCTCTAGTGGTGAGAGAGAGGCCTGTTATTAGTCTAGCTACACTGCAGTATCAAATCCTGTTCTACCAATACGCAGACAACAAAACTGCAATTATTGTGCATCAATTATTCATACTTTAAGCCTTGCTGGCTTCAAGAATTGGCTTATAAATATTCCACTAAATTAAAATCAAAAATGTGGTATGTGAAAAGCATGACCACAAACACTGACAGTACCACATTTTTTTGTCATGATGTGATGCTTGTTATTTTCCTATGATTTGTGGATGAAGCATTTCTTCTTTAAAGTTACTGTTGAGACTTACAGCAAATGATTTGTATATAGAACAGATGTCTTGGTTTACAGCATCATCAGGTTTTTTTCTGTACAGAAAGCGGGAAAACACCACATACTGACCGCCAAGAGTCATCATGAAGATGAAGAATTAATTTGGATTTGTAATGCACTCTATCTTATTTTTATCTCAAGTTGAAGGTTTTTTGCAGTATTGCCACATCCAAATATTTCATTATGAATATCATACAGAAGATACTGAAGGCAAAGGATAAACTGTATTATGACTTGCTACAGTAAGAGTAGATTGGATGATGTTGGATGCAACAGAGATGTTAAGAATATCCCTTTCCTGTCATCATTGGATATTTTTCTTCTGCATTCAACACAGTGTTCTCTAATGACATGATACATTCTTCATCAAAATGAGTTATTTTGTACTTAAACATTGGAAATGTAAACTAACAAAATGGTGAAAACAACATTTTAAGTATGCCAACATACTCATATTTTAAGTCAATAAACAGAAAACTTTTTGACCGAAATTATCTGTTTTTTGTGTCACAAATCATGCCTGTGTCATTCATGTTTTACTTTGCTTTTTTGCAGAATAGGCTCACATGTGATTATTGTTTTATTGCATACTGCTCTGCCTCATGCTTACAGAATATGTGTTCAATTTTGCAGCACCAAAGCAGCCAATAGGACCAGTTTGAGTTGCTAGTACCAGCTGGATGAACGTCTCCATGTTTATGTCTGTGTTGCAAATTTGGTGTATTATCTCATGTTAGTATTGTACCATCAGAGTTTAAAGGAGAGGGCTGTTGTGTGATCAGTTTTTCTTTGTTCTGTATTGATAGTTTTACACTGTTATGGTGTGCAACAGTAAGAGACCAATGTCTTTCCAGTAAAAAGTGCAAATCACTGTATTTTTAGTGCCAACAAAATATGCCACAAACCTCTACACTAACTGTATAAGATCATGTCTGTATGTATGTTCACTGTTTCTTGACATTTTTTAAAAGATAGTGTTACCAGCTGCTTGTTAGAACCTCCAAATTAGGACTTCATTTCATTATTTTTGGTCAAATATATCGATATATTGATTTTGAAGTCTAAATTCTGGAGCAGCATGTCCATTGTGTTGAAACTACCAGTGACCTCCTTGATAGGCACGATTACATTAGCACATTATCTTTTTTACAGTGTTAATTCAAACTTCACTAATAGTCATAGCTATGGTTGCTGGAGTGTTTGAGAGTTGGTCCCGTTACACTTGAATCCTCATAAAATTCGAAGTATGTAGACTAAAACTTTTTCTTGATTTAGTGCCAAGTTGTCCAGATAAGTGAAACTGCTATTTGAAAGTTTTGATGTACTTCTCCAGATTTTTCTTTATCTGCCTTCGAGTGAATTTTTGACAGCTTGACATCCTTCCTCGCCCAGGGCACTGAGTTAAGTTTTCAGATTCAAGACTGACAGAACCTTCTATAGATTTCTGCAGATCTTAAGCAAGAATGTCTTCACTTATCTTTTTTTTTTTTTTTGAGGGGCTAAAGATAAATACTTTCCAGGAAGGTGATAGTTGAACTGCTTGACTAGCTCGTGCAAAATTATCAATGTTCTCAATGTCGATGTAATCTTCCAAGTTTAACTAAACAATGTTTTCTTTTTGTGGTGATTTTAACATTCTTTATCCACTCGAATCACAGCCCTGTAGTTTTTCCAGTTAATACTGAGTCCACTGACATGTCAGGTAACAGGATATGTTGGGAGAGCACAGCTGAAGCTTGTTTGCTGATTGAGAGGAGGGACTTGGAAGTAGCACCAGAGTGCACCAAACCAAAAGCAGAAAGTCCTGATTGAGGTGATATTATGTGTGCAATCAGAAGTTTTTTGGTGTAATTTTCTCTTAAAGATGATTTCCGCTTCATGGTCAGACACTGCAACATTAGCACCGAGTGTCTAATGTTACCCAGCAACTAAATGAAAACAAGAGTGGTCTTTTACTGTTGCACATTACGGCATGTTCCCATGATGCAGCCTGATGAAGTTAGTGAGGGGAGTCTCAGGCAGTGCTGATGGGAAATGGCCATGGAGACGAGACATGTGATGAAGGAAAGTATCATCTTCATGTGACCCATGGCTGAGGAGCGGCTCATAGGGGAGGACAAACACTCATTTGTGTTGTGTTCTTCAGTCACTGAGGGGAATCCACCGGTCAGGCAAGTACAGCATCATGTATATTCTATTTAAAAATACCTAACCAGGGAGCTTATCTCCTTTTTTTAATGTTTCATGTTACTAAGTTTGACTGAAAATCTTTACAATTATATTCCTGTTTAAGCTTTCACTTGTTGCAAAGCAAAAATGATAATGTCAGGCTCAAAAAAAAGAAACTTTCACAGCTTATTTATGAAAGTCTGACACGGATTTTAATGTGTGACCGAATCATTCCTGGTCATTTTTTTTCAGATGGCATCCTTATTTCAAGAACTTGTTTCATTTATTTACTTGTAATTGTTTCCATGCACTTACTTTGAATTGACTTGTGCCTTGAAGTGAGACAGAAAATCTTTATAATGAGTGTTAAATGGCTCAACGCTGTCTGTACCACACCCATAGAAGTGAATCAGCCATCAGGCGTGATTTGATGCAGGCTAGAAATGCAATTTAAAAACTATTAGCTTGAAGAAATGCTTCTTACTGATTTGTTGTTACAGTACTAATCCTATGTGTCTGATTCTTACCTTAAAGAGTAACTTTCTAATTTTTATTTTTTGTATGTTCACTTTACTGTTGTGGAAGATGAACAAAAAAAAGCAAATATTGATTTGAGAAAACTAGAACCACATACTTTTGCAATATTAATAAATGATTATCAAAATAGCTTCTGAATGATTTCTGATCCATCTGATTTATTTTTCTAAACATGCATGCATTTCTATTACTAATAATTTCAGTTTGTTTCTTTAGTCACTAGCTGTGTCACATGATGTTGGTCAGAACAGATATCTTTGTGACATAAGAACACCCGTACATGTACAGTGAGCACATTGTTTCAAAGTGTGCAAACATAAGTGATGCATATTATAGTAACTAATAGCCTGAAGCAGATGTGATTTTTTTTTCCAAGTAGCAATGAAAACACTCAGAGATCATTATATACAAAAAGAAAAAGTACACATTGCATAGAAATCAGACCTAAAGCATATCTGTCAGCTTGCATCTACCTTCAACTCTGACCTCATGACTCAACACAGAATGTATTTTTTTCTGTTGTCAGACTAAAATTTAACTGCTTCTTCTCCCTTTACTTCAGCCCGTGTAGATCAGCTTCCTTATAGATGAAACCAAGGTGGTCAGGATGCAGACGATTAAAACAGTGGAAACCCAAGTTCCCTTTCTCAAAGAGAGTTTCTTCACCACCACTTTCAAAGGCAGGAGGAAGAGCAGCGTCACCAACATCCTCCGTAAACAGCAGCACTCGCTCCTCTACCAACAGCAGCAGCAGTGCATTTTCGAGCACCAGCAGCACAGTCTGAAGCAATTTCTGTCCCCTTCAGCTGAAAATGGACCGGGGCAACAAACTCCGGAGCATCAGCGCCTTGCGCGTTCGACCAGCAGCCCGTTATGCAAGACTGTGGAGCATGCAGGAGCAGATGGGGATAAAAAGGAGGGGCAACGAGAGAGAAAGGATCAGAGAGCGAGAGAGGCTGTGCAGGGGAGGGGAGGGGAGCAAGGAGTGAGTGGTAGTGAGCCTGAGGCTGTCAGTGCCAGTCTCCTCCTACTTTCATCATCAGCATCAGCAGCACTGAGGGAGGCAGCATCATCCTCACAGCTGCCGTTAACTGTGGTGGGCAGACAGCAGGGATTAGCCGGCTCTGAAAGGCCTCTGACCAACAGAGGACCACCGTCGCTAGCAGCCCAGGAGGAAGCCCAGCATGTCCAGGCTCGACCTCAGCAGCATGGCCTGTTAGCCAAGGGTGTTCGCCTGCTCAGGAATATGGGGAACCAGGAAACAAAACAGAAGAAAGGAGGAGGAGGAAGTGGAGGTGCAGCAGGAGATGCTTCCTGTGATGGTGAGGCTGATGAGAGAGAGGTGGACAAAAAATCCAAAAAGTCCCACAGTAAGGTCAACAAAGGAGGTGGAGAACATAGCAGTAAGAAGAAATCTAAGTGTGAGTCGAAGGGTTCTGTGTTTTCTGGCATGAAGATTAGGAAGAGTTTATCCAAGGTGAAGGGGTTGTCTAAGGATGACAGCTTGGAAGATGGAAGGTCAGCGCAGCCTGGCAAAGCTGAACTCAAGCCTGGAGCAGAGGTGAGCATGTCAGCGGATGAGATGCTTTCAGATGTTGACAGGGATATAAACCATTTGACCGGAGACGGTCATCAGTCTGGGGCGGAAGATGCTGGCCGGAAGACGAGCTCGGGATCAGATGCTGACCTCTACAGTTTCCACTCAGCAGCAGCTGAAAATGAAGACCTGCTCTCTGACATCCAGCAGGCCATACGAGACCAATGTGCATCCAGTGACAGGGTGCTGAAAATGGTGACAGGCTTCTCCTCGGAAGAGTCGACCTCTGAGGAAAGCAAAGTTCCTGACACGGTAATATCTCACCAGCTGTTTAATCTGGATAAGGGACTATTCTCTCCACCTGTTGGTAGTGAGAGCATGGCTGAAGAACTAAATGATGAGTATAAGAAAATGGAGAAAGAAACCAGTAACCTCCCCATATCAAGAAATTCCTCTGGTCCAGGGTCACTGAGTGAGAGTGGTCCACCATCCTCAGCTGCGGACACTGAGAGAAGCAGTGGCAGCCTCTTCCCAAAGACAAACAGCACCTACAGCTTCCCAGACACCACACCCACCACCACCACCTCATATGAGAGTGCCGAGGAGCCCCAGGATGACCTGGAGAGCCCGGTTCTGCACCTACACCACAGTCAAGATAATGGGGCTGAAGAGGGCCTAAACACATGTGTGCCATGTGTCATTTTGGATCCCATATTGGCAGGGACGGGGCCAATCGGGCCTCACAAGAGGGCAAGCAGCATGGACCTGTCTGTGGAGAGGGAGGAGGAGGAAGCTGGGAGACGGGACTTTCTGTCTCTGAGTAGGAGAAAGAGTAGCATGTCTTTTAGCCAGCTGACACCTGACAGCGCCCTTGTTTCTCAGCCTAGACGGACATCCGCTGCCTCCCCCTCCACTGTCAAACTCTACCCTCCGGTCCACCCCTCCTATGTTAAGACCACTACCAGGCAGCTCACCTCTCCAGCTGGCTCCCCTCTTACCAGCCCCCATGTTCCAAGGAAAACAGACCCTAATGCATCTTCGTTGGAATCCAGCAGGGCCCAAGGATTCAGGAGGCGCATGCAGAGGTCCTCCTCCATTGCTGGGCCCCTCAGTGTGTCGGGAGACTGGTCCACTGAGAGTTCCAGGTTCCCAGAGCAGGAAACCCCAGAGAGGAGTTGCTCAGGTGGGGCTTATTGGACACTGGGATCCAGGAGAGCACATTATGGAAGGCAGAACTCCAATTCTACAGTTCCTTACCTGGATGTCTTCTCTGGTGAGTCACATATGACACAACTGAACTGTGCAATCAGAGCAGGTATCCATTAGCAACAGAACCCCACCTTGATCCACACTGCACTGATGCTGGAAGGCATTGGTTTGTAAAAACCTGTTTCAAAAACTCAGCTCCAGGTCTATTTGCTACTACCAAGGATGCAAGTCTTAGAATGTATGATCTCGTAAACAAAAGTTCTTTAAATCAGCGGGGCATTGTAGCATTCAGCAGATGTTACAAAAATGAAAACATGAAACAGGTGTACAAAGTATTTACTGGTTGAGGAGGATCATTTTCAGCATTGGATTATGTCTATCTTTTTTTTTTTAACAATGAAGATCTATTGCACAAAATAAGTCAGCTACATTATTGCATTTTTGCCTTATATATTCATTATTTGTTCCTATTGTATTGTTGTTGGGAATCCCCAATGGGCCAGATGTGACTCCTCTGTGTTTGGCTCCAATCCTATTGTCATTTGAGATTAGATTATTATGCAATTGAATGTTGAAGTGATTATCATAATTGCCCATTGAGTTGATTTAAATTTTAATGACTTACAAATTACACAGTTTGTAACAGCAGGAAAATTAACATTATGATTTTAAAGTACAATAGCTCATGAACACCATGATAAAACAGTGGGGGCTCTTTATTGAGAAGTGCCCTCGGAACAAATGTCTCCCTCTAATAGCACAATGCCACAATGTCCTCTTTTCTGTTGTGGAGCCTTTCAAGAGCTCAGCTGTTGTCTAGAGTCTGTGCCTGTGCTCATAAATCAGAGGACCCAATGACAATGCTGCCACCCACCCACCCGCGGCCATGCCGTCCTCTGATTCCATTGGTTTGGATACAAAAACGCACACAGAGTGCACACTTGTGGATGTTAAGCTCAAGTGACAGTTTTATCTGCATGACAAAAACAAGTCTTGATATGAGATCCATTCACATTTCATCAGGTGAATTTACTGCAGCCGAACAATGGAGGTACACTACTGTAAATCCACATTAAAATTAACATTTGGCTTATCTGACATTTCACAAAGGTTCAGTCGCTGCATGTAATACCAAACAGTTCAGTCTTTCAGGTCACATCTGGCCCTCAGGAGGCAGTTAAGAAAGAGGGCAAGTATTAAAAAAAAGCAGATTTAACTGTCAAAAGGCAAAACATTCCCTGGACTGAAATACATTTCTAAAAACAAATGCTAGAGTCGCTGGATCTGAAACAAGTGGACTGTGTTTGTTTTTGTCCCCCGCACCAAAAACAAACACAATAAATTTTCATTATTAGCCTTAATTGGTGTTTTTCAAACAGATCTAAAGTACTAAAATCAATGTCCACAGGCCCATGAGTCATAGGACTTCAGTTGATTTGGTGCTTTCCCTGGAATCACATGGTTGAAGGGAAAAAAAAAGAAACAATAAGCTCGTCTTACAACATGTCCTGAATGTTTCAGAGGAGAATTTTCTGCAGGAGGTGTTTTTTTCCACCTTCCACATTCCTCTGTTGTCACATAGTCAATATTTTTCAAATCTCTAATGATTTCTTCTGCTCCTGCCACCCAGAAACTACATTCTTCTTTACCTGCTCTGAGAAGTGGCGATAATGATGCATTTCTAAACGTCTATATCGCTCCCTGCTCAAAATCACTTCTTACCAAGACAATCTATTCTGTTTTAGCTACTTTTTAGTCATATCAAGATGTTCCATCAGTGGGATAAAGGTTTTTATTAAATACAGGTTTTGAGGTAGAAGTAATATTATTGGATGCACTCTGTGGTAATGTGAATCTTATTTAGCATCTGTTAATTCTTTGCACTTCCCAATTAACAGCATCTCTCTTGTCACCCACATGTGAATGGTGTGAATAGACTTTGCACATGTAGGTGTTTAATTATCACATCTGAATCTGAAACATGTCTTTTAAACTCTTTTGCCTGATTAACATTTTATGTCCTAATAAACATTTTGCCTCAACCCAGTTTGAAAATTAGTCAGAAGTGTTGGGTGGGTTTAAACTTGTCTCCATGTCCTTCTATAGCCTAAAAAATGTAGCTCTGCATCCCTTCACTTTCATTCTCACACTTTGTTTTCATTCCGTCTGCAGGTCGCTCTCTGTTAGACAGGCTTTGTATGCATCATGGAGATGGGTCTACAGAGGACGAGGCGAAAGAATTATGTCAGCGAATGCTGGTTCAGGGTCTGCTGCACCCCTTCAGTGACGGCACCACAGAGCTCCATGGTGACAGCACTGTCTCAGCAGTCTTTAATGTAAGACTTTCCTCTTCAGTGTCTGCCATCACGTTTGTTTTAGAAAAATGGGGACACACAGGGAGGTGCCTTGCATTGGCTACGGCCAAAACTGCAGTGGTTATAGCTGAGGTTTTCTGTTCACTCAGAGTGAAGAAACAGGAAGATGGTCTTTACAGCAGTCACTTTTATGCAGCTATATATTAGCATAAAACATTACGTTGCGACAGCTCTGATTTTGATTGAACATAACAAATTGTGATGCATCTCGTTAGAGCTGGAAGACATTGATTTGCATTTCTCACATCACCTTTTCACACCAATCCACTGTCTGAAGATGGTATAATAGGAGCTGTTTCCCACACAGAAGACTGCATTTTTGCATAGGAAATGAAATGCTAAACCATGCATGAAGTGCACAGTAACACAAAGCGATTTGCAGTCACAAGCTTATGTGCAGAATATAGAGCAGGGCAAACATAATCCAGTGTGTGTTTCTATATTTAATGCTATGTTACTGTGATTCATCTCAGAGGTTTCATTTCATTACCTGAAGTGCAGTGGTGCATGTGGAAGGGGCTGACCATGTGAAAGTTGATTTTATAAATCTTTAATTTTCCGTTCCAGTAATGCTTTGGTCAGACCAAATCACACATGCGTCACATTGCCATGCACAGTTCACCACAGCCACTGTCAGAGCCATTTCTGTCAAGCTCCCTTGTGCTTGATCCATCCAACTGAATTTTATATTTGTAAGCTGCAGGTTTGAGTGAAGAGGTTACAGTGTAACTTTGAGAAAACAGAGGACCAAATGCTGTGCAGATTTGTATGCCTTTTCAGTGTCTCTATATAGGTCAAAGAACTCTAGTTATGAGATGCTTAGATGAGTTTGTCTCTTGTTATTTTTACTGCCTCCAAGCTGATGTTTTTTTTTTTTTAGAGAAATATCTCAGGGGTCATAGAATGAATCACCACAAAACGTTCTGTAGACATTCATTATACCCAGAAGATTAATCTTTTTCTCAGCCTTTGGTAAGTTCCCCTGACTTCTCCTCTAAGGCCACTACTTATCCAGTCAAATATCTTATTTTGGCGACATTCTGACTTCCCTAGTGCCTCTACAACAGATTCTCTTACTAATTATTGACAGTGTAGCATTGTCAGTATGAGCGTGTTGGTATTTTGATGTTCATGTTTAGCTTAACGCACTGCTGTGTTTAAACAAATCCTCATAGAAGAACTAGCATGGCTGTAGGACTTTGGTATTTTTATTTATGTTGTACCAAAGAATTGTATCAAATTAAGGTTTTACTCTTTGCGCAATGCATCTCCCCTGCAGATGCAGATGCATGGATATATACAGTACAGACTCGTGTGCACATAAAACTACAGTGCACATACACTCAGCCAAGACTACTCACCAGATTATGCAGGCGCTAAAGCTGCAAATCTCTCACATACAATAACATCATATTGTGCAAGTATGCTCTGCAGTCAAAATAGGCCACAAATGAAGAGCACTTTCTTTTTATGTGCAACCTTTCAGATGAAGACGCATGCACACTAGTATACACAAAAGGACAGCCCGAGACACCCTTACATGTTCAGGCTTTTCCTTGCATGGCTGGATTAATAGCATTCCCTCTGACTCTCACTCACACACACATGCACATCTGTGCTTGCGTAGACCATCTGCTGACCGTGTTATGTAACAACCCCACGTGCCTTGGACTCAGGCTGCTCTTCCCCTGCAAAAAAGCTCGCTATGTCAGGTCTGGATAGAAATGTCCCTGCTCTGTGTATCCCAGTCTGGGGTTTGGCCTGGAGTCCTGCATTATTCAGCATGACCATGAATAATCTTTCCTGTTGCCACCAAGAGGACAGATCTCATTTTTAATGCTTCCTATCTTAAAGCTAATCTCCCTTTTGAAACAAATCACCAGCCTTTTCACTTAAACCCCCTTTAATATCCCAAATCTTTCTACTGTTTTCCTTTTAAAGTTACTTTCCATCTTGAAATTAATCACTGACTGCGACTCCTCTTTCTACATCTCCCTTTCTTTCTTTTTCCATCCTTATCTTTCCTCTCCTGTTTGCCCTCTACTTTGCTACCTAAATATGGCATTGTATCCACTTTCATTGCTGTAATTTGCTGGAATGAACCAATGTATAAGTGGTGCGTTTCTTGTTCTGCATACAGCCTGAAATTAAATACTTCGTCATCTTTATTCAGTCCTTGGGGAGGATGAGTATCTAAGTAGTCTGGATAAATCAAGTGTCATCGCTTTTATATTTGGCAAAAACATTGCTTAGTTGATAAATAGTACTGAGTGGCATGAGTTTACATGAATGTTGCTCTTTATCATGTGTCTGTTTCTGGCTGTCGGTCAGGCTACCACAGTCCTAATGGGTTTCATACTGATGGAAACACTAAGAAAACATCAATATATGTCACTTTTGAATGGGCAGTAATGGACCCATGTTTCTGAATATGAGTAGACATTTATGCTTACAAATGATTTGTGCACACATTAATGCTTACTTAGTTATCTGATCTAGCGATTTGCTTTATGCTATGGTGCATTAGCATATCACTGCTCACTTCACCAGCATCCTTGGAAAATTGCATTTTGTGTTTGGAAAGCATCAAAGTATTTACGAAAAGTAGAGAAAGTAAAAAAAAAAAAGAAACAAAGAATTCGACTACTGCACCTTTGCTAGAGGCAGAGCAAGTACTTGTACTTGTTTGGATTTGACACATAATCACCATTGCGCTGTTGAAGGCACGCAGACGACTCTCAGTGAGCCTCCTGTGAGTGTCTAGTAATTAAGAGCCATTAAAATAAATACTTTAAAATAATATGAATTCAAATGTGGCAATTCTCAGATTATAATTAGCTGCTTTCTTGAGCTAATTAGTACACTGTTTGTGAAATGTGTCTGACTTCATATTTATAGGATTAAGCAGTTTTCACCTTGACCAGGCACAATATTGAAACAACACTGACTAATAGTGGCAGTTGTAGCGTCGCAGCCTTGTTTGCCATGGAGAATGACAGTCTCACACATTGTACACAGAGTATCTGCAGCTGGGACGGTGGAATGATGCGTCTTTTGACACCTTACAGGAACATTCGGAAGCATCTTGCATGCACATCAAGACATCTTTTCTAACGGTTGCCAGAGTAGTTGAAGAAAGAGGGTGGGTGGAGAAGGAATGCAGGAATAATTTGTTCAGCGTGCTCTTATGCTCAGGTTTTAAATCATGGCATTGACACTCAGCCTGAGTAAGTGAGATCCAACAGTACCTTTTAAGATCAGTCAGTAATGTCAAGTAGAGACATCATGGGTTTTTGTTGGTGTAAAGATTACAGGACAGTTAACTTTGAACTGACTCCCACGCTGGCTATGCAAAGGGAAAAATGTATTAATCTCCCATGTTGTCATACTTACAGAATCACTACCATTTGACTTTGATAAGACTCCCACCATCAGATCACATTGTGTACCATATAAAGAGGGTACTAGTGCAAATAATGACCTTAAATCTGATCTTATTAACAATTTACTCACTTTCTTGTCTTCTAAATTGAGCAGGAAGAGCAGCTGTACACCTGGGCATCTGTAGGCCTTCCTGTGTCTTCCCACCTGTGGGAACTCTACGGGGGGAGAACCATCAATAGAGTGCACAGTTTGCGATCCCCTTTACATCAGTCGTCAGCCAAGACACCAGGTGCTCCACAATTTCAGGTTGGTTACATCCTCTGTTTGTCGATAATTACTTTTACAGCATGTTTGCCCTGACTACACAAAGTGGATAATTTGTGCTCAGAAAACATGCAGATCCGAAGAGCTGAACTTCACATATTTCCTTCAAAACTCTTATCTTTGCAAAACCAAATTAAGTGTAGAAAGAAACATTCAGTCTTTCAGCAAGATCCACTTGGTGACTGATATATTCACTGCATGTGGTGCGACTACTAATGTTTTTTTTTGTCGAAGACGGCAGACATTTACTTGACTTAGCCTTTTTTTTTTTTTTTTTCAAAATTACCACATCAACAGAATCCACAACATAAATATAATATAAACACACTAGCAAAACAGAACATAATTTTCAAGACCCAAAGCTAAGTAAACATTCAGTGGATGATTCTGTTATCAGCTTGGTTGGTTTTTTGACAGCTCTTCCTCATCCTCCTCCTTAAATATGTATGCAATTTATTTCAAATGTTTATGCAAGATTATATGAGGTGCTTTGAAGAGAAAAATAAAACTGGGAGTTCTAGTTTGAGAGAAGAGCAGAGCAGAAAAAGAAACAGAAATACAATCTATTTAGTCTATAGAGAGTTATGAGGCATTTAAGGACACAGTCGTTGAACTTGCTACATATTCAGTGTTGATATGAAATCCGAATATTACAGTGTTAAGGAATATAGCAAACCTCAGTCTTTTAACTCATAAATTGCTCTGGATAAGTCAGTGAAACGCTTCAGCTGTAAATTGTTCTTTGTCCACCAGAGGTCAGGCTTGTTTTGAAAGAGTTGTGAAGCTATCGAAGTGAACCTCCCTGTTTTCTAGAGAAGTGAAAGGGGAAAAAAATCAGAGGGCCATACTGACTGAACATTCTCCTTAAGATTCAACGATGTGACCACAACTGGGGAATGTGTACTAGCAGACACAAACCCTCCCCATGTGAGGCCCTGTGAGACTCGCTGTCTCTGGGGTCAAATCTCTTGGTATCCCCTCATCCCCGCTCTAACCAGTCTGGAGCCAGAGGTCTGATGGAGTCTAGACATAATGGACTTTCTTGACCCTTCTTTAGCTCATAGCTCTGTCCCTAAGCTCCCTCAGTTGTGGGTGTTTTACTGTTCATAAGTTTATTGAATGATAATGTGTCTGAGATTCAGCAGCAAATTTTATGTCCACTTTGGAGACTTCACAAAGAAGGAATGTTTCATGTAGGGAACACACAAAGCACAAACTTATTTTCTGCAGTTTCCATTTGTGAACCAGATTGTAGATAAAAATTTAATTTAATATCTTTATTTCTTCTTTTTTTGTGTGTGGTTCACTGACAGACAGAATCCAGCAGGTTGAAGTCGGGTCAGTCATCCTCAGAGGATGAAAGCTGTCTCATCCCTCAGCTGGAGAGAACCATTGATGACTTGCGGATTAAGATCGCTGTGTTGCAGGGCCAGCAGGCCTCCTTGGCAAAGGGCAACAGGAAGAATATGGGAGCTCTGGGCAACGGCCACCCCAATGCCTCACAGATGAGGGGAGGGAGACTGGCAAAGACGAGCCAGGAGGTGTCCGTTCAGACCTCGCCGGTGGAGGAGGGCTTTAAATTTGACGTGCCTTTGAATGGAGGATCAGGCAGCGTGTCGTCCACCGTTTCATCCTCTATCCCCAAATCTGTGGAGAGCTTCGTCTGCACGTGTCAGCAGAGGCAGCAGAGTGGCATCCTCCCACCCCCTCCTCCACCTCAAGTCTCTGGAGGTGTGCCCCCACCTCCACCACCACCCCCTTTACCGGGAAGTGTCGCTCCTCCTCCACCACCACCTCCCCCACCATTACTTGGGCTTGGATCTTGTCCACCACCACCTCCTCCACCACCAGGTTGTGGACCTCCACCACCACCTCCACTGCCTGGCTTCGGCCCTCCACCCCCACCTCCTCCACCGCCAGGCATGGGCCCTCCTCCGCCACCCCCACCGCCTGGAATGGGCCCCCCTCCACCGCCCCCGCCCCCAGGCTTTGGGCCCCCACCACCACCAGGCCCCATGCCCTCCATGATGGTGCAGGAAGCTGCCCCTGCCAAGGCTGCGATAGAGCCCCCCAAGCCAATGAAGCCCCTGTACTGGACACGCATCCAGCTGCATGCAAAAAAGTAAGGACACGCTGTAGAACGTGAAGATAGATATGGATCGTTTGCACAAAGGTATTCTCTGAACAGTAGAGATTTGAGAGGAAGCTTGTCCACTTAAGATAAAGATCGCCCACATGCTGTGATGGCAATAGAGATGCTAACCTTGTGGAAAATGAAAGTGATGCAGTCCAGGCATTGTGGTCAGCAGAGAATTGACTTGAACCAGGTTTTCTTTCCTTATTAAGTCTTGGAAAACCGGAGTAGAAAAAACATCTAGAAATAGACTACTTGATTTACTTGCAAGAGAGCAACTTGATACTGAGTTTCTAAATGTAATTTGTTGGCTGATGGATATGACAAGTGCATAACTTTGGGATTTTTACTCTGCAAAAGATGACAAATGAGTTCCTAAAAAAGCAGAGCACTCTGGAAATGCCAGAAATGCCTGTTTTGGAGAAATAACAGCACAAAATGCACTGTGAAAGTCTACTTTACTATACTTTTTCAGCTAGTGAATGGCATATTAAAGCTCTCCTATTTGCACTGTAATTCCTCTTTTGTGCTGTCTTTAGACAAACTGCCACACTGGTGTGGGAGCAAATCGAGGAACCAGCCGTGGATTTTGAAGAATTCGTGGAACTCTTCTCCAAAAGCGCCGTTAAGGAAAAGAAGAAGCCAATTTCAGACACAATCAGCAAATCAAAGGCCAAGCAGGTACAGTGTAAACATGGTTGTGTGCTTGCGTGGGTGTTCCTGTGTTTGTCTCCGTAGACGGTAGACTACATCTCTGATGATTTGTTTAGTGTTTGCACATTTTCTTGAGTCACCAGATGTGGCATTCTTCAGGGGTTTCCCATCCTCACTCTCGCTCCTGATGGCGCGGTCCTTTCCATTTGTCTTCAATGTCACTCCGCAACTTGGTTTGAGTGACAGGAGGAACTTCCACAGCCAGACAGTTATTATGTGGTGTGAGCTCTGGCTCCCACCCGACTCCCCTGTGACCATCCCATGGCAACCAGCCAAAGTCTCGCGTGCGGTGAGGAAACCTCACGGCGGTGATGACTGCTGGGAGAGAGAGGGAGCGGGGATGGGGAGGAAAAGGAAAAAAGGGAGGGAGCATGAAGCCTGGGAGTTGTATTTCATGAAGTGGTTCCTCCCATTGTGCTTTCTGTATGGCTTAGTTTAATAGGCAGAGCGTTTCTCTCCCAAGTGCCCTTTATGTCACTCTATCAATCTGAATGTCAAGCATCCGATCTACAATTTAAAGCTGTACTCGTCAAGAATTTTCTGTTAATGTACTGTTTGTCCAAATTACGTGTCTAAATCGCAAATAATGTTGCACCAGGGAAGAGCATTCCACTCCTTTAATTGAGACCCAGTAGAATCATTCGACAGTTTGTGCTGAGATGAAATGTTGGTCTCCGGCATGCACATTGGTGGGAAGTCTTCGTGGTTTATGGGAAGCGATGAACTGAAATGCAACACCAAAATATAAAACCTCCAGAAAAGGTTCCAGTTGAATGAAAGTTTGACTCTCGAATAAAGTTCGAAAAGTAATAATATAAATAATAATTATAATAGTAATGTAGGCTTGAGAATGTGGTTTTATGAAACTGTATTAACATATTTCAAAATTTCCAAATCCTATCTGCTGTTTTTACCTTTGCCGCAATTGGGGAAGAGTTGATGGAGCATTCAGCGTGTTTTTAATGGCTCATCCAGTGATGGTATAAAAAATTCTAAAACAAGCAATAAAGTGGAGCATATTAATCCTTCATACAATTTAAACAGATGAGTTATATATAAATTAACACCCCATACAGCTGGCGTGAATGTTGAAATTAGCTCTAGGGACCAAAATTGTTTTTCTACTCTGCTATAAACGTGTATATTTCTGCTGCAAAGTTAAAAATTTTAAAATGGTACACTTGGTGATTAACTTTGTGCCTCTACTGGCCATTCGAGGAACTGCATTATATATATATTTTCTTAACTTGAATTGAAATTGCTGCTGTGACTGTTGCTCTAACTTCAGTAGAGTAAAGCTGAGCACACAACATATGATAGATTTACCACCCAAAGCACGAAAGGGGAAAAACTCACCTTGCAGCTTAGATCCAACAGAGCGCAAAAGTCAACAACCACAGAAAATGGTAGATAAGCTAAGTAAGTTTGCCCTTCACAAGCAAATCCCACTTTCATGGAGAAATTACTTTTTAAATACACTTCTAAAATAGTAAAAAACAAGAATACTGAAACTCTGACACTTGGAGCTGTTCACACAACAACTGCCAGCTTAGATGTAATGCTATTTGTTCATTCTATAAGATGACACAGTGAAGGGAGATGGAGAATGACCACAAAGAATGTCATCATATTGTCACTGAAGCCATTAAACTTTGACATTTTCAGCACATGAGGACCTCACCCAGACCTTAAGATTGATCACGTCCTGCTACTTGCAGCTCTTCCCATCCCCTCGTGTGCTGTCAATTCAATAGTTTTTCTTGTGAGAGGAGAGGAGGAAAACATCCTCCTCAGAGTTACCACTAGAGAGCAGCTTTGACGTCAGTACTTGGCCAGTTTAAAGGCCTCTGCTGACATCAGTATTAGATGTGAAGAAGTACTATTATCACCCAATGTCAAGTGTTAACCCTCCCATTTATATGCAGAAAGGTTTGAGAGGGAAGCTGTCTTGCTCATGACCTTTTTATAAGGAAGTGTAGTGACAGAGGGAAGATTTTTAGTTTGTGATTTACATCTGTTCATGACTGAAGATGATGAATGGCAGTACACGTTTTGCATATCCTAAAGACTAGGTTTTCCATTCCACAAAAATGGAGATTTCTTTGATCTCCTGGGTGTAAGAGAATCACATTAGCTTTGCATTCAACAGTCATTTTCATTATTAATTAGTCTTCTGATTAATTTCTTGCTAATTTTTTTTTCAGCTGTTTGATTTGTGAAGTGTTCTAAAATGGGGAAAAAGCCACTGCTTTGTCTGAGCAACAGCCCCCAACCCCAAAGCTATTGAGCTTAAGATGAGAAAAGCAAAATAAAATCTGCAAGTTCTCTGAGTCTTTGGTATTTTTGAATGAAAGAATATCTCTGGGCATGTTTCGAGGTCTATAAAACACTCTGCTTTTAATAATAGTTTGTGTCTGACATGGTTTTTCCCAATAAAAAGTTCACATTTTAGAAATCCCAAAAATTACATTTACATCTCCTCCTTCACTAAAAAAATTCTGAACTTTTGAATATGCATACATCTTTTGTTTTAGAAGTTTACTAGTTGATTGTCTACATAACTGAAATACTGCGATACTTCAGCATCTGAGGGTTGTCATTGCCTTCAGAACTAGGTGGGGTGTCCCCAAGCATAGCCTTTTGTCTCATATTTTGAGGATTCTTTAGTTTTTGAAGTTTAATTTCCATTATTCTAAAAAATAATTTTGCTGTGCATGTCAGCCTATTTAAATAGAATTTATTCATAATTGATTTTAAATTAAGAAACCATTAAAAGGCTGCAGCTGTTAGCACTTCGTGTTTGAATGTCCACATGGAAGCACAGACAACTCCCAATGGATACATAAATGTTAAATGTGATGACATCAGAAATATTTATGTCCTTGAATAGTCTAAATTGCAGTTAATTTAAAAATGTGTCAACTATGTATGCTCAGATTTACCTGAGTAATCACTCAGAGAAGAAGGAGTGTTAACATTTTTTACATACCAGCTACCTCTGAGGTGCTTTTCAGATCAACTGCCAAAATTCCACTTACTGAGCTTTTTTTTTTTTTTTTTTTTTTTTTTTTAAACAAGCAATGTCAGAAGCCAGGTTACAATAATAGACCAGGCCCCTTTAATTCATTTCAGCTACTGTAATGAAATGTATCCGTATTATGGCTTCCTGCTAATAGTACCAGATCTTTGTGCATGGTTTACGACACATTTCCAAATCCAAACCTTAGACTGTATTCAAAGATGGACCCATAAGTTTTATTGAAAAGAGTTTTTTGTGCCCGACTCATAATTTCCGGCTAATTCAAAAAGAAGCAAAGGAGCGAGTGTGAGTAAAGCTGCTGTGATAGACCATGTACTATCTTCTAACACTGAAGCCGCCACTTCCTTAATTATGCTTAACTTTAAGCCTTAGTACAATTTTAACAAGTAAGTAAAATAAAAATGTGCCCCTGTACACCTGTCACAAACAGAGAAATTAGCAACTGAGACCAGAATTGCTTTTTGTTCCAAGCTGTAAACATATTTATTTCTTCTGTAAAGTTAATTAAACACTAAATTGTTGGTACCTGATCTATGCAAATATAGTATGTTTTATATCAGTGGACTGTAGATCAACTCTTTTACTTCAACTCAGTGCTGGATCCCAAAGTTATATGAAAAAGAGATGATAATTAGGAGTTCCTTTTTGTAAAACTCTGAATTGAAGTGCGGTTTCATGTTCAGCATTCTTTGAGCTTCTTTTGAGAGAACAAGTAGTACCTCAGGGAATAGTTTCACATGTGATTCAGAGCTGTATGGGATTGATGAAAGTCTGTACTGGCCAACCCTGAGATGATAAATAGATCAAAAGATCAACATATAATTAATGTGACTTAAAAGATTTCTTTAAGCCAGAAACTCAAACACATGGCTCCCAGGAGATTGTTGAAAAACACTGTATGAAATGAATTTTTCAGGGTTGTTTTGTTGAAAACGTTAGTCACGAAAATTATTTCAATAACTGTAGTGGTTCGTGGATCCAGCTGGGATTCATTATGAAATAATACTACTGATACACTTCATTTTTGACTCGTATAAAAACAGTGAATTTAGTTTAATGTACCTGAGACTCATGTCTAATGTATCTTAGACATGTTTATACATTTGAGTCAGGCCGGCTGATAAGACATGACTAATGACCCCTTTTTTTAACCACCATTAAGCAGCTACCTTACACTGAATATCGCGGGCTCACCGTGGAAGTCGCTCGGCATCATATCTCAATCGGTCTGTCCCTTGAAGCTGTGGCTGGGACGGGAACACAGACAGTTGGGGCCTAGTGATATAACTTCCTGTGTGTTTAAGAGGTCTGTGGTCTGTGTGATCTGGTCTAGATGGAAGCGTTCTGTCTGGATCGCAGTAGGCTATGGGTTTCCTGTCCTGTCCCTTCACCACTTTGCAGCCCAGTGCACACTTCTGCTTATTCAGGCGAGCTGTGGTCCATAATGGCCCCCTTGGATGCAGTTTTTCATGCATAATGCCAGCACCGGCTTGATATTCAACTCCTGGACGTGTGACAAGTGGAAGCCGTTATTATTCAGCTGACGTCTGCAGCTTTTCAGCAGTTTTAATCTCCGTCCAATTGTTTTGACTGTACTTTATTATTCTGAGTTTTGATGGACTTATGTCCCTGCATTGCACAGTTACATAAACTGTAATTTAACCAAAAACTCATCTCTATTATTATTTTCAGTTGCATGACTTGAATCCATTAGATCATGCTCTGCATAGGAACTAAACCTCTTGTTTTCTCAGTGATCCATAAGTTTTTAATCATCTGACTGAAAATGATGGATGCGGCAAATTGGAAAAATAGGAACAAAATATTAAGACATCAGCATATTTTTTCTAATATTTGTGGGTGAATGATCTTAATTTTTTTCATCCAACAGACAGAAACAAACAAAGGGGACTAATGTTCCTGTCTTTTATTTCCAGTCAAATGTTAAATGCTCTGTCTGTCTGTGTGGGTATGTCATGATTTATGGAGTGTTTCCATTCCTGTTTTCTGTGGCTTAGATAGAATAAGCATTTTGCTTCTCTGTACCGTCGTCTCCTAGGTTGTGAAGCTCTTGAGCAACAAGCGTTCGCAGGCTGTCGGTATCCTGATGTCCAGCATTCACCTTGATATGAAAGACATTCAGAATGGTGAGTTCTATCATGTGGTCATGAACACTGAAAATATTGTGACAAGGGGGATGAAATGAGTTTACAAGCCTGCATTGTAACATTCTGGTCGTACTGAAACCACTATTATAATATTCTGCATGGAATAAATGGCAAATGGATTGGGATGGAAAATGCAGTACATTTGAAGTATGAGTAGTATGTATGCATCTCCAATTTCCAACATTTTTCAAAAAATAGATATAAAAATATACCTGTGACATTCCGTGTGTCAAGTACAAAGCCTGCTTCTTTGAATGTGTTGATTTCAAGAATGTTTTTGTTAGCCGCAGTTGGTATTGTTCTACGGATGCAATGTCTAATGATCATTCAGTTCAGTACTTTGGTCCAGACTGAAATATTTCATTCACCATTGGATGGACTGTAATGATTTTCTTTTAGATGTTCATGGTATAGAGAAGACTAATAATTTGCTAACTCCCTGACTTTTGATCTAGTGCCACCAGGAGGTAGACATTTGTGGTTTTCAGTGACATGTCTCAACAGCTATTGGATGGATGGTCATGATTTTTTTAATATGTAGAGATCAATGCCCTCACAGGATGACTCGATGAATTTGGTGACCTTTCATCAAGTGCCATTATCAAATCAAAATCATTTGTGCAGTACTGTGGTTTATGATCATATACCCAATAAACCGTAGTCCCATCAGTCTCAGCTGTGCCATGTATTCAGTGTTAGCTAGAAAATGTTTGTGTGCAAACACTCTAAGCTAGCATGTTGAATGTGGTAAACACTATACAGTGTCTATAAAAAGTGTTCACTCCCCTTGGAAGTTTTTCCCTATTATTGATTATCAACATTGACTCATGGTCAATTTAATATGTTTTTTTTTTGACAAGAATTTACAAAAAACACGTGTGTCAAAGGGAAAACAGATTTCTTAAAAGCAAAGCCTGCTAATTGACAATCTAAAATGTAGTTAGTATAAGCAATTACATAAGTATTCATCCCTGTCATGTATTTCAGTATTTAATAGCCGCAGTGTAATTTGGCCACAATTACAGCGTTGAGACTCTGTGGATACGTCTTAGTCAGCCTTGCACATCTGGACACTGCAGATTTACCCCCTTCTTTCTGCAAATTTGCTCAATCTCTGTCAGGTTGCACAGAGATCATAAGTGAACATCCCTTTTCAAGTCCAGCCAGAAATTCTCCGTTGGATTGAAGTCTGGACCCATTCCATTTCATTACATTCATCTTGTTGTCTTTAAATCATTTATGTGTAGCTTTAGGTGTGTGCTTCGGGTCATTGTCTTGCTGGAAAGAAAGTCTTCCAAGCTGCAGCTACTCTTGTAGACACCATCAGGTAGTTCTTCAGGGTTCTCCTAGACTTTGCTGCATTTATTGTACCATCTACTCCTACAAACCTTCCAGGACCTCCTGCTGAGAAGCATCCTCACATCATTATGCTGCCACCACCATGCTTCAGGGTGGGGAGGGTGTGCTTGTGATGATGTTCGGTGTTTGTTGTTTGCTGAACAATGTTTCTAAGCTAATGACCAAAAAACTCTGTTTTGGTCTCAAACAAAAAAAAAAACTTCTTCCATTTGATTTCAGAGTCTCTCACATGCCATCTGGAAAGTCTAGCCAAGATTATACATGAGCTTTTTTTTTTTTTAACAGTGGCTTTCTCTTTCCCATAAAGATTTGACTGGTGAAGAACCAGAGCAGTTGTTCTATGCACTGTCTCCATCTCAGCTACTGAAGCCTGTAACTTATTCAGAGGAGTCATTGGTGTCTTGGTGGCCTCCCTCACTAGTTTTTTTTTCTTGCACATCACTGAGTTTTGAGGACAGCCTGCCTGGTAGATTCACATGTGCCCTATTTTGTCCATTTCTTAATGATGGAATATGGCACATGGACTTAAGCTTTTCAATAATCTCTTTTTTTTTTTACTGAAGTTTTTTGGAGTGTTCTTTTGTCATCATGGTGTAGTGACAAGCAGGAGTACTGATTCACCAGTGACTAAACCTTTGAGATGCAGGTGTCTTTATAGTACAGTCACTTCAGACACATTCACTACACTCAGATCTCCATTTCACTAATTGTATGACTTATAGCACCAGTTGAGTGCACCTGTTTTGAGTTAGTTGAGTCACTTTAAAGAGGTGAATACTTGTGCAATCACTTCTTACTCCGCCAAGGAATGTGGCGGAGTTATGTGTATCCGTCTGTTTGCAACATTACTCAAAAATGGACAATTGGATTTGGATGAAATTTTCAGCGAAGGTTTGGCAGTGATGCGGATTATAGTCTTTATCCACGGATTTGTTAAAGATTTCTGTATCATTGTGACATAGCGATACAGCGTCACTGTAACTGTGACAACAAGTGAACACTACGTCAGCTACCTGCTGACGATCACATGATACGACGTACACATGCGTAACGCACACCTGTGCTCAGCTCAAGATCATTTTGTTTGTGAGTACATCTTTATTACATGGCCAAATTCTATGTTGCCATGATTTCTGATCATCAATAACTAATATAACAAATGCTGCATTTCTTAAAAAAAAAAAAAAAAAGGGGCTGCATTTCTGACAATGCCATGTGGGGGAACTGGTGGAGTATTGTGCTCTCTGAGTGCTTTTCGAGTTTAAAATTAATATTTTAACATTACAAATGACATTACTTCATAGAAATCTGTTTTCACTTTGACATAAGAGACATAAGAGAGTTTTTATTTTTAAATTCTTGTCAAAAAGCCAACTTATGTTGACCATGAGGCAATGTTGAAAAGAAATACAATTGAAAAACTTCCAAGTAGAGGTGAATACTTTTTATAAGCACTGTATCTGCTCAACATCAGCATGTTAGTGCCGTTGTGAACACTGCATGCTGATGTTGGCATTGAGCTTGAAACACCACTGTGCCTTGGATGCTTTTATCTGAACGCCACGAGGGTGGTTTCTTCCTCCTTTTGTAAAGAATCCCCAGGTGTGTAAAGGAGGCACTAACTTACAACAAACAGTTTTTATCCAAAGCATACAAACATACACTGAACAATGGCTGTAAATCTCATTCTGAGACAACAAAACAATTTCTGCACACAGAATACAAATGGGCGCCACTGTGTTAAGACTTTTTGTGTTTGTTGTTGGAGCACTGTTATCTTGGTTCATAAAATATGTCTTTTTCTTAGTCGACAGAGAGGTGAGTAGGATTTAGTATTGGCTGAGATCATTGCCAAAGCTCTGTCTAGTAGTTAGCTTTATCACGTCATATTGTTGTAAAGCATCTGAAATGTTTTTCCTCCTTTAACTCTCCTCCCCTCAGTTTCTCTTTGCTCTCCTTTTGCATAGTCTCTCCTCATCCAACATCCACACCATGTTTCTCTGCGGCTCTATGTCTTTCTCTGATGACTTGTCACCATCTTGTCTAAACGGCTTTGTTAAAGTGAAGTCATTCCGGAGATGTTGATGGGAACCGACTGTCTTCCTGTTTTAGTTACTCTCTGATTGCTCTCCAGTCTTCGCTCATCTGTGTGTCTAAACACTTTCCCTCATGTCCTCATCCTATTCAATCCTCCTTCGGCATAGCATTTATTATGGCTTCAAACCTTAATCTCAACGTGCATGACAGCTGGGTAGGCTACATCCAAATAAACGTGTGCCACAAAAACCAGCAAACTGCAGCAATAAACAGTTTCTCTGTGGAGCCATTTTATCTACAGTATCTTCAAAGAATCTCATGGGACTAAATGTTCATTCTTCTATGTTTCTGGTCTTTGGTGCATCCATCTCAGGTCAGAATGGGAGGGCAAGCGAGGGCCACTCTCATCAGCACTGTCATTCATCTCCTATGTTAGGACAGTTTTTGCAATAGTACATAATTAGCACTGATTGGAAACTTCAGTATATCACAAAGAGTGAAGATCAGAGAGAAGATATGTCAATGGTTTGGTGAAGTACTTATAAATATTAGGCCCTTATTCCCCGGAAACAGTGGGATGCTTGCTGCCTTGCACAAACAAATTAACCCGAGGAGGAGTTTTTTTATTTTTTATTTACTTTGTCAAATATTTTAATTGAATGATTTTTGTACAATAATTACTATTGCCCAAAATTCTTAATTGCATAAAGAAAAAACCCAAAAAGACTATATGTTAACAATGCTATTGTTTCCTTTTCTGAAACAGTTTCGTGTTGTGCCAGTGGAGGTTTAAGATGATTAAAGAATCAAAGCTGTTTACCATAGAGAAAGAATTATTCATCAAAACCCTGTAATTGTCCCTGTCATTGTAGGGAATCAGTTCATTTCCTCTTGATGTCGTGATGAAGAAAGTGACTAGCAAAGCCTTCGTCACTAGGACATCTCTGACTTGAAGAAAAAGAACTTCTGAATCATTGATCTAGATTGTGTCGGTTTTGTGACGGCTCGCTTGCTCAGTGAGAAGTCAACACATTTTTTCTTCTGCTCACAGCTGTTGTTGTTTGTTCTCAGACTTGGCCGACACTCTGCATGTTTCATCGGACACTTCCGTGCAGTGTCTGCTTCCTGTGAGTGGGTTTGGAGCGCCAGTCATAGTATTGGACGGTGGTTGCCGGTGCCATGCTGGGGTTGAATGTGGTAGTCGGGATAGACCCAGGCAGATGGGTCTGGGATTTGGTTATAAGAGTCTGTGTCACAGCGATGATACGGCTTTCTCCCATGTCTTTTAAAACCCGTCTCCAATCAAACCAGCCAGCCAGACTCTGGTTGAGATGGTAATGAAAACCAAATGGTCAGAAGAAAAGAGTGGGAGACACAGAAAAAGGGGAAGTTATTTCTGCGGTGGCTTTGGAAGAGAAGGGTGTGTGAAGAGGTCAGGGAGTGACAGACGGAAAGAAGGAGTGGATTTGCACTTGTGCCACAAAAGTGAAGAGATTTAAAAGGTAACAGAATTATGTAAAAACAGGAAGAGAGGGAAAGAAATATCACAGATTAAACATCAGAACTGGCAAGGTTAGTAAAGGAGTCCTTGAGACTTATTTCCACATGTCTGTCCTACCTCTAATTGTGTTTTTGTCATAGTCTCCTTTGTGCTTGTTTCTTAATTTGTGTCATGAAAATCAAATTCAATGTCTAAGCAAAGTCTATACACCAGCTTCTCTGACACAAGCTTCCCCCCACCCCATCCTGAACCTCAACAGCAAATCAACAGATCAAAACAATGTGAGTAATTTGGACACCCACAGCATGGTGAAATACGTATATAGGTGTCGAGTGCTGCGCTGGTTGATTGTGCGTACAGCAACACCTCAGCCTCAACATCGCAGACCCCCGGGCTCTGTTTGTCTTTAAACATTTACTTTCAAAGGATTAATGCTCACGGGCGCCAGGTCCTCGCGCCGAGACAAAAAGGCGACACCAGGAATTCAAACACAGGAGTTCAAACACAGATCTTTGCACCTTTGACAGATTTCTAAGACCTCCGTATTTATGCTTTAGTTTGTGGCCCCCTTGCATGCTATCGTGATGAGAGCTGATAACTATGTAACTCACAGCATACGACGCATTACACTTTATATGGGCCCTGGAGAATATTTTGCCTGTGATTCATGTCACCTTAAGCCCCAACAAGGAAGGAACCTCAGATTTGGAAAGGTGTTCTGCAATTGTTTGTGGTTGTTGTTTCAGCCAAATGAAAAAAAAAAAGATATATATATATCATCAGAAGATTATGAAAGTGGAAGTTTGCTTGTGCCTTTTTTGATTTCTGAAGTGTTAATGGCGTCTCTTGAAGGAAAGGAAATGTTATGACAGGTTTTAGTGTTAACATTAACAATAACCATGTCACCCTGTGCTTCCATCTGCAGCCGTCCTAAATATGGACAACACTGTTGTTGATCTGGAGACTCTGCATGCCCTTTATGAAAATGTGAGTATAAAAACGTGCTGTACTTGAACTAGTGTATGGTTACTATAGTAATATAGTAACGTTTTATTAACTGCAAATTATTGATTTTAAAGGGAGGATAATGAAGGGTCATGTGGACAGTGATTCCAGTAAGTCAACAGACCGGTGAAAAGACAACATCCCCAACTGAAATACATTTCTGTGCTTTCCTGCCAATGCAGAATCACATAAATACACAGAGTTGAGCAACAGACCCAATATAATTATACAAAGTAACACCACTGACAGCTCAGGCTGATGTTGACTGCAGCATTCGGTCTGGGAAAACCTTACCGTCTTTTTTTCTCCTCCTCTGTGGTTTGCAGTAAAATTATTATTTTGGAACAGTTTGCTTGTGACAAATAGAATGATTTATGGTTACACGTTTCATGCCATATATGAATAACAGGCAATCATTTTATTATAGCGTGAAACCTGAGAAGACTCGACAAGCTGCGATATCAACAGAATGGCAAGAAAATATTCATCACGTGTTAGCGTTGTTTTATTTGGCACTTTACTGAGGGGTAAACCACAAAACACTAAATGCTATCCATCAAGAGTTACCTTTCCATGATTGTCAGAAGCTGAACTTTTGTGTTCGGAGTAGGTGGGAAAAATGCACTTAGAGATGCCACTTTACTATGAACATATTTCTTTATGTGGGCTTCTTATTCCATGTTTCACTTGAAAGGGTGAACTAAGGAAGTGAGCATTAGACAGTAAAACAAACAGGCGAGCCACAAACTGTACTGGTATGTGTGCTGTTTGGCTACAGCATCAGTCATGTGTAGGTCTGTCTGCTGCCCTGGAAGGGAACCAATGCTTTTACGTAGTAAACATGTTTTCTACACTCTGGATCTGATTCACTCAGCTCTTGTTCTGCCCCTGTGCAAAGGAAATGATGGTTGAGAAACTCCAGCATATGTGTCACACAGCTCCTCTTGAAAGTGCTGGTGGGGTTTAGAAAACAGAATAGACTGAGTTTTGCCAAGTGAAATGACCACATGGTATCGTATAATATTCTCAAAGAATTACAGAGCTGTCATCAGTGCTCTCCAATATGTCTACATTTTGGCTACGAAGGAGTCCTTGTATACAGTAAATACATATTCATCAACCTTGACTGATAGGAAACCTCCCCCCACCCAGTGGAAATGGTTCAGGACCCGTTCGAAGTCAGGTCAGTAAATTACAGAACATGAAAATGAGCATGTTTTCCACATTTCAACTGTGATACAGTTTTAAGATGCTGTGAAATTCCTGTGAATTGCTTTTTGGCACAGCTACACAGGAGAGGCCTAGACCTTTGGCTGCCAGAGACATATTAACAATGTTGATCATGGGAATGAGACAAGCTGTAGTTATGAACCAATGTGTCATAACTTAGGATCAAAAGTCTTCTAACCTCTCCGCTCACCCCGAGACTTCAAGCCCTCTCCCTCTCCTTCTCCCTCTCCTTCTCCCTCTCCTCCTTCTTATGGCCCGAGGCTATGTTATTGAGTCGAGGAGCCAAATTGTTTCTCTTTTGTATTGCGAGACTCCATCCTGTCTGTGGGTCTCCAGCCCCCTAAACCACAGTTGGCAGCACAGTCAGCCTGTCTTGAGGAATGTGAGGGGCTTCTAATGGTTACACCCTCACTCACTGTGCTAGGAGCTAGATCACACACTGCTCTGCCTCACTCTCTGTTTCTCTCACCCACACAAACATGCTCGCAAACAAACATGCCGAACCACGCCAATGTGCACATGGAGACAAAAACACACAGAGAGGCAGGGACAGAGTCGCTCAGTCTATGAGCTGTGGATTTTCGCCGCTCTGGCTCTTTGAACAATAAGCCACCGCCATTAAAGGGGTCACAGTGATAGTGGGACACTGCTCCCTCCCCTCTAATATCACAAGCCATAATCTGGGCCCAGACTGGTTGTCTGAAGTTCAGGCTCCTTTCAGCTGGCAGTAGCTAAATGTCACAGAGGTCAGCTGAAGCCTCCTACGAACTTTTACGCTACAAACTGTCGCCTTTTACCTCCATCTTTTTTTGCATGGCTACACTATGAGAAGTCTAGATGTATTTTATGTGTTTATTACACGATCCAATTTGTCATGTAACATCTAATCTTTGGCAGCTCAGCGCACAACGAATCTCATAAATGCTGTTTCATTGAAAAATGAGTGACATAAATAGTGATTAAGCCGTGCCTGGCTCTGTTTAGGCCTGTGCTACAAACCTGGCTAATGAATACCACTTGGCTACAACTGGAATCCTGGCATCGAAAAATATCATCCTACTTTCTTTTTTGCATTTGATATTCCACATGGGGACTGTATTTCTCATGCTAACAACCACTGCAACATGCCCTAGCAATTCAAAGATCACACGCTAATGCCTACTTGTCCCCAATTACACCAAACACTGCTGGGCTCCACTGCTGCCCTTTGAAAAGGATCTGCTTTGTGTTAAATATATTTACACTTGAAAACATCTCGAGAGAAGGCGAAGGAGAGCTTGCCCTCGTCGACAGAAGGCAGCGGTGTGTAGAATACTAATCGGGCCCTCAGTGCGTTTGATGCTGGTGTTTGATGTTTTCCAAGGATCCATGCCGAGGCCAAACCCCAGAGAGAAGGATGGAGAGAAGCAGAAGGAGAGGCCAGACTGCTGAGACCCAGACTTTGGGGGTCTACGAGGCTCTGGAGGGACTGAGCGAGAGTTTACATTTTCTTCCTGGGGATGGTTTTATTGTTTTGCCTGTCTGCGTCAGACTCATTAACATCTATTGTTTTTGCCTGTTGTGAAAGGAAAGGGCATTTCTGGCTTGCTTTTTTTAAACCACCTTGTATAAAACTGTGGTCCCGAGCCTGGCAGCAGGATAATAGCCAGGAATGTAGTCTGGCTGAAGGCAACTTTTAAGCATTCGTGAAACTTATACTGTATAGGCTGGCATATGGTTGAGTTTATGTACAAAACTAAAGTTAACATAAAGCTTGGCGACATCAAACCCACCTCAAGTTCTTTTCTCTGGAGCTTGTCGTCACGTCAAGTCATCTTCATCAGATTTTAGTGGTTGTCATAAAGTTCTCGATGTTCATATTTTCATTTTTCCAAAGAAAGATGGTCGATTTGTCTTCCATGTTGGCAAAATTTGCTCTTGACCTTGACAAAACATCACTTCACTGTCAGTGTAGGTGCCATCAATCCTATAGTTCCATCTTTATCAACTGAACATTAAGGTTATCAGCAATTCATCTGTGTGTTTCTTGTAGCATTTTGGTATCTGAGTCACACATACCAGACCAAATTTGCAAATATATGCACAATATAAGGTATGGCTATTAAATAATGAGAATAAATCTGTAAATCATTTGAATTTTTTTTAATTCGAGCACATTGGAACTTTCAGGGTTGGTTTGTTTGTACATTGGTCAAACTCTACCACATGCTTCACATATGCACAATGTGGTTTAACTTACATGAGGCTGGTCTGGTTATTTGATCGCCACACTTCATATATGTATATGTGCAGTCATGAAGTCAGAAGTACATCCCATTGACAATTTTCAGCATATTTGAACAAGCAAACATATGCTCCTCTTTGCAACACTTCAAGTAAATGTGATTATTCCAAAAAATGTTGCTGTTTTGTTGTCATTTTCATCATTTTAGTCAATTTACACGTAAAAAGTAAATAAACCTGTTCATTTATTACTCCTTAAAATTTATAAAATTTGAAAAAATGGTCTCAGATTAGGTGCCGGTGATTAGAACCTCCTTGAGGAACGCCAGGTGGAATCTGTCTTATTTAAAACTGACATTTCGGGTCTGCTGTTCTCTTTTACTATTGAAGCAGTGACATCAAGATCTAAAGAGCTCCTTAAGGCATTCAGAAAAAAATGGCTTGGGATGCCAATGAGTCTGGGAAGAGATTTCAAAAAGATCTCCAAATTATTTAAAATAAATTCTTCCACTGTAAGGAAAGTCATCTACGAGTGGCTTAGATTTCAAATGAATGCCACTTCGTCTAGGATTCAGTGAAAAACATAACACTTTGATGGAAAAATAAGTCTCCAAGAGCCCCAAAGTTGCATACAGCAGATTTCCATCTTAATGTACATTTTCATTTGACAGAGAGCTCAAGGCGATGAGATGGACAGCATTACAAAGCACATTAAATCAGCCAAAGACAAGGAGGACGCCAAGCCGCTGGACAAGCCAGAGCAGTAAGAGCCAAACTCAACCAAATTTTCCTTTTGCCTTATCATTAAACAGATGTGTTAAGGTGGTTGATCTTGTTTTTTCATCAGGTTTCTATACCAGATATCTCAAATCTCCAATTTCTCTGAGCGGGTGTTCTGCATCCTGTTTCAGTCAACTTTCCACGAATGTATCACCTCAATCCTCCGCAAAATAGAAATCCTTCAAAGAGTGTGCAAGGTGAGCGAGGCGCTGGCCTTCTCTGCATTTCATTTTCTCTTCTGTCGCTCAGTTTAACCTTCATCTCATCTGTGTGTGTGTGTGTGTGTGTGTGTGTGTGTGTGTGTGTGTGTGTGTGTGTGTGTGTGTGTGTGTGTGTGTGTGTGTGTGTGTGTGTGTGTGTGTGTGTGTGTGTGTGTGTGTGTGTGTGTGTGTGTGTGTGTGTGTGTGTGTGTGTGTGTGTGTGTGTGTGTGTGTGTGTGTGTGTGTGTGTGTGTGCGCAACAGACTCTGCAGAGCAGTAAGTGCGTATTGCAGGTGCTCGGCCTGGTGCTGGCTTTTGGCAACTTCATGAACGGAGGTAATCGGTCTCGAGGGCAGGCCGACGGCTTCACCTTGGACATTCTGCCAAAACTGAAGGACGTTAAAAGCAGCGTGAGTATGTGTGTTGCAGGAGGAAAAAGCAAACTTCACTTGCTTTACAAGAGCACATGTGTTATTCACAAGCAAACTGGGAGGACGAGAGTAGAAAATTTGTGTGTAGTGAGTAAAGGGGCCGCTGTTATTTATGTACTCCCATACACACACAGGCTTATTTTGTAATTTATTTTATATAATAAAAAAAACTAGAAACGTTTACATTCTAATTTTAAAAGTGTCCTATCTATGGTCAAGTCTAGAATTGAGAGGATCGGAAAAGGACCCTCTCTGGTGCCAAACATGAGGACCAATGCTGTGCAGTTTTAGAGGAGAAGCCATTCTGTTTACAGTTCTCATTCAATATCACAACGGCCTCAGTGTGCCCTTGATGCTGCCATATAAGGACACGCTGGTTTGTGTTTTTGTGGTGGTGGAAGGAGTAAGGTATCCATAAAGAACATCAAACTTTCCGCCAACTGTGAGTTATGATGGCCAGCCCTGTACAGTTGTGTTTTGTTGTATTGCTCTTCCAATGTCATGATTTATTCCCAACTTCTAAAGCCGCTGTCTCTCTTCTTGTTTGGCCCACGCAAATTAAAACGTCCTGCTCCAAAATGATTAAATTAATAAATAAAGGGATTTTGGTTTATTTATTTGGATCTTTTTCTTTCTTTCTTTCAGGATAACTCCCAGAGTCTTTTGTCCTACATTGTTGCTTACTATCTAAGGCACTTTGATGAGGTATGTTTTGGTTCCTGTTTATTTGAATCACTTTTCTGTTTTAGTCTGATTTGCTTAGAAATCCCTTCCAGAGCTCTCTTTTCATCTCCTTTCTTGCCAGAGGATACCATGGCTTATCCTTTATCAAATTATTTATTTTCCCTTTCCTCATTTACAGCAGAAACAAATCTGTCTCTTTCTCTGGCTCCCTCTTTTAATTCTCTTTCTGTCCTTCACTCTTCATCTCCCGCTCTTGCTCTGCCTTGGTCTGGCTTCATTCAAACCTGCAGTCTGTTCATTGGCACAGCATCCAAAGGAGCACTAGTGTAAATAATTAGGTTCTCCAGATGAGATGAACTCAGTAGTGCAGCTTGCCAAAATCAACCTGCATGACATGGCTGTAGCACTCATAATGGCCTTGTAGTAAACTCATATGGAGAGAATTGACATGTACTTTCTGTACCGAGCTCAGTGGTCATTATCTGCTGTAGTTTCAGCCATATCTTTCTTGAGATGTTTGGACTGCTGATAAGTACATGTAGGTCTCTGAAGACATTTATTTAAATCTCACCTGGTGTGTACAGTACAGAGGCCCTCTCCTATTCGAGGAAGATTGACTTTGACATTGGTGCGCGATTTGTGTCGGTGCATGTATGTGTGTTGTCCTTTATCAGGATGCTGGCAGAGAGACGTGTGTCTACCCTCTACCTGAGCCTCAGGACCTTTTCCAGGCCTCCCAGATGAAGTTTGACGATTTTCAAAGAGATCTCCGCAAGTTGAGGAAAGACCTCAATGGTACGGCCATCAAGCTGCATTCCACAATTATCCTTCCATAGCTTTTAAACTGCATATTTACAAAAAAGCTTACCGGCCTGTAAATTTGGTTGTTTCACGACCAAGCAAATTATGGTGGGTGTCATGTTGTGTTTAAAATGCCACTGCACCGATGTTTATGCACCCATAACTCACGTATTAATCCGTGCACATATCTCCTTGCACAATGGAAAATGATTTTCCAAACCTGCCCAGCTATGGTCATGTGTGGATTGTGCAGGCAGATCGACGGAGAGATAGCGTGTGTTTGTCGTACAGACGAGCTAACTAGAAGCAGATGTGACTCGTCAGATGCAGACTCCTGTTGGACCTGGCATGCCTTTACTGTCCTCATGAAACGGAGATCAAAATATAGACAGGGCAAGGTCAAAGAACTTCCACTACCTATGAACACTATCAAAGGTTCATCAGCTGAAATGGAACAGTCTCTCCTGGAGCTCTGAGTCACTTCACTGGCCTGCAACTCCAACATAATGATGAGACTGTTTTAAAGAGAATTTCAGAATATATCTGCATGTCTCTCTGCGTCATTGCTTTGCCTGTGGGCGTCCTAAATATGATTCATAGATGGACTGATTTGGTTAATAGCTGTCTCTTTGACAGTAATTCATTCATGAGTCATTAGTTCAATCAAATTCTAGACAGATACATATGATTAATATATTACATAACTTTCTATGATTATACTGAGCAGCCATGGAAGATTATGTAATAACTACTAACTTTTACATCGTGAACATATTGTTATCATTAAAAAAAGCCTTTTATCATCAAAATGTCTGCACCACTTAAAATAAAAATAAGGGTAAATAGTGTGTTTTTCATGCTATTTTTGCAAAATGTTGACGTAGAAGCCAGGATTTTCATTAATCTAGAATTACAATTATTTTATCCTTAGTTTGTTGCATCGGCTATAAAACAAAGGCTGATCATAAGTTAAGAGTTTCATAGAAAAATCTGCAAGAATTAATGTGTTTGCATATCAAGGCCGCTGGAAAAAACAGTGGAAACTGGATAATGCTTGACAGGCCAAACTGACTGGCTGAGTGAAAAGCGTCCTAATGAATGAGGCAGTTAGGAAATACACGCTTTCATTACTCTGTCTCAAGTCACTCAGCACTCAACACTTTCCACAGACCGAAGTGCCTACAGGTGGTAAAAAACGACTTTGTATTTCTGTGCAAACATATGTGTGGACCCGTGTGAGTGTGTACGTGTGAGTTTGTGTGCTTGCCGCCTGATCGACAATTCCCCAAACCTGGTCTGTTCTCTATCATGTTTTATGTATCTTTGCTGCTAAACCAATCAGGTGCCTCAACCGTGTTGCCAAATATTGTTTTTCCTCTGCCGTAATGATTCTTTAGGCTGTTCATTATTTGCAATTCATAAAGATGGAGTTGCTCGCCGGGGAAACGGACTTTCGACCCCAGTGGCAGTGGCACATGCTGGCTGTGCATAAATACATCATCACATGCTGTACCTGCAGACCTCTTCATTACCTTGCAGAGGCAGCTGAGTGCTCTAACAGACACAGGCTTTGATGACAGATCCCAGCGGGGGGTTCCGATAGGTAGACGGCGAAGAAATGGCCTTGGCTGGCCTGAAGGACATCAGCAAGTAACACAGTGGAGAGAGAGCTTGCTGTGTACCTTTTTGGTTGAGCCACCATATGGTTTATGAATTACCACTTGCCCAGTCCCGACCTCCCAGTTCCCTCCAGCGTCTCGTGGCCTCTCCACCTCTCCACCTCTAAGGCCTTGAGCTGAGCTTGTGTATCTGCAGATAGAGCGTGACGATAAGTTTCTCCAGGGATCACTGCACAGGCCTTCCTGGTTCCTTATTAGTCATTATGGGTCATTATGTCTTTGCAGACACTTATTCAGCAGAAATTCAGTAGAGATTTATCAAAGCAACCCCAGTGAGACTGGAGTGCATAGTACAGTTTGTAATTACAACACAAATGCTGGATAGGAGAACTGTTGTTATGGAAAGAGTTTTTCCCTCTAATATCATGACCATCTCCTGTTGTTTCAGCATGCTCAGCTGAGACAGAAAAAGTTTGCAAATTGTCGTCTGAAGAGAACCTGCAACCCTTCAAGGACAAGATGGACGAATTTCTCAGTCAAGGTGAGTCTATTTTCTAAAATATTTGAATTAGATAGTTGAGAAGACATTGATCTGTGTCACTGTAGTGTAAATATGGTCAACAAATCCTATAAAAAGACCACAATCAACAATGAACTGTGTGGTCTGTGTAGCCAAAGTCTAATATATCTTTGGCTTTGTACAACAGATTTCCATTGTTGGTCAGAAACAGTAAGCCACACCATTGCACTGGGTGAGCTGTTTCTTCATTATGCTGAACTCAGACACTGTAGTGTATTTTGAGTTTCAATATGTAGAGTGCAAGTAAAAGCTGCCATTGGCTGCATATTTTATGCAACATTCTCCTTCGTTATCCGTGTGTTACCATTTCCAAATTGACAACATACTTTCAAGCAAAATGCACACTGAAAATGCAAAGTTTTGCAAAAATTTGCATCAATGCCTTAAGCATTTCTGCTCAGTTCTTTCAGTGAATGGTTGCAAAGATTGACAAAGATGGTGTTTACATATAACGAAACATTTCTCGTCATGTGTGACCTCCACTTGTGGAAAAAGTTTTATTTTTGAACCATGTTATACTAAAAATAATTCCCCTACTGGCGATATTTTGTAGGGGCATCATTGCTGCTTCCTGGGTTTAGCTCCCCCAAGATTATTGTTATCAGTTTAAAGGAATACAAACAGCCCACAGCATTGGATTTTCCAGTGCTGGCACAGCTTTGTGGAGATTTTGCTGCTATAAATACTCATCTAATGTACTGCCAAAAATAATCAGTGCATATGCTTTTTACTCCTGTCTGATAAATGTTTGTGAAACTCTCAAGTGTTCTGGTTTTTAAAGAAAAATCTTTAGCCTTATAAAATAAAAGTGTAGGTTTTGAAAGATTAACGTGCTCAGCGGGGATATATTAACTTTTTGGGGCTGCCAATATGTTCTTTTTGGAAATAAGAAAAAATAAAATATAGCCAGCTACAGCCCATATAACTTGATGACAGTGGTGATGGTTTGTCTATTCTAACAAGAGGCTAAAACTTTAAGAGACAAATCCTTTATAGCCATGTTGTAAAACCCATTGTGTGCTGATATACTCTTGGCACGTAAAACCTGGAGATTCCTCTGTGGTGTGAAAGTATGTGATGTAGCTCATCAGTCAGAATGATGTAAGTTGTTTATGTCTGCAGATACATCTCAGACCTGCTTCATGCTGATTCCTGGTTGACATACACACAAAGGTCGACTCGGTGTCGTTTCCATAGGGACGTCTGTTTATTCCAGGATGTTATGAATAACTCACCGCTATTGTTTCAAGTTTGCCTATCTGTATTGATGGATTATGACTGCACTTGCTTGCTGTTTCTTTGTTTTTCTGGTCTTGATCTGTACCATATCAAGCGGAGAACATCTTGCTATTTCTCAAAGGCAGATTGAGGATAGCTGAAGATGAAGCTGTCATGCAGGCTGTTAAACTGACTGCAGAGAACACAACCGTATGAACTGCAATAAAACTCACTTGTTTGGCACGTGATATTTCTTGCTAAGTATTTTCTTAGTGTCTTTTTGCCATATATTTGCTTATGTTTCTACTTTTAATTTTTCAAATTTGAATTTAATTTCAAATTAAAGAATTGAGAGGAATGCCAATACACTTATAAACACACTGTTTGCTTGACCTCTTGTCTTTCTATCATTATTTCTGCACTCCTTTGAAGTGAAGTGTTTACTAAGAGGGCTGTTAAAATGATGATAAATTGATTAGAAATGATGAAAACTTCCTTTTAAATTGCCCTTTTCCCTGCTGAACTACAATCTACAGCTACACTAGTAGCTCTCTAAGGCTGTAGAGAAGCACAAGTTACTTTGAGCTAAATGCTAAAGTGAGGCTACGAGGCTGTTATAATGCTAATATAGAATAGAATAGAACAGAATAGAATAGAATAGCCACTTTATGGTCAAAAGAACATACACTAACTGGTGCACATTAGGAATGAAATTTTGATGCAAAAGCATGCCATTGGACAAGTAAAAAACAAAATAAAATTATTTGAAATAAAAACTATTTCAATATCATATATAATATATAAACATATATCGTTTTTACATGTATATATTGAAAATTGTGTATTGAAATAGTTTTTATTTCAAATAATTTTTGTTTTGTTTTTTTACCGGTCCAATGTGGAGTTTTTGCATGGAAATTTCCGTCCTCACCAACCTTTGCAGCAACTTCCTAAACCATCCTCAACATTTTAGTGTACCATATCAGCAATGTTACCATTTACTAATTAGAATTTCATACAAATAACAACTGAGGTCCAAAATTGTGGGTTTTGTAAGTGCTTTTGGTGATAAACTGAACTGAGAATGATGCCATACTTTTAAAAACCTAAATAAAATATTAAAAAGGGGAAGAAGAAGTAGGCATTTTTTAAAACAGTTTTTGACTGTAATTTTTTGGACTATTTACTGGTATTTTACAGATGTACCCTGTTTTTTAAATTACAGATATCTAGTAAAAATCACAATAAAAGTAGTATCCATCTGCATGTTGACTTTACAAAATAAAAACAGGACAAAGCTGAATATAATGCTCACATCGAAAATAGTAATTTCTTGTCCCCAATATGTGACCATAACATGATTCTCTGTTTGTATTTAAATTCAGTAAAAATACCATTATTTTACAGATATTTGGTGTTTTTCAAAAACAGTGAAAACACTGAAAATGTTTCTGTATTTCACCTTTTTTTAAACCATATTTTTTCTTTGCTGCTATATATTTGACATTTTTTTTAACAGAATCTTTTTTACAACTTAGATGAAAAGTGAACTGATTGCCAAAGTGATTACAATCCGTCCTGAAGCAGACATATAAATATCCACAACACATATTGGTTCTAGACGTTCCGCTTAAAAACACAACTGTGACTGAAAAGTTTCATGCTCGACTCACAAAGTAGATGCTGAGATTCTTCACTGGCGTTATGAAAACTTCGGCCTGCTGGAGACATTAAATGAAAACTCCCTTGATTGTTTAAGGTTTACATCGATCGGCCACGACATTGCAGTAGATCCTTTGGGGCCTCAATGGATCAGGCTTGATCTGGAGATCTATAGAGTTTGCAGGTGTAGCAGGGGGCACCTTGTCCTGCTGGGGGAAGCACCGGGAAGTGTTGAGGGTGTGTTTAATCTGCAATAACTATTTAGATAGGGTGGCACATGTCAGATTAACATGCATGTGAATGGCAGCACCCAAGGTTCCCCAGTAGAGGAATTGCATTGTAATGAGATGATCAATGTTATTCACTTCATCTGTCTGTGGTTTTAACGTTGTGGCTGATCGGTCTAAATATTATGCCAAAATCCACTGAAAATATGATTGTGTTTGTCTGTTATGTACACCAGATGTCACACAGTCCAGCTATTATCTCCACAATCTGACATCTACAACAATATTGGGATATTGTGGTCCACTTCAAATGTGTACGACTTAGCTTTTTGTGCTTGTTTTAACATAACAAGCCAATTGTCATTCTTTATGTAGCACTAGCTTTGACCCGGGGTACATCCAGTTGACTGTGACCAATCTTCTCGAAGGACCCAGCTCACAGGCCTCTCTCCAGCTACTTTTGTATTCAAATGAGAGCATAATATGTAGCATATGTTCCTCAGCAGTAATGCTCACTGTCCATTTTAAAGGAAGTCTGCAGATGAAAGCATCTCTCTCCCATTTCCACCTCTCCCCTTCTCTTTTCCTCTCGTTCCGTGTTTGAGAGAAATATGGGAGCTCTCTCTTTGATGCAAATGATGAGGTTTTTCCTCTGAGAGCAGAATGTAAGCACTGTAACATGGACATGTGAGTCAGAAGGCTCCAGACGAGATTCTTGGGGTTCCTTTCGCTGCAGCGGTGAAAAAAGAACAACAGCCAAACGTCTTATTTTTGTTATTTCTGTAATTTCTAAAAAAGCCTGGGGTTAAACTGTTTCTGGCTCCACAGTTTAAACCGCTTTTGTTTATTTTCTGACCATGAAACTAACCACAGAATAACAGTGGGAGTGGACTTGTTGGAGCTCGGCTGTTTGGTCTAGCTCGATTTTCTCCGCTCGCTTCACAAATTCTCATGCATGCAGGCCTTTGATGGAGTCAATATGACTAGCAAGAGAGCACTGGCCATGTGATAATCTGTTTCTGATGGACAGAAAGATTAGCTGGAAGACCGATGTCAAACTCTCACTACATTTTCTACCAACTACAGTTCTGCTGCTCAGGACATCACACTATGGTTATATTATTGTATACAACGTTATGTTGAGATCACATATTTAATCATGTTGATTTTTTTGTCATGTTTAACCGCATGGTGATGTTTTGTGCAATACTAACAAGTGATATCTTTAAATAATGTTGCTCAGCAGTTAGTCATCCTGTCTTGCAGTGTGTCATCACTATGAGTAAGTGGACAGGAGCATAATCGTGCTGGAATGATGAAGGATTGAGTGTCACAGTTTATCTCTATTCATTGATATTTGATATTTTGGGAAATGGATATTCATCATTCAAGTATCATCTAAAATCACTTTCCTTCAAAGAACATTTTTAGCCAGCCCCTTTTTAAATCACTCATCCCTCTGTTATCATATATTGATGAGCAATCAGCAGAGGGAGACACGATTGCAGGCCACAGCGTGATTTAGCACCGTGGAATGGCAAAGTGCAGTGCTGCTCTAAGCGGGTTTCACTGAGATCCTTAGATGTGGCTCTGGCTTCAATTACACATAGCAACCAGATATTCCCTGGATAAGAGCAGAACGTAGATTTGTGCCAGGAAAGATTCTCTGTCCCATATACTGTCATGTCTGTCTTGGAAAGCCATGCGGAAGCCATAGGTCATTTCTGATCATTTGACAGTTTAAGGCAGCAGCTTACAGGTTATTGACCTTGAGGGGACTGAGAAGCTGTCTGGGAGAGAATTTGTCTGACCTTTTGACAGTTATATAGCGGCGCAGTGAAGATACAGACCGGCAAAAAGAGCACAGCTGGATCAACTCTACTACTGCTCGGTTATATCTGAAAATGAGCTGAAGAATCAGGCGGTGGATCTGAAATTTGATAAACCTGCTGATTTATTTATTTTTTTCCTAAAAGTAAAGCTGTCACATTTCACTGCTGTTCTCTTATATCATAATTTATAACACAGTCACATGGATCCTGATGGCACATCGAGATAAGTGTTGTGGTCTACTGGAAATATCTCCTAATGTGCACCATTGTGTCCAACTCCCGGTTTTCTTACCCTCTTGCCGTCTCTCACACCTCTCGCACACAGAAACATGCACACACTCACAGTCATCTGTCTCCATTTGAAGCAACTCTGCACAAAGAAGCACTTGTTCTGCGATCTGCGCTACTCATTTGTCAGTTGTGCAACAGCAGACATCCCAACACTTAATAACCTTGTGGCACAGCGCTAATCCTGAAGATGACTGTGGAGTTAAGTAATGGTGACATCTTGAATCCTCCTGTATACACAAGTCACACTATAGATGAAAGATCTGCAGGAAATGTTCAAATTCTGTATTTACTAATGCACTGCTTTTTTCTTTCTTCTTTGAAATCACTCTCCTTTACAGCCAAAACCGAATTGGAAACGCAGGAGAAGCAGCTGGCGGACACTCAGAAGATGTAAGAGCTTCTTTCATGTTCACCTAAGAAATAAATGTGGCCACTTCTGTTCCATTCCATGCGTTTACATCTGCTCTTTTCTCGAGTGTCAAAGCAGTGATCATACTTGTAAATTTGGAAGAAAAGGATAATGCAATCCACTGCAGTTTGAAGTGATATATTCTCACTGCAGAGAAGAAATACAATCTCGCTGCTTTGTCAATATTTATGAGTGCCGGTTCCTTCAATTACAAGGAAGGTGCAGGCCGTCATGCCTGGCCTTCGGTAGACGGGAGGCCCCCTATGCAGTGTCTATGTTGTTTATCTAAGTGGAGCGAGAGTAGACAGCCATGGCTCCAGGCTTCTGTTACTGCTGGCTAGGAATGTGTTCCTATAGCACACTCCAAACAAAGAGAGCCCAACCTGTCCACTATATCGATCCACTGCAAATGCCCGCCACATTTAACACTTCCACATGCGTCACCCGCTGCCAGATGAAGCCTTTCTTTTCGCTAGAGCTTTCTTTGTCATACATCTTTTCTTTTCCACTATTTCATCACTCATCCTCACACACCAATATAATACATGGACACAAACATACTTACATCTTAAAGAGAGGAACGACAAAGCAAAATGCTGCATATGAGATGTATAAGAGCTTTATTTCAGCTTCAGAAGTTAAGCCGTCTGAATGACTGTGCTGATTTTGTGGCGTTTTGTGTTCCCTGAAATGCCCAGTCATCATTGGTTTGGCTTTTTTATGTGAATCTACTATTAAATCTCTGGGAAAAAAAGCATATTTTTCCAAGCTTAACTTTCGTATTTTGCATATTTGCAAAGCGCTGCCAGGTTTCACAACAATCGTTGTAGGTTTCTGTAATCTCATGTTGTAATACTTTGGTCTTGAAGTAATGTTTTTGTTCTCTGTCCTCAGCTTCATGGAGCTGAGTGTGTCCTTCTCGGTTAAACCCAAGGCAGGAGAGAAAGAAGTCTCTCCCAGCACACTCTTCTCCATTTGGCACGAGTTCTCCACAGATTTTAAAGACCAGTGGAAGAAGCACAATAAGCTGATGTTACAGGAACGGTAAGAATAGGAACTGGAAGATAAGTTTCCCGTCTCACAATGTGACATTTCACTTGATCTAGATATCTTACCCTGATGGGACACTTGAAACTCCTCCAAGAATCAAATCTTGCTGAGATATTAGTCTTTTTCTTCATTTCTCTCTCTCTCTCTTTGGGAAATCACTTTCTGACCCTTAAAATGTCATTACAGATGCAACGATGTTCCTATATTTTGAATTTTCCCCGAGCTTGAGTTTCCGAACCATTAATAACTTGCAGTGCATCTCGTGTTCACCGAAGATCCTATCAGATTCATTCAAATTCATGAAGGGAAAAGAGGGCAAATGACCCAAATCTTTGTCCTCACCCCAGTAATGAAAAGAACACATGCAGCATCCAGTTAGCTTCCAGTGGTTTGATGAATATAAAGATATTGTTGCGTATGTCAACAAAAAGCAAATTGGTCCATTATTTGCAATGAAGATTGAAATTGTGATAACGTATTTGTAAGAGAAGAAAGATGTCTTACTGTTTGCTTGTTCAGTAGGAAAGAATAAAAATTAATTGGAAAGCCCCTTCGCCCTTTGCCATATTATGCAATCATTCCCGTTCTTTCTCTGCTGGTTTTCCAATTAAACTCCAGTTTAACAATAGATATGAATCCTCACCTGTGTTGTGTTGACATGCAAACATGCTCTTGTGGCAAGCAGATACAAGGTGTAATTCTGTTGGTATAAATTTGCCAACTTGCTGATCATTCGTCTTCTTTAACACAAATGTGCAGTGACACTGCTGGCCCTCTCTCTGCAGTAATAAACTAGAGTGAATCATTTCAGAGTAGGAGGACTGGCCCTTTGACAAATCAAAAATCATTGTGTTCAAATACCGCACAACCATAGCCTGCACGGTCCAAGCCTGAATTTTTGCACCGTGTCTTTCTGTTTTTTACGGTGAATTTCGGCCGTGTGAATGAGTCCGTCAAATTATTTGCTCCCGAGGTCTCTATAGGATGAATGGTGGTCATTGCTGCTTTTTTTTCCCCTTTTATTTTCAGGGTGAAAATGGCTGAAGAGTCCTTTAAACAGGCCAGGCAGAAGCCTTCCTATAATGTGACACCCAAACATGCAACTGGAATAGTATGTCTTTTCACTTTTTCAGTCTGTTACCGTTTGGCCTCATCTGTTTTTTATTTAATGTAGCTCTGGCAGTACCTGGCCTTTTCTTTCCTCCCATGATGCAAATTGTCTCCGCAGCTTAACAGATTCTTTTGCTTACAATTGCTTGTCAGAGTGTTAAGAAACAACACTCCTGGCTCTTACAGTAACATATTAGGATGAGCGCCAGTGCTGCAAGCTGTAAATAACTCAGACCTGCTTTTTTATTTTTTTCTTCTATCCCACAGAAAGCAAAGCTGGGTAAGAAGATCTGAAGCACAGAATGGAAAATTATCATCACCAAGCCTGTTGCACAAGTGCTGTTTGTACAATCTGACGTGGCTCATCCGTCATTTTTAACGTTTATTCGAGTCCAGTATTTGTTTTCAATTGGTTTGGAGCTGTTGTTGGTTATGAGTTGGTTCAAAGTGGATATTATATTGTTTAAAAGTGGAATGAGCCATTTCATCCTCAGCCACCCCTTGATAGCACTTGCATAATTAAATGAAATATTGCTACCAGAAGACATCCTTAAGCTGAGATGATTAAATGTAGATTAGCTGTTTTCCAGAAAGTCCTCATTGGACTTTTGTAGCACTATAGCCAAGATTTTCCCTATTTTCTAAGCTATATGTGTAGCCTGTTTTCTTTTTCAGTGCAATTCCCGAGCCATTTTTTTTTAGGAAGGCATGAACACGTTTCTCTTTACATCTCCCTTAATGGCAAAAAGCACCAAATTTTTTACAGTGTTTCTATGTGGATCTCCTGCCAGACAGTAAGTGCCTTATTGCACAGTGGAGGGGTTAAATGAGCAGAACAGAGCTGATTTTTGAGACATATCATCTGTAATTAAGACACTTAATCTGTTGAAATAAAATGACAGATTTAGTTTCTTAATAATTTCATCAAATCTGGTTTGGAACCTATTGATAATTGTACAAATGTATTCCACGTATTCCTAAATGTTGTGACCTGATAAATTCCTACAATCCTGAGCAGTTAGAGTATAAACTCCAATATCCTAAAGGAGCAATAAGATGATGTGATTTTCATGTGCAATACCAACAATATATTTTGACTGAATACCCATGAAAAAAATATATTTATTGAATAAAAGAAATTAACTTAATTTTTAATAGAAATTTTGCTATTTCTGATCAGTTTGTGTTTATCATTTGTCCAGTTGTAAGCAGTACAGAACTACATGTACTCTAGACACCACTTTTGTTTTGTATGAAATAGATTTAATATACTTTTAACATACATACTTACACACATACATAAAATATATATACTGTATATATTGCATTGCACCTCCATTACACATGCTGCAGTATGTTTTTTTTTTTTTTTTCCCTAGTGGCTAGTCGATTTGTGCCAAAAAATACAGTATGCAGGTTTGTGTCCGAGCAGATGGATGCCACTGTGGTAGTTCCTATGTTGCTTCATGCATCGACATCCTACAACATCCAAGACTTTATGGACAAAGGTACAAGATAACAGGTACAATACTTATAAAACATACTGGCACACTGTATAATTATAGACCCACCTGCAGAAAAATAACATCTCATGTTACAGAAACTTTTTTAAGCACTATTTCTACAGTAGGACACTCCATTATCAGCACAGTCTTCCACAGTGTCCAAGATATTCTGTAGTTTTTGAAGAGGCACTCTTTGCAATCTTTTGGATAGATATTAACTTTCTGAAATAAGGGATGCAAGCTTGTTCATTATTGAGCCCAAGCAGCTTTGTCATCAGTGTCTCTTGTACAGTCACTGGAATCAGTCTTTTTCAGCATTTGTTTAATAGCAGGTCCATGTCACTTTAATGTAGGAAAACTCATTATATGTACAACACAATGCACAATAGTCCAACGTAAAGCCAGTCCTTGTTTGGCAAAGTTGGTGAATTTTTGCCTTTGACAGCACATACATGTATTTTAAAATCAAAAAGTCCTCCTTCACAGTTTCCCATGGCTGCTCACATCCACTGACATGCAGCGACACTGTTTGACCCTCTGCACCTTACGGTGTCTGAAAGGGGGCTGCAGGTCTGGGCAGTCTAGCTGCACTGTGAGCTGCGTGATGCGATGTGGCCTGCAGAAGGAGCAGGACTGAAAGGGCTCCTGAACTTTGTTGTGGTTCTTTCTTCCGGAACCTGAGCCGTGGCCTCGACTCTGTCCGTGACTAGGGCCCATATGGCGCGGGATGTAGAAGGAGTTGCACTGGCCGTAGCAAAAACGGTTGACCACAGTGCGGCTGCGACAGCCCTCCTCGCTGATTGTCTGACGAAGGGGTTGGGTCTTGCACCAGTCTCTGCGGAGGTAACGGCGCTCTGTGACCACCAAGGCCTCCCGGCTGGAGGACAGCACCTCTGGTTTCTGCTGCAGTAGCCGGTGGTGACGTTCTGCAGACAGGTTCCCTTTGGTCTTGTACGGGGATGGGATGGATCCCTGGGGACGGTGCTTTTTGGTCTCTGCGGTGATGCAGAGCACCCCAGCCAGTATGACAGGGATAGTTATTCTCCACATCATTCTGTAAAAAGAGACAGGCATTACTATGCATTCCTCTGCAGCATGAACAGAATCTTACAATGATTAACAAAGATGCCAGTGTAACATGAATTCATCCAGTATTAGATGATACGTGACTTTCATACAGTTGCTAACTTGATGCATTGATATTGCCAATCATGTTTGCAATTGTGTGGATGTGCATTCATGTTTAACCACCTTCGCAGTCGAGCCCTCCAGGCATCACTGAGGAAATGAATCCATCACTAGGGCCCCCATTTGTCAGCATCTCTGTGTCATTACTTCTATTTGCTTTCCTCTCGGCTACGCAACTCTTCCAAAAATAAACAAAGCCCTGCCATCAAAGGATACTCTTAAACACCCATAACGAGAAGGGGAAGTTGATTTTATTGGTCCCGTCGCTGGGTAAAATAATTAGGGCTTTGCTTACTTTAGTCATGAACTATGCCGCAGATATGTAAACAGGCATTAGAGGGGCCCATCTGCATGTTATTAGGGGAAGAGTTGGGGAACTGTACAGTTGAAAGTCCGCTCTTCTACTCTTTGGTGATATACTATTGAAGAAACTGAACTGAGAGTGACCCATAGTGTCCATAATCGCTACAGTGTCTTCTGTATCATGCTCGCAGCAGAAAGATAGAACGATCTGGAGAAATGATTGCTCCAGGATCCAGGATGGAGTATCCACCCGTGTGCACGCTGTCAGTGTTTGTGCCAGCACATTTTTGACCATCACTCAAGCATCTTTTCAGCAGATGTTGCTTTTGACAAGCGTTGCATGACATCAAGTCAGAAATTCTGACAGAGAACCAAACTGCCTCAAGGCCATTGGCCGCTACTATTCACAGACTCTTCTTTGCTGTGCAAATTTGTATGTTCCCTTTTCTTCCTTTCCTGGACCTGCAACTCACTCTGACATGGAACAAATTACTTTATCGTAATCCACTTTGTTTTTCGCTTCTTTTTTCACTGCCCTTGACCCCGAGGTCACGTCTGTCCGAGATGCACGAGCACTCAAGTCTGTATTTCACCGTCCCAGCAGCACTTGCCGTAAGCTAGACAGCAGCTGTTTGTCCATCCAGCAGAGATGTGGTATGAATTCTAACCACATTCTTTCTATAGAACATTGAGCCATATGTTGGAGCTACCTAGATGCTGGTGACACATTTTACTTTTTAATGCTTTCTAGTGCAAATCTGAATTTTTAAACTTTTTTTTGGGTTTGCTTTATTGTTTTCTTCACCATGACTTCAAACCTGCTGATATAACATGTAATGGTGCTGAGCAGACAAATGCATTTTAAAATCAGTTCTCTTTAGGAATAGCACAGAAACAGTGTTGGTATTCTTGCTAACTGTAGCTACTCAGATGTCTGTTGGGACACAAACTGAGCATCGGACCTGTGTTTCTGCTGTAGGCACACGTTTTTGCATACACACAAGCCAGCGTGCACACCCACGCACACCTATCGCAAAGTTAGAATAACCAAACTAAAGACTCCCACTGGGTCCCTCCACCACCTACTGCATCAGAGTCATGACCCCACTCCATCTTCCAATGATCTACCTTCCATGTACAGCACAGCCTCATTTGTCTTTAGCTGCACCGTTTTATTTCTGCTCACTGCAAATTCAAGTGCATGAACCCCCTGCTCAGAGCAACAGGCTGCACTTCTGTTTGCGTGCACTTTTTCGCTGTTTCCCATTTCTCCTGCTATCAGTCTTTTAAAGAGGCGCCTTGTGACACCGGTGAGCTACAGTCCAGATCACCCCAGGGACTCAGGAGGGATGACCTGAAGGACTGTGTACATAGGGCATGATGGATGGCCTATACAGTCAGCCACCGCGCTTCCTCTCCACCCCCAAAATCGAGCCCTAAGTATGATAGTGCCAGCCCTGCCAAGCTCTGCTCATCAATCTCTGCAGCAAGACAAATTGCGGTTTTGTGGTAGGGATTCAGGGACTTTGGGGGGAGCGATGGAGTGGACGGGTGGGTGTTTGGCGGTTGGGGATGGGAGATAGAAAAAGGGTTTGAAGGAATGGTGGGACACATGACCTACTGGGAAACAAAACCAACATCACTCGGTCTTCATGGAGAGTATAGACCCTCCTCCCACAAGTGTATATAACGCCACACTATTTCTTTTTCCCGTCTGTCTCTCTCTTTATCACTCTGTCCGTCCCTCCTCAGCACCAATCATCACACATGGTCCTGGAGACGGAAGGAGACTGTGGTTTTTGTGTGTTAATGCAGAGACAGAACTGAAGCAGACCTTTCTGTCTGCTAAACACTAATATTGTCCACAAACACAGCTTTATGTTTAACCAGAACCACGAATACTTTGGATATGCTTCACTGAACTGTGGCAGACCTTGGTTCCAAAATTCAAACCTCTAATGAAATTACAAATGCCAGAAACAAATACCAGAAACACTGCTGAGCTAGACACAAACCTTTTTTTGAAAACAACTATTATCATCAGTGGGAACTTGTTATGTTTTGTTTTTCAGAATGGCATGATAATACCATGGTAATGTTTTCTGTCTGGATAACAACAGGTCTATTTTTTTTTCTTCAAATCTGAGTGAAAAACACAATTAGTCATGAAACTTTCTGGAATAGTTGTTAAATATTTTAATATTTCGCATATTCAGTTGTTTAATAATTGAAAAAAGGACCCAAGAATCAGTTCAAGGCTTTCAAATTTGTACACACAGATGTACTTCCACTAAACCATGTGAGACATCTTCCCAGCATGTCTTCAAAGGCAGGTTAAAACAAACAAAACCTGATGCCTCAATTATTGGTGCGTCAGAAAGTCTCATACGGAGACTGGTAAGTGCAGTTAATTACAGTAGAACTGCATTTAATTCACCGTGCAGCTCGAACCTCAATCACACACGAGCAGACGCGTACGCACACACATGCCTGACCACACATGTGCACGTAATCACACACATATACACACAGACAGCCTCAGACACACGTACACAGGATATCAAGAGGGAAAGAGAGGTAAATGAAATGTTTTCACTTGGAGCCAATTACACAAAGAGGAACCATGTCATTATCTGCATTTGCGGATTGTATTTTCCCAAACTACGCTTGGCTGTTGGCTCATTAACAGTTGGGGGGTTGGAGGGAGGGGAGGGGTCCTTTCGGGGCCTTTTGCTGTGTAAATGTGTCTAATGCCAACATCGCCAGGAGGCTGCTTTAGGCACTTTGGGCAGCCATTTGTCACCACAATCCATCTTGATAATGACTAGCAGCCCAGATATAATGCTTTCCAAGTTAAGTACTGGCAAGAATGCGAAGCAACTCCTTGGGCTCGGCAACATAAAGTGCTTTAGTGGAGGATGAAGGGCAATTAGAGATGCTATGATAATGCCGGCGTTCTCACTGCAAATCAGACTGACACGATGTAGCAGCAGCAATTAACACCACCTTCCACTGGATGTTGTTTCCTGTTGAGTAGCTTTAAGGTCACTAACTTGGCCTCATTTCACACTGTTACACATCTTTCAAGCCCAAGATTCCCTGAATTTTTATGCCTTTACCAATTCAGTAAATCAGCATAATTTTAATGTCTTGAGGATCACTTTATATATTTATATCTTTCATAACATCAGTGTCTCCATTAGGGTTAAAAATAACGTGTGTCTCTGGATAATGTTCGGCTGCATACTGGGTTTAAAATGATTATTTTAAGCCATATTTTGCTGGTTTATTTGCATGATTCCAACTTAAATAGCTACCACAATTGGTCAGAATGCACTGTTACTCTGCCATATTAATCCACTTTAATCCACTTTTCTTCAAAACGCTAATTTCACAAGCTAATAACAGTGTTGTCAAGGTTTTTCTGTCAAGCCGGTTTTACTATCTGTAGAGGCTTACAATGAAGTGTTTTCTATTGCTTAAGAAACCACATTGTGTCTATGTGCTAAATCCTCTTTGACATCAGAGCAGATTGTACAAGGTGGTGCAGTCACCGGAGCTGTAAGCAGGATCAGAAGGCAAACTCCCCACCATTCACCACACGCATACTGCTGGATCACACGCACATGCACACATATGTTCACACACCAGTTCGGATACACGTTAGCGCACGCATGACTACTCACGACACACACGAATATACACCTGTGCAAGTTAATGTAGAGAAAATGTACAGGGACTATTTTGTATACACAGAATACAAGTTCACTATTACCATCATTAAGTCTCATTCTTTCAGTGGAAGAGCTGAACGGACTTTTAGTCTCACTGAGAGGCTCGGTACAACGTGTTGTTATCACTCCCTAATTCTCTCACTCACAACACTAATTACCTGGAACCTCCAGCCACTAATTATAGTAATTTAGCAGACACTTTTATCCAGGACACCTTACAATGCCTTGAAGGTGTATATTCTTACAATGGGTGGCCCCAGTGGGAATCAAACCATCACTGCCAACAGGAGTGCTAAATAGATGTACAAGTACGGCTGTTCCAATTACATGGTTCTGTGTTTAGTCACTCAGAAACCCATTGAGTCACTCAGTCTCACACTCATGTGGGATATGTCGATCCCACGCTCTGTGAGCCCCACTTTTCTTAATAAATTCAAATTATTACATGGTACTTTCAGATATATAACCACTATTTACTCTTATAAGCAGTAGAACTCTCTATCTTTAAAACATATAGCATTATATTTTGAATTTCTGTTATTTAAAATGAAAATTGATCCAATAATGTGGGGTAATGTATAATCCCATGTGTATCAGCTTTGATCAAAAACTTATTTAAAGTTAGTACATGCTATTAGTTATGGTAGCTGACATTCAAAAGCATCCCTTGAAAGTTCTTTCAACTTGTAAATCTGCTGAAATGCCTCTTTAATCCTTGAATACGGTGTTCACCTGTAGATAAGTAAATAAGTGTAATCACAGCGAAGCATTAAAGTATGGTTCAAGTACCTCTCAGCACAGCGGGGCAGTAATGTGTTGAGGATGCAGTCAAGGGAGATTGTCCACCTTCAGTGGTCCTTGCGTCCGCTTCCAGGTTTTGGTTTCCATGGCAACATAATCTGTAGTATCCTCAGGCTTGTCCTTGCTCCTCTTTCTTCCCCCCGCTGAAGACTCAGAAGTGTTGGACACGCTCAGTTTTCCATCCTCCTAGACGAGCTGTATGTCTTCTTACTTTCACCCCGAGTCTAATTTTCTCTTTTTAAGTCTCTTTTTGGTTTGAGGTTTAAGAGAGAAGCTCCGGAGTTCAGTCACAGTAAGCCCATATCTTAGTGCTGTGGAGACTGTCTGCAGTCTGTCTTTGAGAGTGTTTGAGTCACTGTAAAGCCTGCCTTAGTTAGAATCCCCACCACCCCCTTCCCTCCTCAAGACTGGGAGGGTTTTTCCTATTGGCCCTGGTCATTGTGTGAATCAAACTGAGCTTCACTTCTTTCGTTTAATGTGGTCTCTTCCTGTATCTGTGCCGGTTGGTATCTTTTTATCTCTTTTTTTTTTTTTTTAAATAAAAAACCCACCCATCTGTGGTATGTCATACCCAGCAGAATGACTATGAATGAATTTCTTTTTTCTTATTTGTGAGTTCTCTTCCCCTCTTTGTGTGTCTGACATTTGCACATTTTTAGGAAGTGGATGAGATTTTGCCACTGTGGATAATAAAGTTTGAGACAGTGAAGAAACCATGATCTCCTTCAAATTCCCCAACTTATCCTCTCTTATTGGCACTGAAGCCACACCACATTAAAAGCCGTAAATCTCCAGTGCATAAATCATCATATACATGTGCTCAGATGCACTAACAGCGCGCTTTGAAAACTGACACAATTCACATTCCTTGATGCGACTGAGACAATGATGTTTGTCTCTTTTGTGGCTCTTGCTAAGCTGACCACTGGGCAGGGAGACAGAAAAACGCTGACTGTCACCCTGTCATCAAAGAGTTGAAACATCAACAGACCCTGCAAAACCTCAGACGGGTAAAGTCTGAACAAAACCCCCTTCAGCAGACCGGAGGATGATGACACTTATGCATGACAGAACTTCATTTGTCTGTTGGGTACAGTGATGCATTTTGCTCATGTGTGCTGAGCAGTTGCTGGTTGTTGACTGGAATCCATAGTAAATAATTTATCGCCCTCTAGTGGAAGAAAGCAAAAATGCATGATTTAATAATTCTTAGATTCTTGTGGATCGTATGCTACACTTCTTGCTATAATTGCCAAAGTTTAAAATAAAAAAATCCAAGCCCAGGCCATAGTAACAGATAAAGGGCCAACTTTAATAATACAAGTAAGTAAAAGTGTCTTTAAATATGGTATAAAAATAAATGCAGGAGAGAATAACAAAGAATTATGTTCTGCGTAAGACAGGAGACAGCATTTCTGTAAATTTGAATGTGACTTTACAGGTGCAATGAAAACCATATGTGCTAATTATTGTAGTGCAATAAAATAATGCAAAGCAAAGTAAATGCACAATAAATAATCATAATCATAATATATATATGTATATATACTGTATATTGTATATTCATTCTGCACAACACTTCCCGTAGCGTGACAAAGTATCTGTGACCTCAGATCATGTAAAGCGATGACATTGGTTAGGTTTATCAGTTTAAGCTGTCATTTTATATTTTTTTCTACGTGTTTTTTTCTTCTTTTTTTTTCCTTTTTTCTCTCTGACATCATTTGTTGCAGCTGGAAGTGAGAGAGGGGGCTCCGGTCCAGCTGTTACGATGGAAAGAACTGGAGCGAGAACTGGATTCGACTTTTCTTCAGTGACAATTTTTCATCTCGACAGTCTGTCAGTGTCCTCACAAGTCCAGCAGTGCCTCCTTTTCTGAGAATACTGGAAATATATCAGGTACCGAAAGAGGAGAGAGAAGAAGGAACATCCTCTCCATGGACATGCAACATCCTGTGGACAACAGACGAACAGACGGCTTGGCTCATCATCCGGCCGAGCCAAGAGCAGATGACAGACAATGATGATGAAGAGATGAAATGGTCTCCCTCCTCCATGTCCCAGAGAGAGAGATGGCATTGATTTTAGCATGATGGCACAAGACTGGTCAATCTCTTGGATGCCAGTAGTTTCCCCTGCGCTGGGAGAAGAGAACGGAGGGCAGAACAGACAGGTGGAAAGGAGAATTAGGTAAATATTTAACTGGGAGATGGGGAGAATAAATATAATCATTTTCTGCTTTAATAATAATGCAATAAACCGCAGATATGTTGCTAGAACTGCACGCACTATTAAAATCTAACATAACATTCCCTTTAGAATGCAAATATATTTAATGCTAGAAAGAGTGGCTATTGCAATAGTTAGAGGCGTCATTGACAACTACCAAATGAAAAGTTTAGTAGGCATGATTTCATATTGGACGTTACCTGGGAGCGAGAGCCTTCAGAACAAGTTCTTACTTTTCTGTGGGGACGAAAAACGAAACATTAATGAAAAAAAATGACCATGCAGAGGATTCAGAAAGCCATATGTAAAATATAATATGTAGAGAACAACAGTTAGCAGGATTAGAAATGCAACAGGTGTACCTTCAGTGTAACCTGCCTCAAAAACAGAACAGGAAAAGAGTACTTTGTCACAATTATAAAGCTATAAAACCTATATCAACACACTTCCAGTTTACTGCTTTTGCATCATATTTCATCACAAAGACAACAAACTTAACACATTGCAGAAAATGATGTGGATTTAACAGTTTCTTATTTAAAAAAAACAATCTAGATATAATATTAAAATCTTAGAATGAGGGGTGAGTAGGAGGCATTAGATGGAAGAGGTTTTAAGTGCATAAATACACCTGTGTAATTCTGAATTATTCGTCATGTTTTGACAGCACTTGTTTTTTCTGCTATTCATAATAGTTTCTACAAACGCGACAGGAGTCCTGATCAGCTACTCCATCAATCAAACCTGAAACAGACTCATTTGTGAGTCATCTTAACACTTTCTGCAACTGATTGCTGTCGCTGAAATGCAGATTTCATTTATTTCCCTGGTTTGCACCTTTAGGCAACTCTACCTCTTACATTGCTGTATACATTGCTGTATTTATGATTTTAATATTAATTTCAGATGCACTACAGCTTTGTGAACCACATATACTTCAACTTGCATTAGAACGACTCTGGTCTAAATGCAAACGACTAAATGTAATTTCAATGTGTTGCTTGTAGTTCCAAAACCACCGTAAAAAAAAACATTCAACACAGACTAGCTTCTGTGCAACAGCATTAAGCACCATCTACATTGATTTTTCTACATCTTGTCTTCTTTTCAAACAAAGGCATTTGTCATTTTTATGTTTTCCGTAAGGCTTTGTGTTTTTTTTACCTTCTTCTTGGCCTGTAATAATTCCTGGTAGGCACTGGAACGGATGAATCGGCTGTAAGAGTCACTCTTCATCAACTTGTAGATGTGTTCCTGTTGCAGAAGCACATAATGTCAGAATAATGTATAAAAATGTCCGACACAGGTGAAACACTGTGCTGAATAGAAATGAGGAAATGCAATATCTCACTGCTCCCCGAGACAAAGATGTGATTCATGAACTGCCATGAGCGAATGTGTTAACGTGGATGCAGCGTTAAGACCAGCAGCAATATTTCAGTGGAAAGCTCAGTTATTCTTATCTGTAGTGTTGAACTGTTCAACAGAAATGGCCTGTGGATATGATTGAATGTATAATTTGCTTTTGAACAGTCACTTACCTGTGCATCCTCGAAGGCGTAGCGTCCAGGATCTTTAACATTCTGGGTGGTTTTGTCGTAGCTCTTGGAGTCCACGTTGATGGCACTGGGCGCTCCGGGGGCCAGAAACTCCTGCCAGATCTCCTGAACTCGAGTTGGAACTTCTCTGATAGGACGCTTCTTCAGTTCCTGCACCGCTAGCCAGAACCTACAAACCAAAGGTAACAGAATGATTGATGCCTGTTAATACAGTAGCTTTGTTCCAAAACATAGAATTATCATTGTTAATAGTAACATATAGGAAGCAGATAACGGCATCATGGTTTTCAGTGATAAACAAGTCCACATAGATCCATAATGATACCAGTTTTGGACACTGCCCATTGACAACTGGTCCATATCCTGAATGCTCATCTCTGTGTGTCAAAGATGCATATTTAGATGTGTTTTTTCAGTGAAAATTAGACGTATCTTTCCACTCTTGCCTGAGTTCCTATGGCTTTGCTCGAACACTGTAAAACTACTCCAAGACTACCCACTGGCAAGTTGTATTATTGGAGTAATTCAGCCAAACATGTTCAACCAGATATGGAAAGCTGAAGCTGACTGGATTGGTTCCTCAGGCTTGTTATGTAAAATATCGCAGAAGTCTCATTCTGTGTTTTTGAGACTGTCATTAGCAAACAACAATTTCAAGGTGAAAATGCTCAGTCACTGCTTATTTTGCTCATGATATGTCCTCCAGCGTAGAAAAACACCATCTGGACATGTTAACAAGTTTTTAAAAATTGATTTTACCCCGGAGGAGGTATTTAAAATATTCAACAGTTTTTCATTTGTCAAAGTCTGCAGTCAAACTAGTCAGAAATGACATGTTTTTGTATTTGATCTGACATGAAAGTCAGATCAAATAAGAGTGCACTGGGTTTTAAAATAATAGTCAGCTGAGAAAGTCTTTTAATATGTAACTGTTTGTTGAAGAAAATTATCAGTAATAATAACTGTAAAATTCCTTTTGAAGTTGCACATGTTACACTGAGGATTTTGCTCCATTACCTTGTCATCACTGAGGAGACACAAATTAACACATGGTAAGAAATGTAACACAGTAACTGCATCCAGTAAGATCTCACTGTTTACTCAGGGACACCTCAGCAGAGGTGGATGGAAAGTGTAATTTTAAAAATTCCTGGCTGATAGAGGTTAATATAGCCCCGAATGCCAGAATTCCTCTTGCTAAAGTATTGCAAACCATAATTCAGAGTTCAAATGTTGCTGAACTGACTAAGAATACACTCTCATTAAACTGCCCCCTTTATCAGCTTTGGGTGGAAACAATGCAGGCGTGTACCATGAGAGGGAGCAGAGGAGCCATGCTGCACAACGATACTCTGTTCACATTTAGTTGTTTCTATGCATGTTTGATGCTCTGCAGCATTCCTGTAACCATGAATATATTGAATAACATAACATTACTCTACAAGGTGCTACAGCAGTGCATATTTCAAAAAGCAGCATCCACCTGCTAACGCTGCTTTGATTACCACTACTAATATTAATGTTTAATATTACTCCAGGTTATGTCTTATACATGGGAAGAATAAATTTTATATATATATATATATATATATATATATATATATATATATATATATATATATATATATATATATATATATATATATATATATATATATATATATATATATATATATATATATATATATAGTCAATAAAGACCCATTTAAATGAGATAACACTGATCATGTTTTTCATCATAAGAGAAGCACAGATTGCTGATTTACCCAGACTTACCATATGGACGTGTATAGTGTGATTCCTGTAATATATGCACTGCATGTTTCTGTGATTATTTCATATAGTCTAATGTGAACGGTTCATTTGCAAGTGTGTGTAGGGGGAGAACGTGTGAATTAAATCCTCCACAGTCGCTCCAGTGTGCGTGTCTGTATTAATCACATCATTGCAGCAAATATATGTACATAGAGTCACATTTTGTGGACCCATGTCTGAGCAAAAAGCTACTTGTACAAAGGGTAAAAGCATATATATTTTTAGGTTGAAATGTGTTTTATGGTTGAGATTAGAATCTACAAAACGGGAAACTATAAGGGTTGGCATAATGCGTTTGGCAATTATGATTAAAGGTACTGATCATGATCTTACCTGAAAATTGGTTTTTACTGAGTTGCAGTTAGAGAGCAGATTAATATATTACATATTAAATTTAGGATCATCTCATAAAATATGATGTATTGCATTAGACTCCCTGTCTAACTCCCTGTTGCCTTATTCAGTAACAGTTCAAATCAGCTCTATCTGGACCAACTAAACCATTAAAATGCTGCATACATATTAATGGACCAAAGACAAGAACTAAATAATATACTAAATCTCACATTTTGACATTCTAAATGGACCATTCTGCATATTAAGTACTTTTAGTTCTGAAACTTTAAATAGATTCTGATGATAATAATTTTTCACTATGATTTCAGGACTTTTAGTTAAAATGTAGAATTTTTACACTGCTGCATTGGCCCGTATTATCTTGGTATTATTTCCACCACCATTGGCAGGTCTTTAAATATGCAAATTAGCATAACATGGCACTGTATCTAAGCTATTGTCAGTTATGATTATTTATGATGCTATAAATGATTCGTTGACATCACTGTGGCGTAAACACGACAGTAAAACTGTCCTATATTTGTGATTATAATCAACTGTGAAACAAAATGCTATTCTATCCTGGTGGAAGTCAAACTCTCTAATCATGCATGTGACGACGTTTCATATTTATGTCCATATTTCAGTCAAATATAGATCGAGGCTTTAAGATTAGGTTAAGCGTCTAATGAATTCAATTAGGCAATGCAACATTGTCATAAATAATGAATAGTGTGGGTGTGTGTGCATGTTGATCCAATCAAGTGTAGTATATCATGTACCTGAGATTCTCTGAGCTGAACTCAGACTCCAGGAACTTGAGGAACTGCTCTCTTCCCACAGGATCTTTGAGAACCTCATCGATACCGAAAGCCCACCTCTTTACCCTCTGCTGGCCTGGCTCCTTACTGGGAGATGACACACAACAATACAACATTGGGACAAAACTCTGAAAAGTTATTGAAAAGCACGTGTCAGGAGATGGATTCAAGAAAACTTCCATCTCACCGAATATCCCTTGGCGCACATCATTAAGAAATGGAAAGAACGTGCACGTGTCAATCTGCATAGACCAGATTGTCCTCAATAACTGAGTGATTGTGCAAAAAGAGACAAGTAGGGAGGCCACCAAGACACCTGTGACTCCTTGGAAGGAGTTACAAACTTCAAGAGCTGAGATGACATACAAGTGTTGCCCGGAGTCTTCATCGCTTAAAACTTTATCGGAGATGAGGAAAACAATGTTGAAAAAAGATCATTTTAAATCTCAACTGGAGTTCACCAGAAAGCATTTGGGAGATTATGAAGTCACCTGGAAGAAAGCTATTTGGTCTGATGGGCCCAAAACAGACCAGCAGACTTGATGCTGTGTTTGGCAGACACCAATCACTGTACATTATCTCAAACATACCATGCTCACCGTGAAGCATGGTGGTGGCAGCATCATGATGTGGGGGTGCTTCTCTGCAGCAGGCCCTGGAAGGCTTGTGAAGGCAGAGGGTTAAATGAAGGCAGCAAAGTGCAGGTGAATCCTGAAGGACAACATGATGCAGTCTGCAAAAGAACTGCAACTTGGGAGTAGATTTGTTTTTCAGCAAGGCAATTACCTGAAGCGTAGAGCCAAAGTTGCACAGAAATGGTTTAAAAACAACAAGGTGAATGTTTTGGAGTGGCTGAGTCACAGCCCAGACTTCAATTCAATTGAGAATTTGTGGCTGGACTTGAAAAGGGCTGATTACTCATGATCCCAGTGCAACCTGACAGTTTTGCAAAGAAGAATGGGGTAAAAAAATAAAAATAAATTGCAGTGTTGTACAAGACCAGTTAAGACCTATCAACACACGCTTAAAGCTGTAATTGCAGCAAGGGGGCATCTACTGAATACTGACTTGAATGGGATGAATACTGATTAAATCACTTGTTTTATGTTTAATGTGAAGGAAAAATTACTCACTTTCTCATGACTGAGGTGGTTCTAGTTTATGACAGCCTAAATGCTGAGTCATCCCAAATGGTCACCCTTGACTCATGGTTCTCCTAGATAGAGGATACAAACTTGGGTATGCTCTCTCTGTCCCCTAATATGACCCTGAGACAGACAGATGCCTGGTAAACATAACATAGGGATAACAGACCAACTATCTGGCCGACGATGTCAGAACAACAAGGTTATATTGAGTATAACATCAACATGGCATGCCTTCCAAACGGTATAAGTACCCAAGACCAGAGAGACTCCTCAGAACTGATGCTGCCAGTGCTCACGTCACTGTGTTACTCGCTGTATCATTTCTCCTGAATTCAGTAAACCTTATTCTCAACATAAGCCATCTGAGTCTCCAGAGTGTCCCTGAGTTTGCCTCCTGATTCCTCTTTTCAGACATCGCAGCATTCCCTAACATTTAATATTTTTAAATAGTTGAGGTTACTTTGTAGAAATCTTTTTCACTTTGACCTGAAACACTGTTTATTTTTTGTAAGTTTTTTTTGTCAAAAAGGGAAATTAAATTGACCATGGTTTAATGTTGAAAATCAATTAAAGGGGAAAACTTAATAGGCACCATAAATGTCTCTACTGCTCTTCCTCTAGTGACATGTACCCACCTGGCTTCGAGCTCCCAGAGTGTGGTGTCATCTGAGATCCAGGGGTTGGATGGGTCTGGAGGCGTGAGGAAGGGGTCGTATTCAACATACTGCTCCGTGTAGCCAAGCAAACTGTTGGGTAAGTGAAACAACAGACAGCACATGAAATTCTTCACCCTGTATCACTGGTGAAAAGTCTACTGAAGTCTACTATAGTCATGTCTAGTGAATCTGTGCTCCATACCTTTCTATGAATGATTAAGAATGGGTTGTTTATCTGGAAGATTTAACTGACAAAAGGAGAGGTGAAACCCTCTTAAGAGCAAATACTTTAAATTGAAATGAAGTGTAGAGCCTGACATGAGGGAGTGAATGAACTTCTCTTTTCTGTGAAACAAATGACAAATAGACACTTGGTGCCACATTCAGTATCTGGCATCATCAACGCTGACGACAAGTGAAGGCACTGTCGAGGCCCGAACACTCCTCAAGGTCATCTGAGTTCTTTATTCCATGCCACGTTAGGCCGTTTAAAGGCTCAATAAACAGATCAATGGCTAAACTGAATAAAGACACAAAGGACATCACTCACCTCTCTGCCACTTTGGACATTTTCAGTCGATGCCTGTCTAATTGCAATTGCCAAAAGGTGATCTGAAACCATAGCAAGGAACAATTAGCGTACTATAGTCTTGGAATTTAAAACAAAGTGTCAGTTTGCAAACATATTTCCATGCCATCTGCAGTATTTCAATTATTTTGCACTTTAAATTCTACTATATTTACTTTATCAGGTTTAGTGATGCAAGGTCAATATATAATTGCAGGACTTCTTTTAACATAGTTGACAGGTATCATAGTTGACATTTTTGCTGTTTTCAGGCCTAAAATCAACATGGCTGCCTATAACCAAACACCACATGGCATTTTTACAGAAAGATTCTTGTAAATATTATATATATAACTGAGTAAAATTGATGTTGAAAGTTATTTATAAAGATATTGTAGTGAACCTGTTGACATGCCATAAATCCACACTATATTAAATAACTAAGAAAGACTGGTTATTTTCCATATAAAATGTGATATATTGCCAAAAAGGAAAAATCTGTCATGATTATCTCAACTTAATAAAAAGAACACAATCAAAACATTTTCTGAATCAGCTCATTTTATTATTGTTTAGCTAATTAGAAGGTGGTTGTTATTAAATTCAGACGGTTATTTAGTTGACATTTTAGTGATATCCAGTCATTTTTCATTGATTGTTTCCATAATAAATAATTATTGAATTTGTAAAAACATGATCATAACGAACACAAAAAAGATTAGTTTTTTCTACTTTTAATAAAAGTGTATGCAAGATGTATCCCATGGACTTCAAAATCCCTCAATTATATATTAAAAGGGGACCTAATACGATTACTTGAATACCAAAAATGACAACTAGCCCTCCAGTTTGAGAGTTAGCATTGAATTAGTAAAGATCCTGTTGTTATTTCTAGAGCGCCACCTGCGGGTCTAACCTGTTCTTGCAGTTCTTCTTCCGTGGGCTGCTTGGCCTCTGGAGCGGGGGTGTGGGTTGGGCTGTGGGTACGGATGTCATTCTGCAGCCCATACACGGACTAAGACAACAAAAAAACACACACAAAAAAACTGAATTATTAATAGTAGTAGCAGTGTGGACAAACACAACACAGAACAATAGCCATGTCTTCTGCTCAAATCTGTTTAACAATCCTAAGGTGTAACGGATGGAAGCTTTACTATACCTTTCTAGTTTTGTGAGGGTTTTTCATTCTGGAGGACTTCTTTATGTCAACTTCTGTTGTATTCACACATCCAGGCTGTGAGAAAAGTGGGGAGCAAAATAATGAGGAAATTCTTGTTATCCTGGAGTATATTTCATAGCATTGTACATACTTTACACTATACTCTTGGATGATGCCACAATGGATGAAGGGGCAGTGATGACCCGGATATATGAGTGTCAGTTAATCCCATCTACTACGCTTAGCTGCGGTGTGAAGTGATTCTAAGAAGTCTCTGGGACAATGTGTCAGATGCTGGTTAATTAAACAGGGAATGCGCCAGCTCTAGCAAAACAAGTAAACCAGCGGGAAATTCTTAGTGTGCAAATACTGGCTGATTGAACAAGTGGTCTAATCTAGGCCTCTCCCAAAAGAACAGAGCTAAGTAGCTTGACGGCGTCACTGTGAAATTTAAATTAATATTGATTATGTTGCTCCAAGGACGCATAAATTGAACTTGTTATTTTCCAATTAACCGTGGAGCAGTGGCTTTTGGAGAAATACAGCAGAGGCGACCCTTTAACCTCAGGGGGGAACTAAATGCTAATGCTAAGCAAGTGTGTAGAAACAAGGTAAAGAGCAGCACTGAAGCTGATATGTTGTGACAGTTATTGATGTGGCATTTCATGTGTATGGCAAAGGCAAATACACAGCAGTGGATCTTCAGTGGGTTCACTTCTTTGCACCATTTAAATGTTACAGGAATCACGTATATCTCATATAGAAATTGGCTCACCTGTTAAGTGCTCGTAACGGCATAAAATACAAACAAGACTGACACTTCTCTGCCTCATGTTAAATGTGTAGAATAGATTAAAATTACTCCTGCAGTGCAAAGGTTTTACAATGTCGATCTAATTATTTTTTTGACCTGAGGGGTGGAGCAGAGTGTGATCAGTATTAAATCTTTTTTTTCAGTTTTATTTATGTTTGCAGGAATAATTAAGGCGACGCTGATAATATCAACAGGGATACCAGTTATCGCAGAGGTGATTATGACACCAGTAATTTCACTCACCACTGGTCTGTGCACGTCCCAGAATGCTCTTTCCTGACTGTCAAGAATTTTCCTCTCAATTTTGTCTCTTTTCTTGTCCACCCTGGAAGAAAAAAGCAGCTCAGATCTGTTCTGACAGAGCAAGTAGCTTAATCCAAGCCATATATGATACATTTACTCCATCATACCTGTAATTAAAGTGAAGCTGCAGTAAACCACAAACTTTAATTATGTCAAAATGAGGGCGTAAGAAGACTCATTCCTCATGGCTCAATGCATGTGTGTTTCTTATAGACACCTACTTTGCTTGTGCTTCTGCTTGCATAAAAATGAACTCCCATTTCCTGGCGAAAGCTCTCTGTAGCCTTGCTAAGCTCTCCTGTAAGTAAAACAAAGAGCAAACAGGAAAAGAAAGGTTTTGAGGGATCTGGGTTGATTATGTTTTGTGCACATGCTGTGTACAGTGCACGGCTGGATACCATCTTTATTGATCCCTGCCCACATACAAAAGAAAGAAAAAAAAACAAAAAACACCGGAATAATTAACCCAGTGATTCATTTAATAGCTTTGGTGAAAAAAATGTTACAAATTATGCAGTGACACACAGAAAAGCAAATGTTCTCATTGTCCGTATGAACAAAAAGGCAAGCGAGAAAGCCTGAGAGCAATGCCAGCAGAGGAGCAGATATTTGAAGAGGAGAGTGCTGACACTAAAACACCTTTCACTCACCGCTTCGTAGTCTGCAAGCTCCAGACGCGCTTTATTTTGCATTGTTCTTTTGCAGAGGTAAACAGCTGGGAGAGACAGACAGACAGATTGGTAATTAAAGGAGAACAGGATCTCTGCTTCTTTTTAACAGCCTTAAGTGGCCCTGCGTTTATTCATTTAATCCTCTCAACTGCACATTTAAACTGGCCTGCAAATCACAAAGGTCATTTACTGTGCATGGTGTGTGTGCATCTGTTGCTGTGTGCGATTGTGTGTGTTGTGTGTGTGTGTGTGTGCACGCGTCTGACTTTTGATGCCTTCCTGAAACTACCATCACCCCTTCATCTCTTTGTTAACTGACCATAATGCAGGTGCTTCATTATGCCATTAGAGTGTTTTCATTACGGGGCATCATTCACGTGAATCAGTTGCTGCATCTCAAAACACTCTGACGTCCCCATAACGCTCGCAGGATTATTCCCACAGCAAGCATTAGGCCTTTTCCTCTTCAACAACTCAAACAACAAATGAAAGACCTGCAAGGGTGCGGCTATTCACCAAACCATTTCGGGCATTATGAAAGCTTTATCTCCACTCTGCTTGGCTGTAACAATGAAAAGCTCATCCCTGTATCACCACTAAAAATATTCAGCCAACTGTGCACAACAGGTGCACGCATACAAACACATGCCTGTTTTCCTGCACAGTAATCACCCTGCATCAGGCAGACAGTATGACTGAGACAGACACTATTGACTGAAGCTGCAAAGCACTGACAATATGAATATATGAAGTATAACTTATTGCACGCCTATTGCAGTATAACTGATTGTAATTGTGGGCCAAGCATTGGAGTAGAACTGAAATGTGATGTTTGGGTTTCCATCCATCATCCAGACTCTGCAGTTGCATCACTTGTGTTTCATCTTTTGAACCTCCTGCAATATCAGCATTAATAAAACGTCTATTGGTCAAATATGATTTCTGCGCTACACAAAGAGTCGGCATTATTAGCCTCTTCAATACACACCGCGCAATGCACAAGGAACGAGTTTGACTACAACAGAGCAGTTCTCTCACCATAGTCTGTGTTTTCTGGTTCCCAGCAGTTTGATGGCCAAAAGTATGGAGTCTGAAGGGGAAAAAAATAGGTAATTAAAAAAACAAAACTGCAAGACACTTCCCATCTTTGGCAGAATACGAGTAACCACATGGCGTTTTGGATCAATGTGTGCGCTGCCACGCGAGGTGGGCATGCAGTCACAGTGCTGCATCTGTCACAATAAAACATTTTGTTCTGTAATGGGCTTGGCATTATGTCCAAAGCACATAAGCTCCTTTCAGAGGGTGCTTAGAGCAGACACTAGCGTGATTCTTGACCCTCCTTGGGCATTGTATGGACTGGCTTCTGATGCGGAGCGATTACACATAAAAAGCAAAGTGAAGCCGGCTACTAACACAAACAGCCTCAGGCATTGATTTACTCTGGTTAGTTCTTTGCAGCACACATGGGGGAACTCACTAGGTGGAAAATCAGTAAAACTGTCAGTCCCGCTATTTACATTCAGAGTGATGTGCTTTTTTTTCCTTTTTCTTTGTGAACCACTCGCAATTATGTACAGCAACCGACAATTAACTTTGTTTATTTTAAACAGCTTGGAATGTTTCTCAGATATTTTATATAAGAGTAAAAATATAGCGTATTTCAAACCTACCAAATGTAGTTTTTCTCTATAAAAACACAAAATACGTAGAACAATTTAGTGTAATTATGCCACATGACTCTGAAACTGGTTAATGCATACATGATTTTTTTTTAATATATGTAATGACATAACACATGTTAAGGGATAATGGCACAGGGACAGCCTTAATATGGGTGAGACTGAGTTAGATTACATAAGATATGACTGACACCTTATGACCTGAATTAAAACGTGGATGAAAAGCTTGAATGCAGAGTCTACGAATAAAAGTTTACAACTTTGTGTTTTATTGGATTTGGTCGACTGAAATTCTTGGACTGAAGCACAACAGTTCAGGTCTTTTCAGGTCGTTTCTTGTTCTTAGATCTATTTAAATGTTACCTTAGATACCCAGAGGGTTGTAATAAAAAGCTTGGACTCAAATAAGATTTTGAGCATGACAATTATGAGTCTTACCTGAAACCTATAGAAAGTGCCATCATCTTTGAGAGTGAGGACGTGGTCTGAGATGGGGAAGAAGTAACCATGTGCAGCCATCAGAGTTCCTAGGTGAAGAGCCTCCACTGCAAGAAAACACAGACAAAAAGACAATTTACAGCTTCATATTCCCTCGGTTTTTCTAAGCAACATTGCACACCAGCACCTGTAATGTTGTTATTATGCATACAGAACATTCACGCTCATATCAGCCTGTTTTCTGAGTGTGTTAAAATAAAGTGCTGTGGCAGGAAGATTGTGTTCCCAAACAGCTCAGAAAGTTTCACAGAACTGTTGAGGAGGAGATGTTATAGGTATAAGAAGACTGAGAAATAGTGGGAACTCATTCATCAAACTTTTTTTCTGTATTTTAGAATGTAGAATTGAGGCTGTTGCACTGGTATATGTGCATCTATCATTGCTCACTTAAAAACACAAACTTTATCAATGTCTGTACAGCCGCTGAATTATAAACTTTAATGTAATTATTCTCTAAAATACAACAAACAAAATAAACACAAACATTTAAAGGACATACATTATAAATTTATTCACTGCGGGATTAATAAAGGCTCAGCATATCTTGTGTTTTCACTATATGTTACTTTCCTAATAATTTGGCCATTTTCATAATGAACAAAATATGCTTGTTTTCTTGATTTCAGAGAGTTAGATGATAAGATTGATATCTTAATAAAACAGATGACTGTTGGCCATCAATTAATGACAAAATCCATCAGCGCTTTGAAAGATCACTTACAGCTTCGGCACATTTTACATTTGCATAATCTGTTCAAAAACTTAAGTGTGAAAGTGACAATTCACCAGTTTACAAGGGTTTTGTGTCTGACTGTTCTAGGCCGTGCCCAGTAACTTCTTGTAGTTCTTCAGCTGGTTTCCTGGCCAATTTCTCAGAGAAAGAAATAGTATGACACATAACAGCCTATAAAATGTTAAATAGTTGTTTTTTTCCACTTTTGGGTTAAACAAACGACTAAACAAACAGTATATCGTGCTAATTTGAGGGTTTATAAGTGCTGGTGGGAGAGTTTAACATCGACAGGGCCGAGCTAATTGTTTCCTTCTGTCATTACGCACGGCGAAGCTATTCGGCTGCCTGCTGTGGCCTCATATTTAACAGACAGATACGAGCTCTTATCATCTCGTCACAAAACAAATAAGAACATTTTTTCAAAATGTCAAACATTTGCTTTAAGAATCAGGATGATAAGGCCCTTCCTTAATTTAAATTCTAATTGCCTCTCTTTACAAGCACTCTTAATCCGGATATAAAAAGATAAATCTGCTTTGATATCTCACATTTTCATTAAAAGGAGATTTTCTGATAACTTTGCAATCAATAGTTCCTCATCGCAGATCCTGGATCACCAAGCTGTTTGTTTTTTTTCTTTATTGTCCGACCAACTCAAGAACTTTGTTCACCATTCATCACCCGACACAAATTCATTCTTGACAAAATGACCAGAATGGACACAGGACCTGAATTAGGAGCTGCTGCTTTAATACACTGACACTGCTTTGGTTTCCACTCCAACCAAACAGCACAGCAGGAGGTCTCGCTGATTAGTCCACCTTCAGCCGGAGAGGCGGAACTCATCAGCCAAATCATCTGCTGTTGTGCTCAGTTGGAGTGAAAACCTGCTTCCCTCTGGCGCTCCACCGCACATGGCTCGCTGTCCCTGATTTTAGACCATCAGATAATGAAAACATGTAATCACCATCAAAAACGTGCCACTAGTTATTCCCTGCTGCTCTAAACCTGCGCGTCATCCATGGTGTCGACGTTGTTTCATTTAATTTATTGACAGCTCTCCGTTAATACCGCCATGTTTTGTTCATTGTGAACAGCGTAGGAAAAAAGGCTTAATTATATTCTGTTTCTAATTTGATCATGGAATCTTTTGTGTACAGCCCCGGGGAGGCTAACTCAAACTGACTTAACACACTAATAAGTAAAGAGATGCAAAGGTTGAAAGGCTTCACTTAGTCTAAATAGGCAGAGCTATGAATACTATAGAAGGAGCTTAGTGTATGTATGCATAAAATATGAACTCTCCACCACACACACACAGATCCACACACACTGGGTGTTTGTGTGTGAGATAAATATAGATCAGCTTTTCCTTTACCACTGAGGTGACAGTCACAGTCTTAAGAGGTCAGGATGCTCATGTGTATGCATGTGTGTGTGTGTGCGTTCCATTTAATAATAAATGATGACTCATAAGTTATTTAAACCTGTTTACTCATAAGCTTCCTCTTTACCCACTGTACCACATCTTAAAGCCACTCAATGTTATCCTTTATTTTGTCCCTAATTTTATCCCTATTTCTGTAACTTAAAGTTACATAGACATACTAGATTCATGTATATCTTTTGCATCTGTCCTCGAACAGCAAGAGAATTAAAGTAGTCAGACATTTCCAAGGAAAAACCAACTCATGCATATACGTCCTTAGTTATTCGTCATTTGTGAACATTACTTTTCTGGATTGTTATCTCAGACAGGATGAATGTCCACAAAGCATGGAAAACGACATCTGGGACATTGCCATTAGAGCTTAATGTCTTCTGTTCTTCAACTACAGACCTGATTGGTTCTCATTTTGTCAAAAAACTTCACGCAACAGTGAACACAGAAAATATAAGCAGCAAATTTTGATTTAGTATCCAACACAAAGATATACTATAGAAAGTACACAGTGTAATTAGCACAAAAGAGCACATTTGGAAAGGCAAAATCAGACTAATGTGATCAATGGTTTTTCAGGGGATAAATAGAAGATTAACCAAGATTTTTGTGGTTCCTCAAGACGGTGTTTGTTGTTTTTGTAAGTCTGCAAGTCTATAAAGATCAATTCCTAGTAGGAAGGGAGCTTCTTGGCTTCCATTTAGCATAACATAACATAAGCTTTATAGCTGACTAAACCTTGGACTGGAATTAGTCGAGTTGTCGAGAAAGGCCGGCCTCGGAGTCCAAGGGGAAAACACCCTTTGATTTCATCATATTACCAGTTATGTGCCAAAAACCCAGCAGTTTGGAGCCCTGCCAAGTGGAGTGTGGGAGTATTCTGCCAGCTGATCTTTATCTAAAGACAAGGAAGGAGATTCAGTACTGTGGCTATATTCTGAGTATTATTGTTCGCACGAGATGTTGAGGTGAAAATTATCTGTTTTAATCTCAAAAGTACGGGTTGTAAGTCGGTTTTGTTTAAATTACCGTCTAAGATCCAAAGAGGTAAAATTATCCAATATTTCAAATACAAAGCAAAGATTCAAGAGAAGTTCATGATATCAATACAAGTTTGCTTTTGTCCATTTATATTGTGACTCTTTAATGGAAATCAAGGTTGGATATCAGTACACAAAACAACCGTTTTTTTCTTTCTTTCTTCTGCTGAACAAGCACTCCAAGGAAATATTGCTGACTTTTGTACTATTACAACCTTGTCGGGTTTGTAACGCAGCTTTTATGTTAAGTAAATTACTACTTGTTGCATGACCAGCTTCAGTCAAGGAGGAGCAGATTGTGAATTCATACACAAAATATGTGCAACAAAGCTATTATGGGAGCTGATAAAAGAACAGTGATGTTGTAAAGAAGGAAGTTACATGCTTTTACCCATATACATGTCAGTGTAGCAGCATATGCAGGGAGTGATCTCAGGAGACTGAAATATATTATCTGCCGTGCTCCACTGAGTCTGACGGGGAGGAGGTTTAAAGAGCGTTGACAGAGAAAACCAGGGTCATTATACAGAACCGTATACATCCTCTCCCAGCCACATGTCCTCCCTCAGATATCATTTTACTATTCCCTGTTCCACTGAGCAGATTAGGTGCTCTTTCATATGCAATTCACACCCATGATAACATGCAAATACACGCTCGCTGACAGCTTGACTGATAGTCTGGCTGTTTGTTGACGTTCTGTTGTGGTCTGGTCAGTCTGGCTGTGGCATTTATCTAGTGTTGTTTAGTCATGTTAAATGTTTAGATTGTTGCTTTCTGACAACTAACTAGTGGCAAATTCATTTGTTATTATATTGTCATTTTATTTATGCAGTGCTCTATTAGTATGATGTAGAGCTACATTTTAGAGAGCTGACGTCTGTTTAAGCAGAAGACTTTAATGTGACTACTCACGATATCCCTTTAATGATTTATTCTCAGAAAGGTTAGAGGTCAGAAAAGCTGCAGACCACTGATATGGAGCTGATTATATCTGGCCAAATCAAACTGATAACACAGAAAGGCAAATTCATGCTAATACATATTGATAACATCATGATAAACTGACATAATTACTTCGGTTTTTCTCTTTTTCCTATGGGATGAATATGTTTTGAGATTTTCCCATCATAGTGTCAGCGATTTAAACAGGAAGCATAATGTTGGCTTCGACTCGGTCAGGCAGCTGTAGGCTATACCTGAAGTGCTCAAAAGCCATAAATATTCAACATTGCAGGGAACATCCTTTGCAGTCAACCACTGCCTGAAGTCTCTGACCTGTAGGGATCAGTAGACATTTTGTAACTTCACTGATATTCCACACGGCCTTAACTACAACCACCTTCGGTTGCTGCTTGATGTGGATTCTAGTCCTCAAAAAGTGGGTGATTTACATCTTCAGTTTGTAGATCAAGCCATTCAGATTTATTTCTTCTCAGCGTTTCCATTCCCTATGTGAACTGTCAGAATTGGGCTACCAAAACAACCAAAAAAATGTGGTAAATTGCAATTGTTTCCATGCTACACAACCCAACTAGCATTTGCAAAACAACAAATTATGGTCTGAGTTGTAACAAAAGTGTCACGATAAAGAGTTATAAGTGCACACCTTCTGCTAAAATATCCCAAAAGACAACTAAAACTTTTTTAAAAAGGCAAAAAATTATCTTTGTCAGCTATTAAAATGCAAAGATGAATGAAAATAGGATTGGGGGCTACAGAGTTCTCCAAATTCAAGTTCATCAGATCCACGTCAGGATCTGAGGCATTCGTTAAGCAAATAAAGTCTAAATCGCCAGTCAACTTTGACATAAGCTCACCTGCCTTTACATAATAAACTCACGGCTATCGTGCTGTGAGCCAAATTAATTGTGTTTCTCTTTGCTGTGTTGTTCAGCCCCGCCAGGAGTTGCTTTGTGTACACGTCACTTAGTTTTACGCAGCACTCTGCACTTTACCACCGCAGGGCAACCGGCAGCATGTTTTGTGTCCGTGCTGCAAAAAAAGTGCAGAAATAAAAGCATAAAAATACTCTTAAAGGACAAAGAACATCTGCTTGCTGACACATTTTTTTCAGACTGTGACAAAATTGCAGTTTTTGGCAAATAGATAAGGATAAATTATATTAGAGAGAATTATTAATACTGCAGGTGAATAAATAAATGTAAATTTGCTTGATGGAATGACATAAATGTTGTTGCCAGAGTTCACTAACAGCGCAACAGAAATTAGCATTTGAGTCCAGTTTAGCAGATTTAACTGACTTGACAGGCCTTGTTTGTTGTTTATTGTGTATGTATTAATTTATTTATTGAGACATCACAGATTCCCGTGATACCGATGCATAATTAATCACAATGCTCGTCTCAGACAGGAAGAAAAGTATAATCTCTTGGGCAAATTTAAATGTCAGAGACTGTGCTTTGCCTTGGCATAAGCAGAATGAAAAAAACCAGAAGCCAAAAAAAGAAAAAAGTACGGATACAGTCTGTTCACTTGGATCAGTCAAAAGATCTCAGATACTGCAGGTGATTCAGCGTACACATAAATATACGCCATACAAAGTCAGCGCCACAGCTGACAAACATAGGCAAAGACAGGTAGATCCATGCATACAAATGAAACAAGACACAAAGGAATTGTTAGTTGATGAGTCAGAATTATGAACTCGGTGTACAACTCTGAGGCACCCACTAGAGCAGACTGAAATGAACACCCACGCACATAAACACTCCAATAGCCAAGTACATACACTTACAGTCACCAGAAAACTCTCAAAAGCTGCTTTTCACACCAGCTAAACTTCTTTATCACCATCTTTAATCTTCGAAAGCACTTGGTTTTAACTTTCCACGTTCGTCACACTTCACCCTGCCCACTTTTGAGTCATTTTATGTGCAATGACGGGTTCGGCTCATAATTCGGCATCACCTTCAAGACCGTCTAGTTTTATGCTATCACAGTGGAGTAAAATAAAAATAATAAGACAGAAACGGGGAGAGAAGAAGAAGAAGAATTGCAGTGCTGTTGCTCAAGGACAGACAAAGACAGATCAAAGAAAAATGCAAAACTGTGGAATTTCTACATATAGTAGGCTAATGGTACATAGGCTCCAAAATGGCCTGTAGGTTTTTCTCTTTCATGTAGTGCAGACTAATCTAAATTTAGGTTGTACAACATCTGATCAGCCCCTCTTCTTACAATTAGCCCTGGAAATCACCAGTATCCCAGCCTGGCATACACTATAAAAAACTCTAACAATGTCTAAGTGCCAAAGCAAAGGGAGCTGGTCTTGCTTTAGTTTCTTAAATATGTTTCACTTCGTCAGATCTAACTAACTGGTGGGGATTTACAGGTATTTAACCTCCTGCATTGGGTCATGTGAGTCTGCCTGGCCATCATGTAAGTCACACACCTTGACCCATGTGAAGCTCACATGAAGAAACCTTTCAGATCAGAGGGGAAACATGTTTAAGAAACTCAAGCAAGTCCAGATGCCTGTGATTTAGCACGGATATATATATTTACTGTAGCATGACCTGGGTTATTAAGAAACCTCACAGACAACTGTAAGAAAGATATCTCTGAATTTAACCTTTAGGTTAGCATTAATTAACCCTCTGAACTCCAAGCAGCTTCTGGGCATTTGTACTCATTTTCCACTGCAATATAAAGTCTCGCACCTCTGTGGAAAAAGTACAACCATGGCTACAAGTAATGCCTTTTGTGCAGTATGGCACATGGATAATGCCATAAATTGCAAGAAAACTGAATTTGGATTTATTTAATTATTTGATTTACCAAAAAAATCTAATAAAAACCTGGAGTCAACATGTACAACATTTATCTAAGTGCTCACAGAATGGTGACTCTGCATGCTATACATATTTTACTGCTTACTTTACTTTTCAGTTGGCTTCCATGTTTGTCTTTTATCAACTCCGTATGAACGCAGCCTGCAGTTCAACCTATTTCAGCCATAAAGTTTCTTTTTCTTTTTTTTCTTTTTATTGTGACTGTTAGTCACAGCTGAGTCACTAATGGCACTTCTGTTGTGCTGTGAAGGGCTGATTTTTTTGTTTTTCAAATAATGTTTTTAGAGCAAATGGTTCAATTTTTGCATATTGATAAAATAAAGTGATCTTGATTAAAAATCACATGTTTAAGCTGAGATTTGGTTCATTTTCCCATAGGAGTGGCACATCACAGATGAATAGTTCAAAGGACTGTTGGAAAGTTGAAAATTAGATGATTTTTTCTGTTTTTACAGTTTCATTTGGCATTTTTAATAAAGATAACGTATTTTAAACCTGGTGGATTTTATTATAAGCATGCCACAGTTTAGCTGCTAGCCTTTTTTTTTTTAATTCAAACTTTGGCAAGAGTGTGACAAACTGCCTCTATGAGCTGTGCACCACATCTGCTGCTGCCGAACCAGCTGCTAACCCTGCTGACCCTGCTGTTAGCCAAATAAGCAAGTTTTCAAAACACCTACATCAAGATTGAACATTTTAAAATTCAGCTTTTACCTTGATCTTCAATGTCCAGATTCTTGATCATCCACTGTACAATATCCGAACCTGAAATAAGAGAAAGCACATGAATATGAATCACTGGTATAACATATCAGCTCACAGTGTGCTCAAACACATTTTTTTGCATATAGATGCAAATGAAAGGGAAAACAATGACACTCTTAATCCTCCCCCTTCCCTTCATCATTACAGTGCATACCATTTCCTCTCGCCTTGCACCATGTAGGTGGGTAATAGGCCATCCATTACCAAATATTCTTTTCTGACACCCTCTCCAAGCTGGCTCTCTTTGGCTGAAGTCCATTAATATATCAGAGAGGTAAAATGACATAATAAAGTGTACAGTAATAACACAATTCATCGTCAACTCAAAGCATGTAATAAGCCGTCACACATTGCAAGCTGTCAAAAAAATAAATGAATAAATAAATAAAAATGTGAACAGGTCAGAACATAAATTAGGAGGAGAGAAGAAAATGCATAAATCTAAACCTGAGCAGAACACAGGCAAGATATTACAGGCGTATTAGCTTTTTAAAAAAAAACAAACAGCTGAGGCAATCATCAAGAACTATTCTGAGTAAAGGCATAAGTCTAAAGATGATTCATATTTCCCTTTTGCCCTTTTTCTAGAAAGGGCATCAAACTTTTTATATGATGGATGTCATTTTGAATCTTCTCCATCTGAGAATGCAACTGAATCATTTTCACATCTCAGAAAAACATAACAGCATCCTCTGCCCCCTGGGCATTTTCACACCCCGGCACACCATGTGACTTTGGCACTTTGGCTAAATATATATTTTCCAAGCTATCATTACTGTCTGTCATAGTGACAGGTGAAGGTGTATTGAGGAGACGAAAGCCACAGAAGGCAGAAAAAAGGTGTGAAATGAGGGAATTCATGCAGTGAGACAGTCGAGCCCTGTGGCTGCCTTTCCATCTGTCTGCGATTGGTCTCTCCAGTTCTTTTTCACTGCACCCCCTTCCCTTTTCTTTGCGCCCCCATAACCAGATGAGATTTTCCATGGATTAACGTCATTAATACAACCCCCGTTTTCACATTATCAAAGTTGACCCACTTTCTTAGAGAGAGCTTAAATGAGATGTGTAAGGTAATCCTCTAACAAGGATGTTCTCCCAATTGATTAATATCATGACCATAGATTGGGTTATGCACTTGGGATTATGTGTGTGTGTGTGTGTGTGTGTGTGTGTGTGTGTGTGTTTGCGTGTGTGTGTATGCACCAAGTGAAGGCATGTGCTTGCATCAGAACGTGATAATAATTTAAACAGAATGTTAAGCAATAAGATTATTTATTATTAATGATCCCAATGATGGTGAATATTGGATAATTGCTGCAGCACATCGAAACAGGATACAGCAAAGGGCAGTAATGTAAAACATACCCTGCTGGCAACTGAGACTTGAGTAGAAACGATATATGAGTGTATAAAATGAATTACAGTTGGAACAATCACGTTAGTAGAAGCTGATAAGCTGTATTCTGCTCACACACACATACAAAAACACAGTAAAGTCAACATAAAGCTATAAGCAAAGGAGACTTATAGGACAACAAAAAACAGAAATGTGTGAAATTTTAGACATTTAGCCATTATAGCTCTATAGAAAAAACAAAACAACACAAAACAGAACATTCACCAACCTCTGACGTGTGAAATTTGTTCGAGCATCTACAGAAAACAACAGCCAAGCTGTTTCTAAGTTATGGATCTGTCATTTACTTTAAAGAATAAAGGACACGTAACATAGAATACCACAAAACACAATGTAACAACACACACATTCATTCCATACACCCTCATACAAAACCGTCATACTAAACATACACACAGGCATATCTACCTATGCTACAGATCTGAACAGTACAAGTATATGTTGTCCTCATGCAGTATATTGCTAAAACTATAATTAAAAAATGCAGCTTCATAGCAGTAAAAGAAAGAACAACAACTACATTCACAATAGTAAATATTTTAAAAAATTACACTGTGGGGATATGGACCATTTCTGTTAGCAATACAATCATCTTTATACAATTATGAATAATTGACAATAGAAGCAATCAGTGCTTTTTTTTTTTTTTTTTACAAATTGTAGGTCTAAATGGTGCCAACATAAAGTGGACATAAAGGCAGAGTGTTATAATATTGCAGAAGAGTCCACATCCACTTGAAAACTTTCACATTTGGCGCTACTTTTGCTCCACAATGAGTCCAGGATTGAAATATGCTGTACAGAGCTTGACAAAAAATATTGTGATACATGTGATTGTGATGTTGCATTTATATACGTTGACTAAGCGTTATTGGGGTGGTGCAGTGGAAGGTTCTGGGTTTAAACCTTGCTGTGTGAAGTTTGCATATTCTCCCAGTGCCTGTGTGGGTTTTCTGCAAGTTCTCTTCCCCCCACAGTCCAAAGACATGAATGATAGGTTAATTGGTGATTCTAAATTGGCCTTAGCCGTGAGCGTGAGCATGCATCCTTATGTGCATGTATAGTAGCGTAATTAGGTGAAGGTACATTCTGTAGATGATGAGCAACAGAGCTACAAATACAGGCTTGTGCTGCAGCTCTGTTATGTTACTGCAAACACAACCAGTGTAGCTGTTTGGTAGCCGTGCTGATGGCATAATATCCATCAAAATGACAGCACAGAGATGAATCTGAGTTGACGCTGATTACACAGATGTAAAATTAATCAGTAGAGCCTGCCCTGTTTTTTTAAACCACACACTGTGTAGTAGACTTGAGATTGAAAAACCTAAAAAAGGATAACACTTTAGCCTCCCTCTTTTATGCCCAAAGCATTTTTCATTTTTTTCCATGAGCGTCACTAAAGCTAAAGTTAGTGCTTTAAATTTATCTGTGTTCACATTGAGTTGTTCTCTGCCACTGTTCATCACTTTAGCATCATCTTAGCCACCCATGACAGAAGCTCCTGGATATGTAACTGGTCGTGACGAGCCAAGTGATGGTGACCAGTGGTGGTTTTGGCATTGCAGAGGCCCTGAGGCAAAGCTATACATAGAGGGAGATTAAACCCAATTTCTGAACTTACAGAAAATCTAAGAATTCTTATCTATCCTGGATGGCAAAATATATATATAATGTAATTTAAAATGAACAGGAGACTTTTATAGATGCTTTGTAATTCATCATGATTTCAGTTTAAAGTGTACTGTTTATTAGAAGAATATAAGAATAAGAATATAAGAATATAATACAAGAATAGAAGAAGAAGAAGAAGCTGCAGAAGCTGCAGAAGAAGAAGAAGAAGAAGCTGCAGAAGCTGCAGAAGGAGAAGAAGAAGAAGCAGAAGAAGCTGCTTACCTGAAAAAACACTGGGGATCTTGGTGAGAAAACTTTTCACTGTTCGGATGGGGATGCCATTTTTCTCGTCCTGCATGCGTGCTATTACTTCCTCCATCTGGACAACACGGCAACAGTAGAAGAAGAAGATGAGAGAGGAGGTTAGTAAGTGGAAACTGTGTGCGAGCAACATGACAGAAAGTGGTAAACAGTTCTGAACAGGTTCCTGTGTGGTGCAGCCATGTCTCCAGGGGGATACAGAGCAAGCCAACCAAGTTGGTGACTAACAATCACGGCTGTCAGATTTCTGCCTCTCTTCCGACAGTTCTCCCTGATTTATGTCATTTGTCACATCAAACCACCAGTAAGCTGCACTTATTGAATTCTGCAACAGCTATTGAATTTTAAAAGTAGCAATGAAGTTTCGAGTTATTATCCATCGGGGTCTATTTATGCCCGGAAAAAGCCACACATTTGAATTTTGCATGGACAAAATTTACAATGTCACTTTAAAGTCACTTTATTAGACACAAATGTTTCATTTTGACTGAGTTAGGACTGAACCAAAATCTGCAGGGAGGAATGACATGAGCAAGCGAACAGTCACACACGGCCATACATGCAAACACACAAACATCTGCACAAACGGCTGAGACGGAAATGTGCTGGGAGTTGTCTCAAGGGCCCGGCAGGGCAACACAAGGCAACCATGTTTCCAAGAACACACAGAAGGGAGCAAAGCTGAGAGCAGAGCTCTGCCCTGATAGGTGAGGCAGCTCAGATGCGAAGCGATCTCCCCGAACTCCTCCCACACAGTAAAAACATACACACGAAAAACATGTACCCAGAGTTCACCATTCCAGTAACACACTGATATATTCTGCACAAACAGAAAAATAACTCAAATGTGTTTATATACCTTCAGCTCTCTGTGCTTTGAGGCATTCACTGAAGATAGGAAATGTTTTCAGTCGGTGATTCTGTCAAAGTTTGTCCATTTTAACAGATGTAGCACAGCCAGTTAATGATGTCATTATTTCTGGAAAAATGTGAACATTTAGGACTTTGCTGCCTGTCAGTGGTAACACTGCACTAATACTGTAGCAGTCTGGAATGCATTCTGTTCCCGTACCTGGGGCTTGACCTTGCGATTTTTTTCAATCAAATGTTTTTTAATGAACTTCTTAACTCAATTTTCAACCTCACAGTGAAAGGAAGCCATATCCAGTGAAAATGGGTCATGTGATGTGTCCTAAGTAGGGAGATTTTTTTCTTTTTGCAAAGGAGTAACAATATCCATCATTAAACATCCAGCGCACGTCGTGTAAGACAAAGTTGCCCTTTTAATTGGTTTTAAATAGAACATTTCTCTGGCTATCTTTAGCTGGAAATTGATGTTAATTTTTTTTTCCCCCAGCAACGTGCCCTAGAGACAAAATGAGGTCAAAACAACAAGGGATCCAATAGAGATACCTAGGTGTTTTGTTGTGTTGCGTGGAGGTGTTTAAAAGTTGTGCTCTTGTTTTAGAAGGTTTCCTTTTTATCAGATTGTAACAAATTGTTTAGTCTGCAGTGTGTGGATGCTGTGAAGGTGACTTACCCTGCATCATCCCCCTAAATTTTGTTTCCTCTCCATCATTTATATGACAAACACACAACTTATCAGCGCAGCCCATCTGGGAAAGGCAATCTGAATGCAGCCGCTTCCATTTCATACAATGGAGGTTTTATGGGGGTGAAAATGAATTTCTTGGCCATATTGGTGAGAAAGCCATAGTTCTTCTTATGAGAAAGCCGGGTTTGATGTGCAAATGTGCAACCACTTGGGTTTGGCAGTTCATGAGCCAGGACTGTAGCATGATGTTATAATGAAAGCTTGTAGCTAGTCAAATCCCCTGAAGCTAAAAATCATCCCAGTTAGTGAATGGAGCCTAATTGACAATGATGGAGCACAGGCAAATACTGTAACTAAAGGGCTGCTGGAGGAGGCCAGCGAGACCAAGAGAGGGAGAAATGAAGAGGTAAAAAAAAAAAAAAAAAACACACTGAATTGATGTCAAAAATACGTCTTTTCAGATTATTTCAGTCTGTTCTGTTAATCTCTTTCTCCCACAGATGTGTTGCATGAGTCAGGCCCATAGATCTGCCTCTACAAATGCTTCCTTGGTAATTCACCCGTGTGAATCATCACCTTTAGCACAATAAAATTAGTTATAAAACAGCTTAAATCTCTCGCACAAATATCACGATCTGAGTTATAAAACCTGTCCTAGCTGTTGTTTATTATTGGATTTGTCTTGTTCCTACATGTAACCGACCGCTTCAGAGAAGCCCCAATGTCAAACCAATGACATACTGATATTTTCACCAGCAGGAGTCTAAATACACCACAATCCACCGCAGCAACTAGACAGGTTTTATTTTAGATTAGGGAAACAGCTGCAATCATAAACTTTGACTGCTTTAATTCTGTTTTTATAACTGCTACTTATCCTGGGGAAGGTGAGATGCCGCTGGCTGAATTAATGGACACAAGGCAAGTTGGAAAAAAGGTTGGAGGTGCAGATTATATTCATCACAACATAATAGAAACTGTTGAACCTCAGAAAATGTAGCATCTAAGTGGTTAAATATCAAAGGCTGGAGCTATTTCTTAGGTTTTAGTTAGACAGGAAAGAGACATTCCGATAAAGATATGAGTTGAATTTCAGTAGGAAACTCAGCCAAGCTAAAATCAAACCATTTAGTATCATTATATAATTCAAGGTGCAAAGCTGTAGCATCTGAAACTGCGGCACAAGAAAATTACCAGCATTTGTAGGATCTATTTGAGTGTTGCATGCCTCGTTCCTTTTGTTGTATTTTTACACGTCCCTCTAAATTAATCCCAGTTGTTTGCAACTCGTCCCTTTTGAACAACTGTGCCTTATAACACCTCCTTCTCTATATATTTCTCTTTGGCTCACTGTCTTTCTCTGAGAGTTTAGCTGCGACCGTGAGACAGAGCAAACAGGGACAGCAGCAACAGTGATCAATACTTCACACACTCTCTCCTATCTCTGCAAACCCTCACCGCCTACACATGGTAAAATGCCACCAGCGTGAATATTCAGGATCTAAAGCTCTTGAAGTCGGGATGCTCTCTGGCTTCATGTTGCGAGGAAGAGAGGAAAGTCGTTTCCCACAAGAGAGAAAGAGAGAGAGCAAGAGTCTCTCTCTCCGACTCTCTCTCTTTCTCTGTCCCCCACCCACCCATCCACCCACCCAGAGCTGTCTGACTGCGTCTCTGCAGCCTCTTAACAGATAAGAGTGAGTGTTTTGGCTGCACAGTGTGAATCATTGAATAATGATGGCACAGGACTCAGTACATATGAAGTGACTAACAAAAGCTCCGGATATAAGCACATACTGAGCTTCAGCACACGGCTTCAAACACTTCAAAGGCTATCAGTGAGGGCACTCAGGGTGCAATCAGAATGTTCAGAAGCGCCATTTGGAGCAAGGGAAAAAAAAGACATTTCAAACTGGGTTTGTAAATCAATGCTGCCCTCTTAGATTTCTTTTTAGCTACTGTTAAGTGCACCAAGTCCACTTATTTGATAGGCCATCTCTGAGAAAAGTGAGTCGATGAAAGGATCGGTTATTAGTAAGGTTCTATTGTGGGCACATCAGCAAGGTGGGAGGTTTTTAGGGGTGAATTTTATCAATTTTACTGTATCTAATAAAATAGTTCATTTGAGGGTATCTTTATTAGTTACCACAGCAAGAAAGAAAAGAATCTAGAAAAGATGCTGTTTCAGTGCATTGGTGATGATGCTGCAGGATGGAAATCATGAACTATGGATCCATCTCTTTAGTACCTTTAGCACCAAAAGCGTAATCAACATAACTTGGCCTAGTTATTATATTCTGAAACAGTCCTTTTGACAGCTTTAAGTTACTTACAGTCCAAGGACTACGCTGTGCATAGGGGTGAGATGATGGTAGGTGAATAGACTGCCCAAGGAAACATGACTCAAAATTGCTGCAAACTTCTATGACCTTGACATTTGAAGTGAGCTCTGCATTCGAGCCATTCATTTGTTGACTGTGCTACAAACCCACAAGTTGCATGAAATGTTTTCAACCCGCAGTGAGTGATTGTTATTCGTCTCCAGCACTGACCTAGATTTAAGTGATGGAAAGAAAGCCTCAGTACTCGATGAACTCAAACTTAACTTTCAAACAGTCTTAATTAGAACATCATTACCCACATAAGCTTTAAATCCCTTCGACAGTCTTATGTTTATTAGCGAGCGAACAACCCATGAAGATTTATTTTTAATAAAGAAGATGATGCCTATTAACGAAATGAAACTTGGAAGCACACCTGTGCAGCTGCTGAATTCTAAGGGTGAATTTTTAAAGAGATCCGATGCGGTCTTTCAAAGCGCACTTCATCAAATGTCTTGTCATTCAATTGGAAACTCATCTAGAGTTCATTCCAGTCTCTGCCTGTCTGTGCAGATGTAAAAATCTCGCTAACTGTGTTGCTGAGGAAATTAAAAGCTCTCCTATTCTCCTTGGTCTTGTCTCCGCTCTCACTTCTGCCCCCCTCTCTCGGTCTGCGCTGTGATAAGTGAATGTTACTGCATCAGACGTATGGGGAGAACGGTATTACCTTGAAAGTGTTATCTGAGGGCAAGCGTGTCTACATGGAGAGAACAGACATTCCCATCCAACTCTGCATCGCACAAATATGTTCTCACACAACATAGATGATCACATGCGTCACAGACACACACACACACACACACACACACACACATACACGCAGGGCTCAGATATTCCCATCACTTCACGACACGCAGAACATGCCGCTATTATCAGTCACACTGCAAGAGCATATGCACTCACAGAATTCAGAGCCCCACACACACACACACACACACACACACACACCTATTATGAAAGCTTCTGAACCCAGAAGGTAGGGATTATTATATTTTAAAAAGCGCAACATCAAAATAGGTGAGCAACCCAGTTAAAGTGTGGCTGCCTAAGGCGCTGTGAGAGCAGCCTGAGTAGAACCTGTGGCTATATAGCATGACAGCTCTACTAGATAAAACAGTCTTTGCAGTTGGTTGATCTCATTTCCTTCTGAACTGCAGTCCTTGGCTTCATGAATGAGGCAGAATCTGTGGTGGAGGCTGAGAGATAATATTTCTCCTTTTTTTAGCCTCCAAAAACCAGCAGTGGTTTCCAAAAAAAGTCCAACACGCAATATCAAATCCAAGGTTAATAACTGCCTAAAAAGCATTACCCTAATCATTATATTGCTCTGAAACAAATTCAACATAGCACAAATTCACTTTGTGGTTTTTTGGTGGGACTTTTTAATAGGATCAATATTAATACAAGAAAAAAACACACACAAAAAAAAACAGGTTTACACTACAGCTGCATTAAATCAAACTGAAACGCTATGGCACCACAAATGAAAACACATCTCTGCTGGACAGGCTGGGGCATTTGCATATTGAGCAAATCCAAAAACACAATGTTCTTTATGCCATACTGTGGGGAATATGGGCAGGCCACAATGCAGGCGAAGCATGCTGTTAAGAATTTCTCAAACAATCATACTTCCAGTGCCGTTTCTTAATGGCTACAAAGAACAGTAATTTTGGGCACGACTGGAAAGTGTCAGGTTAAGCAATGATTATAATAGCTCAAGTAACTGGCCATTGTTCTCTGACACGAACCAAGAATTGTTAGCCGTAGCTGGCTAAATGCAAACCAAGTTAGTCAGGCACTTCAGATCACTTGGGCATTGGAAATAAAATTACCCTGCAGATAGGTGAGGGAAGTTGTTGAGCTCACGCTGACAAGGTTGTTGAACAGATGCCATGAATCTAAAGGCTCTCTGAGGTTACCGTACGAGTTACCACAGCAACACAGACTGGGACCACAATCACAAGGACATCTTTGGCAGCTTGCCATCACTCATTCATAAGAGAGAAAGGAAGACGGTGGTTGTAGGGGTAGCGTGGGGGAGAGGGGCTTCCGGTGTGAAGGATGGTACATCATGTCTTACAACAGAGTTATAATTTTGTTGGTGTTTGTTAATAATTCCAAAAAATTGTTTTAGGACGTAGCATTATTACTTCAGTACCTGACATTTCATAACACGATTAATATTATTGTACATGTGTAATATCTGAATTGCCCATTTATAAGCTGTTATTTCCATTATCGATCAATCTAGCGATTCCATTTGTTGATTAACTCTTTGAACTCCAAGCATTTTCTGGGTGTTTTTTCTCTTGTCATTTTTATTCACTCTGGGCTCATTTTTTATTGCAATATAAAGTCCTGCATCTTTATTTAAACATGTATCACAATCATGGCTAGAAGTGCACAAAGTTGTGATGCCATAAGTCATGAAAAAGACATTTATTTTATAATAAATTTAAAAACCTGGCCTCCACATGTACAACACTTTTCCGAGTGCCCACAGGTGTTACTAGTACTGGATAAAATATAGTAACTCTACACACTATAGATACTTTCCTACATACATTTTTAGTTTGTTTCTATAATTGTCCCCCATCTGCTCTGTGTAAACACAGCCTGCAGCTCAATCCAGTTCAGCTGAAAAGTTTCTGACTTCTTGTCACGTGAATGTTCATCACAGCTGAGTCATTAATGGATTAATGGTTGCGCTGACGAGTGCAGAATTTTTTGTTTTCACACAATCTGGTTTATACGAATGATATTTTTTTTAGAGACTTTAAAGGAGACTCGTAGAATAAAGTTAGTTTGATGAAATATCACAATTTTAAGCATAGATTTGGATCAATTTCCTAAAAAAAAGTGACATGTCACAGATGAGGAGTTCAAAGACCACGAGAACGACGATTCTTTCTGTTTTTACAGTTTCTACCTTGGATAAATGGTACTATTTTGGCAATTTCTTTTGCATTTCAATCCCATTGGCAAATCGGGGGGTTTAGAGATTTAACAGATCAATGGTTCGACCTACACAATGTATTTCTTTGTCTGACCAACAGTCTGAAACTGTTTGCGCTGACAAAAAGCAGAGACAGCAGAAAATCTTCACATTTATGAAACCAGATGTAGGAAGCACAGTACTATGTAACGATTGCTTAAAAGTGTACAAATATTGTACGATTAATAAATCATCAAAATAGTGGGAATTGTTTCAGCACTACTTTACCACATCGCATCACCCATTGAGCACTAGAGCACATTAACCACAGAGCACTCCGGGTCATGTAGTGGAAAATAGGTCAAGACCAGTTCTTGACCTGGGCGCTACCTGATTGGTTACACATCAGGCCTGTCACCACTGAAGGATAACTGTTGAAAAGCTCTCTTTTAATTAAACAGATGTAAAGCATGGGAAAACAAAGGGATTTTAGCCCAATTTTGTCTTTGAGCTTGTTTTTTCTAAATGATGATGCTAGAATTGTTATTTTTACTACAAATGTACATCAATCATGCATAACATTATGACCACCTGCCTAATATTGTGTTGGTTCCCTTTATGCTACTAGAACTCCTCTAGCCCAGTGGGGCATGGACAGAGGACCTCTGGGGATGTCTTGTGACAATGGGATGGTGGCAGTGAATTCTGTGGGTCCTGTGGGCTGCAGGTTAGGACCTGTCTAGATCAAGCTTATCCTGACACATCCCATGGATGCTCAGTAAGATTCAGATCTGGGAAGTGTGGAACCCGGGTGAACAACTTAGCTCTGTCATGTTTACCGGGCCACTCTTGAGCAGTTTTTGCAGTGTCGGGGTGCATTGTCCTGCTGAGGGTGGCCACTGGCATCAAGGACTGCTGTTGCCATTGGAGAGAGGGGGTTGGAGGGTTGCTTGACCTGCAATGTTTAGGTGGGTGGTACATGTCAAGCATCCACTTGAATGTCAGGACTCAGAGTTTCCCAGCAGAACGTTGCATTATGACAAGATGATCGCTGTTATTCACGCCACCTGTCAGTGGTCAGAATGTTGTGGCTGATCGTTGTACATCAGTTATCTGTCTCCTTGATTGCTAATAATCAGGATCGTTATTGGCCTTGAAAAACCATTTTGGTCGACGCCCAATGAAATAAGCCTGATGTGTAATGGGAAAAAAAGCACCAAGCCCCCCCAAAAATCCCCCTTTTTCACCTTGGCATCAGATGGTCTGTTCACATTTAATCTGACATGAAGCATCCCATTTATTATCTGTTTAGTTTTAAATGAATTTCTCAACCTCAGTCTTGTGTTTCTTCCTCATGTTCTTATTTTGCATTTTTATTGTCCCTTTCACACTTTTCTCTATTCAATTCTCATAGGTGTGCTGATTGGAGATCTCAGATGGAGAACGGACAACAGTCTGTTTCGCAGCAGGCAAGGATCACATAATGTGAAGAACAGATGCCCAGGTGAGAACACTGCCCGGAGTGAAGGTAATTACTGCATCCAAGATGAAGGTGTATTTCTTCACTCTGTGAGAACCAGCGATTAGCCTTTTAATAACATCTGCAGTTTGGTGCTCAATAAGCTTTGCTTTTGATTGTTTCCATTAGTACAGTTCTGCCTTTGTGTACACAATCAAGCTCCATTGAGCCATCAATCAAACGTGAGCATCTGTTTCTTTGAATGTCACAGTAGTGTTTCACACTTGAGGATGTTTTCTCACTCTGCACATTTGTTCCCTCCATCTTCTTTATTCTTCATTGCATGCCATCTGCAATAACATCACATCCTAGAACATGCAGACGTAAAGACCCTGAGGATGCAAAGTGCTTTGTTGCCATTTGCAGCTCGTATCTTTATCATTTCAGCAAACTGCAAAGATCCATGAATTTTTTAGATGAGAATTATTCCCTCTCTCTCTCCCCCTCTCACTCCTAATATCATTAATGTGTTTCATAATGTACCAGTTGGTGGTGCACTGCTTTGTCCTTTATTTCCATAATGGAGGACTGTGATAAGAAAAACCTGATGCCACTTTAAAACAGTCCTGCTCACAGCAGCAGTATTATAATAAGCAAGCCCTGATGGACACTGAAGGACAGATGGCTGTCTTACAACAGACTTTGATTTATTTGGATGATTACAAACGAACGTTGTCGACCATGATGCCTCCTCAGCTTTGAAATGCTCCTCAAGGTGTGACTGAGAGCCTGTTAATGGCTTGATCTGATCTGGTCTGATTTGCTAATGGATTAAAGTGAGACTGATGTTTGCAGGCAAACAAGCAGATCTTTGATTCCCCATGTGGAGTTATTGACTTGGGGTTACCTGAGTGGCATGTTGTTGTGTTGTTATCTGTGTGCTCAAATATAGTACTTTTTTTCTTTCCAAGCGCTACTTGTAAGCCAAAAGTTTTTTTCTTATAAAGGAATGATAATGTGAATAATTCATTATATGACTCAATGAATTGAAGTAAATCAAGCAAATCTGAATCAAACTGAATTCTGGATTAGGTTTTGCAGGTACTGCAGGTGCCCTGCTCAGGTTTCTTGTAAACAAACATAAGGTACATTTACATTGTGTTACTCATCAAAACACATTGACTGTATGCCTAAATTCAAACAAGCACACATTGAGTGCATTTCCTTCCACATAAAATATCTGCAAGTCAATTTTTTTTTAGGATTTTAGATCTAACATTAATTTCATTCCTCTTCTTTTGTTGTGTGACTTTGCTGATTCATTGCTGCAACATTGGTAATTGGTAATGGTTGGGTCATGAAATAAAGCTCAATATGAAGAATTTGCCAAAATAAATCTCTTAATATATAGTATCATCAGGTCCTGAAAAGAAAATCTCACAATGAATGTTAAAAATAACATGCCATATGTAATATATTTAAAATTTTCTTTACTCTTTTTTGTACCTTCTGCCACTTCTTATGTACGAGCAAGTCAGTTTATCCACTCACCGTTGGTCATGAGCTCTAAGTAATGACCCAATGAATGATATTAGTGAAAGGGTGAAGAGCTCAGACATCCAGAGGGAGCTCACAGTAGGGTCACTGCTATTTTGTGTCAAAAGGAACCAGCTCAGGTGGTTCAGGCATCTGATTAGGACGCCTCCTGGGTGATTTTCTGGGCCATTTGGGAGGACATCCCAGGGTAGGCGCAGAACTCACTGGAGGGATTATATATCCCATCTGGCCTTGGAATGCCTTGGGATCCTCCAGAGGGAACTGGAAAATGTTGCAGGGAGGAGGGCCTCAGTTGGGAATGCCCTGTTTACCCTGTTTTGAGCCAGGCTATTCGACTATGTTTAAAATTACATCTGTTTATAGTTGATCCAAATGGCTACACTGGAAATTTTAGTAAAAAGCCTTAAAGTGAATGGAAAGATCATCATTTCATTCTGAGATATTCTCCCCAGCACCACACTAATTCATTGGGCTGTACACATACAAAGTGTCACAAACAGTCATCAACAAATTAAAAAAGGGAGCTACAATGAAAAATGCAATGCTCAATTCTTCTCTCGCTTCTACACAGCCAGCCAATCATGGCATGAAGTAGGTGTGAATGTTAGATTGTCTGTTTGGAAAGTTACAGATAATGGCTTCCAATCAGCATACAAGGAGGAGATGTTTGCCTTCACTATATGACCATTCGACAAGCAGTTCAGACACATCATAAATCCCACTTAAATCCGCTCAAGGAATGACGGAAAGTCTGCACGGTTAGTCAAGTTTCTCTAATTCTTCCCATCTTGTCCCTCTAAATGACAAATGGTTTCACACCCAGACTTCAAGTGAGTCTGTTCCAAACAGCTATAAACACTTTTGTCTTCAGACAAGTCTGGATGAGACGCCAAATGAACTAGTTTGTTTTGAGCAGTGGCACCTTTAGTCTCAGACACATAACTCTCCTCCTGTTACCCACCGGTAATAATGTGAGCTCTTTTTTTTTTTTTTAGAAGGATAATAGAATTTATGAAATATAGATGTTACCATGGTCACAGTATTGTAAAGTCACACAAGACTGAATCTCTGGAGGTCAGTTTTTGCTTCAAGATGTCACCAGATACAGATATAGACCAGAACTAATGGCCATCATTAATGATGTCTTGTGAAACTCCCTAACCTCACAAACAAATGTTTATCCACAGTGCTGAACACACAATCCTCTTGACTCTAGTTTATTCAGAAACTAATTTCAGTAGATTGTCTGTAAGTTTCCAGGCTGAAAATGAGAATCAAAGACTATTAACAGCCCAGAGAGTGGTGTCCTCATCTGATCTAGTGTTGAAGGTTTCTGAGTGAAAGAAAGAACCACCAGTCACCTGTTTTACAACCTTTTGGATGTTTGTTAGACTAATTTTTACTAGAGCCTTGTCAGACCTGACTTAGCAAAGTGAAAATATGCATGATTTTGAAAGGCTAATAATCTTAGTTTCCCTTGTTGAAGTTTCAGGAAAACTAAAGTAGTGTTTTCTGGTAACACTAATCATGTCCATTTACAGTCCTGCTTCAGAAACATTAAAAGTCTTTCATAATGTACTACTTCTCCATTGTCTCCCTCCTTGCTGGAAATCTAATAATACAGACTCATTGGTAAAGCAGTCCTGTGCACAAAAGCAGAAGCAGCAGTTGATGTTTTGTCATCTGCTTTGATGGACAGCTGGTATTATCGCTGTTTCTCTCCGAACACTTTCCAGATGGTTGCTAACAGATCCATCCACAATGCACGTCTTTACAGTATTTTCCATCAAGTTCTGCCGCTTTCTACAACTCATGGCCTCCTTCCTCCTCATCTCCCCAGAGAATCATCATCTGTGGCATATGGCTGCAGAAAGATGTTCAATATTTCCCCAGACTCCTCAACGTCTCTCTCCCCGAGGGACAAACCCTCTACTAGAGAGAAACAGACAAGCATTGAATCATGGATGAGAGGTAGTCAAAGCCAGCTATGCTGCCTCCCTGGAAAAAAACACAAGCATTTATCCTCGTTTGACATTGCCACTGTTAATGCAGTTCTTGCTCCAATTTTGCCAGCCAGTGGGTTTCTGCCATCTCATGCTTTATGCAAACACAGCACATTTTAGAGTATTATACAATTCCTGAAGGACTGTAATATAGTCTTATGTTCCAGGGCTGATTAAAGCGCTATGTGATGACTTTTCCTTAATAAAATATTAACTTTTAATTTTATAACCATTGTAATTGACTCTTAGAGGATGTAAAAACTCTCTTTTGTTTAATATCAAACGATGCAGAATTTCTGACCCATCTTATGGTATCTTGGCACATAATTATAGCTTTCATCAGGAAGAGCTGTTTTCTGGAGTTTTTTCTAACTAACAGATGAGATAGGAATTATTGATGCTTTTTTTGCATGTGTTTCTCTAATCTGAACAAACGGAATAGTGTACTACGAAGCGAGATTAATGGGTTAGAGACGTATTTTGAGCTTAAAACCAGAATTTATGTGACTCACATGATGCATCAAATTGAGCCCAATGAAGAAAGCGTGGATTAACAAAGAAAGTTTATGACCGCCTCAACGATACCCCTGATCAGAACGTGAGGTTTTGTCTAGCAAGCTAACTCAAAGAAAGCCTGACTGTTTTGAACTTGCCAGGTAATACACCCCTCTAATTGGTTTATTTTCCAAAAAAATGAAGCGTGACAGACTGCAGTTTCAATTTCTGACCTTTTGTTCAGGGCAGTAGTATCAGCCAAGAGCTTTACCAATATTTCTTTTAAATATAAAACCCGCTCAGTGGTTAGTTGTTTCAGTTTTACAGCCTGCACATTTAGCGTTTGTTCACTCTCTATGGCTACAAAGAGGTAGACAAAGTCAGCAACTGAAATAGTGGATCATCTAGCAGCTGAAGAGCCAGATATTTACCAAAAATAAAGCTAAAATTACACTTACATAACCTTAAATAAATGTTAACATTGGTCTTTTGCATTTCATGTGAAAATAGGTGACTGTGTACTAACACATTTTCCATAATAATTCAGCATAATAGGCTAATGCTGCAGCTACACTTGTTCCACTGGGGATATTCTCGATTATACATTTATTTAATCCCTGTATCTCATCTTTGTGCTGTTACAGAAACTGTAGTAAATCTAGCAGCAACTTCAGCAATTCTAGCAGCACAGCAACTTTGGTATTAGTGGTAATAGTGAGTTTGTAGCAGACTGGAGTAAGAACAGGGTCAGTAATGATGACACCACTATAAAACTGTTTGCCCTTTTACAGTATTTGCTGAAATGCAATTATGTGCCTGATACAGCTGACCCAGGGCTCCCACGCTCAAACACACACTCATTTGTCCGGTATCATTTCTGTTTTATGGTGTTATCTTTATTGGTTTGAATTCATCTCATCACTGTTGTGCATCAGTTTTGATGTAGTACTCCTGGAGCTCGACCTTCATTTTTCAGTCTACATTTTAGTAGTTTTCTCTCTAACTCTGGTGTGATTTGGTGCTACCGGCTGATGGTAGGATTGTGTTCCCAGGGCAAGGCCTCTCTCTCTTTTTCTCTCTCTCTCTCTCTCCATCTCATTCTCTCACGCTCACCGTCTCCCTCTCACTCTCATCTTCTTGGTGGGCGGGTGGTGGGCGCGATGACTAAGCCAAGGTTAGCCATGTGCTAGAACATAATCCACTGAAAGCCCATATCCCTCCTGCCCACCTACCATGATTTCATCACTCAAACAGTGTGCTATCATAAATTAGTAGATAAAGGAGGAAGAAAAGCTGCACTACTTTCAGATGTCGTGTGCGAAAGTTTGAGCCAATTCATTTCATTGCAAATGTTTGCTAAAGGGTGTGCACACACTTCACCAAGCATCCTATCATCTATTGATCAGGCATACACACTAAACTGATTTATAATTCAATAAAATAGTAATAACCTGCTGTATTTTAAAGATGATGTGGTTATTTTAGCACTTATTTGTGATTAGCAATCTGCAGTTGTTGAAACTAAGGATTCACACTTAGGGGCACTTAATAATCATGCTTGTATTTTTGATGATTAAACAGTGCTATCAGGCCACGGGAATATTGTAGCGTTAAATGAAATCACTTCTATAGTTAATCCTTCATCACGGCAAGCCTGTTAGCAGCTTCCAAACTGTCTGGCATTACACTTGAGGAGTCTTATCATTGGGCACCAGAGAGGATGTTTACGTAGACGAAACAGAGAGACAAGGAAGAAGAGGTAAAGGATGAGAGGAAAACAGAGAAGGAGAAACAGGCGAGGGAGGCTGGGTATGGAAACAGAGACGCACTGGGAATAGAAAAAGAAGGGAGGATGCTGTCTATTTTTAGGTCCAGATAAAATGAGAAAGAGGGGGCCTCACTCCTCTCCTCCTCCGCCTGTCTCCATCCCCTCATATCCCACATTCCTCCTTGGCACGTGCAACAGACACTCAGGACGGCTGTATGTGCCCTGAATACCAATAAGAGAGAAGCAGCTGGATACTGGCAGGCTGACATTCTTCTGCCTTCTCCCGTCTGCAGAACAGAGACAAGGACTGGGCGTCTGACAGGACACGTACACATGCACACTTCAGAGGACACACCAGTCAGGACAGACAATAAACCGATAAGGGCAGACTGCTTGACGCAAGTGACACTTGAACTACGGAGCAATGAAGATGATGGACGATAGGCTTTGTTGAACCTTTCGAAGCCACAGAGTGATTCAGCCTGTCATCAGGTAGAAACCATTAATATGGTGATGCTTCATATGGATAGATAGAATACCTCACTAAATTAAATAGGGGTACGATTAAAACTTTATCACTGCAGGATTGTATGTAGACGATACATCATAACTGTCAAAAAGGGGTTGTCGTCTTTTCGGCTGTGCGCAGTTTCTCAGACTGGGATGCTGCAAATGAGACCACGGTAAAAACACATCTCCTCATTTCAAATATTCATGCAGGACAGCTTCATTAATGGCAAATCTTGTCATCCTCACTCTGACATATCCTCTCACTTGCTGCAATACCAGCTCTTTCATGTGCACAAAGGGCTCTGCTGACACAGGCAAGGGAAGCCAATATCAACAAATCAAATCTGTCCATTGCGTGGAATAGAGAGACACTTCCTGCCGTATTCAGATGCATTGTTAAAGCCGACCTTGTCTTCTTCCATTCTGCTCAAAGTTAGACAACAAATTTTATCTATTGTCCAGAGCAGGGATCTTGTGAACATGTATATTCTCTACCTGTGATGGGGCTATATTGGGACATAACAAACACTGTTATGTTCAGACAGTGATTTCCAGCTTGAGCAGAGACGAGGCGGAGAATCTGATATGCAGTATGTTGTAGTCACCAGTGGTGGACAAAGTAATCAGATCTTTGTTTGTGAAGCAAAAGTAGCAATAACAGTATAAAAAGGCGTGAAAGCAATATTTCAAATGGTGTATTAGTGTTAGAAGATACAGGTTGTGTGGTGTTGAATTGAATAAACTGTAATCTTACAGGTGTAGATGTTAAATCAGTCCCTCTATAAAACAAATATACATCTTATGCCGAACTGTATGAATAATATGACAGCACTAATTTTCTAATTTATTATGAAAACCATGTTCTTAAGTTGATATATTTTTCTGGAACAATTTTGCTTATTATCTTAGTTGCCAAATGCATACACTAATCAGGCATGGCATTATAACCACCTGCTTAATATTGTGCTAGTCCCCTTTATGTTGTCAAAAATGTTACGAACCATTGGGCATGGATAAGAGGACCTCTTAGGGTGTATTATGGGGTCTGGACCAGGACGTTGGCAGTGGATCCTTTAGGTACTCTGGGTTGTGCAGTGGGGCCTCCTGTTGATTCTTGATCAGAAAAGGGTCTAGGAAATTGGAAGGTCAAATCAGCATCTTGGGTGATTGTCATGTTCCTGATTGTTTGATGTTTTTGTGATGTGGTGGGGTGCATTTTCCTGCAAGAGTAGGCCAGTGGCATTTGGGGTTGTTATTTGCATGAAGGAGTGTGTTTGTTCTGGGACGATGTTTATTTTGGTTTCTAAGTCTCAACAACACAGATGCCAAACCCAAGGTTTTCCAGCAGAACACCACATAGTACCAATATGATCAATGTTATTCCTTTACCTGTCAGTGGCTTTAATGTTGTGGCTGATTAGCATATGTTCATGTGCATTCATGCATTTGTTGCATACCTGAGTGGCATTTTATTTCTTTTTTATATATACGTTTATATTTTATACATAAAACTTTGCCAGTGTCTGCAGTACATGGCTGTAAAAAAAAAAAAAAAAAAAAGTTTAAGTGAACTAAGAAACTGTAATCAACCCATTTGATCCAAATACAAAAGAGTTTTCAGAAAGACATAAAACAGTTTTAATTTTTAAATGGTTGGAGTAAACAGTACATACATTATGTGATTCTATAAGAACTACACTAACTGCAGGAACTGATTCTAGCTTTTCATCTAAAGTCATTTAAATATAGCTGTCAAACAAACACAATGCCGAAAAATAGAATTATATGCAATCTAAAATTAAATTATATCAGTTAAGTATAAATTACAGCACTTGAAGAAATGTACTTGAAGAAATGTGTTACTGCTAGTGATACCTTTCATCCTTTTATTATTTTACAGTCTATAATTGTCAGTAAAAGATGTATAAACTGAGTTTGCACTGCAGGCTGTCATGGACTGAGCAACACTCCTTCAAGTGTGCAGATGTTTGCTCACTCCGACGCACAGACTGGCAGAGGAATACACACACATAAACCCTCATGTTCTGTCACTTTGCTAGCTAAGGGTGTGCTGGACACATTGTTGAAGTGTCTGAGATAATAGCGTTTGACAGACCACTGGTGTGGTTGTCATGGGGATCCGATCAGAACAGCCATCGGCTACCGCGGCAGAAAACAAAACAGAGGGCAGGAGAAAGCACAACTGTTCCACACAGCACTGTCCGCAGGAATTTCATCTTTCAATTAGCAGATGAGACACTTTCAGGAGTCGCTGCATGAGAAACAATATGAGTAAAACAATGGTTACCAAGATAAGGGCTTCTACTGAAAGGCTTTCAGTAGCAGTTATGGAGTTGAACTTTCTAGCAGCTCCCTGTAGCTGCAAGGCACAAAGGTGCTTTGAGGTCAATGCTATCATCAGCATGCTAGCAGGTATGTTAACCATTGTAATTTAGTGAAATATTATGTGCTAAATAGCTTTAAATACAAGCTGAAGGGCACTCATTGCAATACTTTGAAATTCAAAATTTAAACCCTAGAATGTACATAGACATAAAACTTTTATACTTTTGTGACATTTTTCAAAAATTTCCTTTTTCATGTTGAAATTCAACATCAGTGAAGTTACCATATATGGTTCCTTGCCTGTTAGTGGTTAAAAAATAATTCCAAGAAATATATATATCATCACTTAGCACAACTACTCAACCGTAAAATGTGTGAGTTTCGTCAACTAACCATGGTTTTGATGATTCAACTGCAAATATCGAAGAGGACCGAGCTGCGGTCCGTCTTTTTCCAACTTCGGAGAAAAGAGAAAGTTTGATACGTTCCAGGCCTCTGCTGATTGGTCAAATGCCACTATGTAGAGTGCTGTAACGTAGAGTGATTGTCGCTGATTATCTGGGTGAAAGCCACATGCTTCTCGACCTCACTGAGAGGCGGGACCAACACCATATTTAATGTGTGCGGAAGTTATTCCATATGATCGATAAAGGGTTAAACACAAGTTTAGGTCAGTAAGTGTAGCTGCAGGTGATGAAAATGTCATTAGTTTGCAGGTATTTGATAATAAACTAAAGTATAAACAAGATTAAAGAGTTTGACCCAATGATTAGCTGGAAAGTTAGGGTCCTCATCTATCATACGGGGAATATAAATTTCTGCACACAATCTCAGGAAGAGCCGTCAAGCAGTATTTGAGATATATACAGACCTACAGACCACCATAGTCATTCACTGAATCATACACAACCATATGACAACCTCAGAATCTTCAAGTGTGTAGACTATATTAATATGCAACTCAATTAGCAGTTACATCTGTATATAGCTCAGAATAAAAAGACAAATTATCTTATTTGTGTACAATAAATGCCCGGACAAGTAAAAAAAATACTTAAAAATAATTTAATGTCATTTCTTCTACCAAGATTCTAATTTATCTCCTCATATTTGCACCTCCAGGTGTTAAAATACATTGGAAGAATGTAGGCTGCTTACTGCTTGCTTTCACAGTACAGTTTCTTATCTCCCTGTATTTACATCAAACAAAAATTCACACCTTAACTGCATACTCATGATATTTCTTGTAATAATGTAACATTTGCCAGCTTGATTATCAGATTGTAGATGCTAAAGCATTTGTTTTTGACATAAGGACGCTTTTGTTACAGCCAAAGTATCTCAGAATCTCACGCCGCAGTTGCAAGCAGTTTGTTTATGACTGGAAATCATTATTTTTGCTACATTTGGCAGTGAAAGGCACAAAAAAAGAAAGAAGCGGCAGCGGGCTGAGTCAAGATGGCGCCTGAGGTTTAAAGACTAGGATGTGCTGTGGATGGCTGTGCTTGCTAAGCTGAACTAATGGTGTGAAGCTGTGAGCCTCGGTAGGTTGCAGGTGGAAACTGCTCTGCACAATACACCCAGCAAGCTGAGAATGTGCATGTGTGTCTGATGAGCTCGGATGAGCACAGTTATAGACAAAGGTGTGTCTTAGTCTACTTTGGCAAATGAAAATGTACTTCTCAAACCTAAGAAAATGGACCCTTTGGAACAATTGTTTTTTGACTTGTATTATTTCGCTGGTATTGGATTTGCACATTGGCGCTCAGTCAAGGCAGGCTAATCACTGAGACATGATTGCTTCTGGGAGAACGACACCTCATTGTTGAGAGGGGCACCGAGCTGCAGGGGGACAATCATGCTGGCGCTCTCAGTTACAGTTCTAGTCAATTTGGATGGAAAATGCCACATCCAATGGTTGTTTGTTTAGAGAGAGTCCCCAATAAAGCTGTGAGTCACGAGTGAATCATTTCACACAGGAGGAGAGATGACTGTGCTCCAGCAAAGTCTAAATACATTCCTCTCTTTCTCTCTGTGTGAGGATAAAAGCTGACTGGAGTGGCATGGGCTCTGACTAGGGCTCTGATGACTTCAAAGGGAGGCGAGGGATGTGAGAGGAGGGGACAGGGAGACAGAGGTGGATGGACATTTTAGTGGTGGTGGGGGTGAGAGTGCAAATGTGTGTCAGGGACAGCGAGAGCCAGACAAAGGGAGAAAGTTAGTTTGATATTGGGAGTATATGAGGAACATCAAAGACCTGAAACTGAACAAAAGAGGGCATGGGAGCAGGAGGAGGGGAGGGAGGGGAATAAAAGAGACAGAAATGAGAGGGCAAAGTGTGAACACTGGAGCGAGAGACAGACAGTGATGGAAACTGGGATGAAAAAGTTGGGACTGAGAGAAATGTTTTCACAAGCCGACACAGGCAGCAAGAAAAGTGGAAGGATATTTTGCAGAAAAGCTACATTTTTTTTGCTCCAAGCTGCCAAAGTACACAGCAGAGAAGAGAGGTAACGCATGAAATGCTCTGCAGAGAAGATAACAAGATTTCTTATTTCTGTTTACTTTTGAAGACTCTCGACGTGCAAATATGATTTTAGCTTTGCCAATTATTTGAGGCCGCGGTGAAAGATACAGAGGATGTTTTGGAGAGCGGCATCCATCCAATTATTTCACTTGCATTTTGTAGAACGCTTTAGTGATGTAATCAAAAGATTTGAGGAGCACTGACATTTGCAAAAACAGCAGTTTAAGGAAATTAGTTGGGAGAGTCATAGTTCATATTTCACATAATGGCTCTGATGTTTGATTTAGAAACAAAAGATTTGTCACGACCAAAGTTGTAGCTACATTGCAAAAAAAACAGCAGTACATATTAGGATGACCATTCTGACCTGTAGGGAAGAAACAAAATGCTGCTGCTGTACCAATGAATCACTAGATGCAACCTGAATTTGAGATATTTGAGAGGCATAAATCTACAAAATGAGAAGCAGACGAGATGCCAAGTTTCTGCAGAAAACAGACACGACGTCTAATACAACAAGACATAGAGACAAGCAGGCAAGTGGGAATTTATACATTGTAGACGGTGTGTGGGAAGGAGCAAGCCTTCACCACAAACGACTGGGGAGTACATTAGAAGTAGAGACTGCAAACATGGACATGGTTTACATGCAGATGGTGTTTGTAGAGACGGACGGATGGACTTTTAAACAAGGAGGGAACAAGAACGTATCGATGTTTGGTACAGATGTATGGAAGTACAGGAAAGAATTCAGATAAAACTGTCAGTTTTAGTCCAAAACTTAGCATCTCTGGCCTCAATAAAAGCACCACTAAAGATGGCACAAGATTCACTCTCAACTCTGGCCTCCTTTAATCTTTTGCTAAATGTTGTGCTGAAATTAAATGACCAGACAGCGGCAATGCCTGAGTCAGCTTCTATCTTGGAGCCCAAGCTTCCTTAGACCGTTATATAACCCTAACAGACAGGACTAAAGACTCCAGCTGTGGCAGACATACACAGAGAGAAGAGCTTAGAGCAAGAAAAGCCGAAGTATCAGTTCACTGTCATCACAGAGCTCCCAAAACCATCACTTTGCATCAAGCTACATGGTGCTTGATTTTATGTACCAACTTATATTTTAAGAGTATAATTTGGTCTTATGTGATTTTGATCATATTTAGATGTAATTTAAGAGCAATAAGACTTCATGTTCCATGGCAACATTTAGTGCAAATGAAGAAAATAATCGCATTTGGATGGCCATGTGAGATTCCTTTGATGCCAGACACCCAGGATCAGTCAGTGCCTTTAGCTAGGGTTGCCTAAAATGAACCATGCTCGACTAAAAATCAATTTATTTTACCTCGTTCACATGCACATATGGGGATTTTTATATGCTGCAAGACGTATCATGAGCCAAATATGCAGTCAATGCTGTGATTGAACGTTTCTGCCAAGAAACTGCAGCGTAACAACAAGCAGCTTTCCACTGAAGGAACTCAGGACAGAGGGGAGGCCCCATGATCTGACCTTTCAGCTAATCTGGTTGCATTTGGCCACAACTTCAACTCCAGTTGTCCCAGAATCAGCAATTAGTAGCATCTCCAGTTCTATAAGCATATCAACACCCTCTTAAAATAATGGCCTAAGTCATTGCTTCAGGTTTTTCAGGAAACATAAAAAACTGAACCACACTACACTGAACCTTGACCGAGGCCATCATACTACAGGGGTAGAATCACATGATCTGTTCAACTGAGGATGTAGTCAGTTTTACCAGAAGTAGCCAGCATCATGAGGAGATAATTTTAGCCAAAAATAACTTTTGTCAAAAAATTACTTAAGCCATTATTTTAGGAAGGTAACAATATAGGAAATTACGTTGAGCCCATATGATGAATTTTTCACTGCTGATGGTGATGTTTGAGTTGATAATTCTGCTACTCAATAAAGACACACTGATGTGGCATAAAAAACATGGAGCTTGTTTTCCTCTCAGAGTTTAACCAGAAGGCCACTCTGCATTTGGTGCTTTTTCTTTCACCAAAAGTGGCCCTGAAAAAGATTCAAGCTACCCCACAAGTTCCTGCAGTATACAACAAAAATAATGACTAAACCATGAATTGAGACAGACAGTTTCATATGTAACAACCCTAGGGAACCAATATTGTCAGCTTTTATGGTGAGGCTGTTCAAATGTGGTTCTTATTCAGACTCGGCTTCTGGTTTGAACATATATAATTGAATTACTCCAATATCAACACTATTATTTGAGTATCAGAGTATAAGGTGGACTGGTGTGCTTGAGCTGCAGCAAGGGGTCATGGAAGAAAAAGTCTTGAATTCTAGAACAAAATGAGGCAGCAATGTGGAGTTACATGTATGCCATTTTAAGACTTCAAAAGATTATTTTCTAGGGAAAAAGACATTTGATTTTTCTGATGAACGGGGGTGAGCTTTTAGGAGTTTGATCAATACCAGGAGAGAGAGTCTAAAAAAATGAGTCTTTCTTGCTAAGAACTACATAAAAAAAAAACATTGATGCCACTCTCACAGCTGCCTTTTCCACATAAAGCTGCACTTAGAAGGTTTAGAATAGATACTGTAAAGACTGTAAAACTGACTTTGACCTCATACAAAACAGACAGACATCTACCATTTCCAAAAAAAATGTGCAGCTCTTCCTTTACCTGCCACAGTTTCTCACAGTAACATAATAAAAAAAATAGCTCCATTTTGTAAATGTTTTACAGATATGTTCAATATGCATGGTTTGTGGTTTGCACTGTGGCATCTGTGTGTGCCACAGTTTAAGTTTTGCTACCACCACAGAGGGGCACTAAAGTCAGGAGTCTTTTTTTAGTGGCTTCAGCGTTGCGTCTGATAGAAAATAGACTAATACGAGAAGCATTACATTTACCCTCAAAAATATATGCATAGTCAGTGAAAATGAGTCTCGGCAAACAGCTGCAGATCGTCCCTTTAAAGGTTCTGGCCCTCAGTGGATCATTTCTGTGTCTCAGTTTCTGCTTATTTGTGGCATTTTTATATTGTTTCTTTAACCTGCCTAACCTCAGGCAGCTTGTGGGTGTTTTTTTTTTCAAATTCCTGTCAAATTTTTACTCTCCGTGGGCTCATTTTTCACTGCAATATAAAATGCTGCACCTCTGTGATAACAGCACAACCATGACTAGAAGTAGAAAGAACTCCAAAACATCTTCTTTGCAGTGTGATACAGTTATAATGCCATAAATCATAAAGAAACGGAAAAAAGTAGCGTTTCTTTGATTATATATTTCACCAAAGCAATGGAATCAACATGTGCAATATCATTCCGAGTGCTCACAGGTGTCTGACTATAAGTACTCAGATATTTTACTACTTGCATTTTTAATTTGTTTCCATACTTGTCTCCCATCTGCTCTTCGTGAGCACAGTCTGCAGTTCAGCCCAGTTCAGCTAGAAAGTTCCTGAATGTTTGTCACGTGACTGTTGGTCGCAGCTGAGTCACTAGTGGCTTCACAGTCATGCCAAGGAGCACAGATTTTTTATTGTTGTTGAAAGAATGTGATTAGAGCCAACAGTTTATTTTAAATGACACGTGAATAATTGTGACATAACGAGACAGAATAATAGGATTTTGATTAAATATCACCATTCCAAGCTGTGATTTGGTTGTGTCTTCCAGCGGAAGAGTGCGTCACAGATGACAGAACTTGTAGTTGAATATCTGACAATTCATTATGGTGATTTTCAGTGTGTTTCTTTTGTGTTCAATGCATGAAAAGCGATGTGGATTGACTTAGCCTCATGTGGCGTGATGACATATCAGACTCACGCTACAGTCGCCTGTAGCTTCGTGTCACTAATGCCAGCCTTTCTAATTGGCGTTTACGTACTGACGTCAGCGAATACAGGAAAAATGGATTAGCTTGCAACGCATAAAGCCATAAATGCCAATTTTCCAGCCAACAGTGCCTGCCAGACTCCCACACTTTCCCTCAACAGTGTGTGCAAAAAAGAACATGCATGTTTTCATACACAGGAAGAGATATCGCCTGGCTGCCAAGCTGACATACAAAGAGCCCTACTTCACACACAAAGATTTCTCTCTGATCTGGCAATTATAGATCATCCCACCTCACCCCCCTCTTCTCTTTTTCTCCCGGTCTTAGTGATCTTCTGATTGCAGACTGAGGGAGACAGGCAGCACAAGAACCCTTCAATCTGGCTCTTAACTGTGAAAAAGCTGAAAATGTATTCAGTTCCCTCTGCTTTATGACTCATGAACAACGTAGGATGGTTGGGAAATTGTATTGATAAGAGGGCAGGCTAGTATAGGGTAGGTTTAACAGATGCAGATGAGGTAGAAACTGAAAACCGCTCCCCGGTGATCCAAAGATCTTGGTTGAACTCGTCGCAGTCGAAGCCAGGAATCTGACTGTTATCCCCACCTGAGGTCTCCAAGTTGGTGCAAAATGTCCTAAATAGAATTTACATTTTGCTTTTTAACGATCTATGATATCATGACTTTACAGCATCAAACATGCACATCAGCTACTTGCTTGTGTCTCAAAGTGCTGATTTTATGCCAAGACTCGAGGCATCAGTAAAATTAAAATGGTGACCGAGCTCCTAGAGGGTTAATAATGACTCCCGTTCCGCATCATCAAACAATACTGTATTACTGCTGTGTTGCCGAGGAGAGGGAATGTCTTGTTCTTGCAAAATGATCTCTTGTACACAACCACTTAATCAATTGACAAATCAATAGCATGCACTAATACCATTGCCCTATTTGTTATTTCTGTTTGTTCATTACTTCATTACTGAGTCTCACTGAGGGGGAATGGTTTAAATCTCACACTGCAGCATCAACATCCTTTTTATAAAAGTCTGAAGTCCCTGAAGCTGAAAACACGCAGAGAATGCCAACATTATAAGAGGGAACGCTTGTGAAGAAAGGATCATGATAATTGTGACTTGACCCTTGACTATTATTATTCTCAGGCAGTCGTTTCTATTGTATGTTATATGCAGAAACTATTTGGAGCTGAAAATGGTCTAAAAACAGAAATGAACAGCTGGAGTTGTTGGCAGTTGGTAATGTTAGTTGTCATACAACCGACTAAACTGTAGTCATAATTCTAACCATGACATGTAACGTTTTATAAGGTAACATCACATGAAATCAATGGGATGAATCTGCTGAATAATGATGATATGATGCACATATTCATCAGGGTCTCACATTTTCTTTTTTTAACTCATATTTCTGAATGGACTGGGACCTAAAGTCAGTAATTACACTTCATATAAGGATGTATTTTCTGTTCTTGCTTGGCCATAAATACCTGCACTTAGCGTGTTTACATTTTGTACTGTAAAGCAGTGAAATGTGTGGGAACAATAGCATCCGCAGACTCATACACTCTTTGGCATCACTGTCATTTTCAGAAAAGACCAAGTGTCACCAAGGACCAATTACTTCAAAATGCACAGCGCTAACCTCTATTTGTGTAAGCAGCACACTGTAAACGTAAAATAGCACTCTCCTGTACTGACTAAAGAGAAAAAAATATCAGTGTTGCATGGGCTCAGTAAGGGGAAAAAAACAGATAAAACAATAAACATACAGTATAGGATTAATGGCTCCACATAGAGATAGAAGCCAAACTGGCTGCTGGAAGAATAATTACTGGATACCCATCGGCAGCTAAGATGTAAATAAGAGTGGGCTGGTGCCTCAGCTGTCAGACACTACACCACAGAGGAAGATCACACTCCAATTTACTGCAAAAACACTACGCTGTAATCTTAACGATTTATTTAATCTTACATGGAGTCCTGAGAAGCACATTTTTCACACAAAAAAATGGAGAATCGGCCATTGTTGCGAGGCAAGTCAACTCATTTGAATTCTCTTCTGAATTCAACTGACATTAACTGATCTTTTTTTTTTGTGCAAATTTCTCTAAGAAGTGAAGCTGCAAGTGAAATTTTCTGACTTGCAGATTCTAGATTATTAGATTTGTAGCCAAATATCTGAGAAAGATGAATATTTTTGCTGCACTAATTGAAAGACTGTCAATATTGCCTGGTGGGAGAAGAAAAAGCACAGTTTCAGCCAAGAAAAAAAAAAAATCACATTCTCTCTTGCAAGGCAGAAAACTTGCAGTGGATAACAGCCAGAATGATGCGTCACATATGTTGACTATTAATTCTGATCGTCTTACACCACTGTCTGTTTTCTTGCTTACCACTCGCTTCATTGCAAATGGCACACACGTGCACGGTCGCACACATATGGGAACAAAAACACAGTCGCACACAAAGCGCTGGCTGCTGAGAGAAGATGTTCCCTCCTCATGCTGAGTGGATATGAACCAGAGCTGTTTTAGGATAGCATAAAAAATTCAGGACTCTCTCTTAGCAACATTCGCCCTACATACAGCACACACACATGCATCGCGGCATTATTTATGGTGCACACGTGAGGAAAAAATAGTGCACATATGGAGTACGCTGTGGTACACTTGATATGTGCCTGACATCATGTGAACAGCAAGACATCAAAAATGGGCTTTATATAGTAAGCAATGATCGAGAACATCAGACATGCGGCGCTTATCTATTGGATCCATGCATTAAATATTATGTCGACATTTCTTGATAAACTGGAGGAGTTCTGGCACATTACTTGTCTCTTCTTTGGATTCATATAGCAGTTGATGAAATTTTTCAGGGTCACCAGCGACTGTCACCAACAAGTCAGTTTATCACAAAGCCTGCTGCGTGTGTTTAAGCTTGTCTTTCTGAACATGTTATTGTTTTTCAGTATATCTATGCGTCTGTGTGTTCAAGCAAAGGGGCTCGTGTGCACGTGTCCTTGAAGAAAACAGACATCTCTGCACACATCTGCACAACAAGCAGGTCAACACCTCAGCTCAACCATCCATTTTCATTAGACGCTAATGACAGCAGCGGAGGGGTGGATGGGCCAGAGACAAAGACACACCGAGAGAGTGGAAGGATATAGTTATGCTCCCTGTGGAAGGACTATCAAACCACTATCTGCTGCCCTCAACCATAAAACTCCCTCTGCTAATATTACATAATCCTTCCACTACGATATACTACTAGCACACTGTCAGCTATCGAGTAGATGCAGCCAGTTGCTTCGCTATCAACATTTTATACCGTGTTGCTATTGTGTATTTATGATTTTGATGTACAAGAGGTCTTAGAAGCAAAACAGAGCATAAAAGCACATTTTCCACTCGAGAATTCAGCACATCTTAGCGTGGCCCAGTCAATGTGGGTTGCAACACCTCTGCCAAGCCATCTCCATCTGAAAAGCATTTGGGGCACCTGCTCATCCTGGCGGTATCCACATGTCTACAGGCAGTGCTCTTCCAACTGCAGTTTGAGTTAAAACCCACTCCAGAAACATGATTTCATCCTTGTTGCCTTCACCAAGTTCTTTCATTCTGCAGCGTATCTAGGTCAGCCAGTGTACGGAGCCAAGCTGTGGCCATGTGTGGTCAAGTGCTAAGAAGTGAGGGAAGTCTATGACTAAGACATTAATGTGCTCGAACACTTGAGAACAGATTGGTCTAAAATCCTTCTTTACTCCTAAACATGAAGAAATAATATTAAAATGATAAAATTTGGCGTGCTGACAGTAAAACCTGTAAAATAACCACTGAAGCAACGGATGCTTCGCTTATTTGCATACTTGGTTACAGATCCTTCGTAGTATAATTGAAAGAGCAGTACTGTGAGATCAATAGCAGGAGAGCGGAAGAGACATCGCATGTAACTGAATAGCTAGAAAGACCTCAAGTCAATATTTGATGCACTTATACAAGATGCAACCAGTTTTCCACGGTTTCCCATATTTTGATGGTGTAGTGTGTTACAATGGACTCTAATAACCAACTTCCTTCACTGACACCACAAATAAAACCAGTCAAACTAGCTAATTCCATCCTCTTCCTGAATAACCCTCAATATTTAGTCAACTTAATGAACAATCTAATTCCAGAGTCTGTCATTTTGATTTGGGAAGATCATGATAATTGTGACTTATGAAATAGCAAGTGCTCCCTCTCTGCTGCAAATATCACAACACTTGCAGCAAATCTTGTCCCACACTCGAGGTAATATCGCCTAACACACTGTGAGCGCTATAAAAGACCGTCGATCTATGATATCATGCTAAGCATATCCTCTTCCTGGTGTGCAGAAGCTGTCGCTGATAGAATAGGAGCATCTGCAGATGGGTGAAGAGAATAAAATGAAGATATTTGCTCAACGCTTGAGTCATCCACAAGAAGGATAAGGAAAATGATCACTTCATTGGTCTGTCTGAAGGTGAACTGAAACAGTCAGCGATATGTTCATGTACAACTGTAGAACTGTTGTTGATATTTAATAAATTTGCAAATCATAACAAGCTAGAATCCATCTGCACTTATTCAGCATTGGCTTTTGTTTGGTATACACTGAAACAGATCAGAAAAAAAATCCCAACTATTAGACAATAGCAGTGCCACCAGGGAGCAGAATCCTCTTCTGGTGGTAGCAAAAAGCAATTTTCTAAATGGCTTATTTGTGGGCTTATCTTAAATTTAGCTTTACTGTTTTGGTCCCAAGAGAAGAAAAGATTGCAATTAAATCAATGCACACAAGACACAGTGAACAAAACTTTGTAAATCTAGATTTTATATTTTAAGTTTTAAAGTTTCTAGGACAAACTATAATTGGACCCCAAGGCTCAAAGTAAACAAATATTATCTTCCTTACAGATTATTGTTTCATTAATCTGTTTAATATTAGAGCAGGTGTCTCAGCAGTGGGGCATTTCACTCCTTACCATTTCTTTATTTTCCTTATGCAGAAATTCCCTACTAATGGCGTAATGACCAATGGTTATAAAACCATCCCCCAACATGTTAGCAATAAAAGCTGATGGTTTAACTGGGAAATGTGTGCATGCATGTCAGGGGGAGTGTGTGTAAACATGTGTGTGTGTGTGTGTGTGTGTGTGTGTGTGTGTGTGTGTGTGTGTGTGTGTGTGTGTGTGTGTGTGTGTGTGTGTGTGTGTGTGTGTGTGTGTGTGTGTGTGGTGTGGTGTGTGCGCGTACGCTTTGCATGTCATGTATGTTGCAAGAGAGAAAAATTGCATGTTCTCTGCATGCTCTCATCAAGCTGATGTAGCGTTACAACCCTAAATCAAGCATGGCACAAGAACACTGTCTTGCCATTAGTATTAGCAATTTCCATCGCACAGCTCATTGTCAAGTAAATTGATGCAAGAGCAACACAGACGCTCACACTCACTCAAACACACACACACAGACAGACTAAAAATAGCAGCTGCCTTACCTTTCTGTACACTATCATGTTGGGGGACTCATCCGCTACCCCATTGGTGCCCTGTCCACTGCTGTTGGTCTGTGCCATGATCCAGTGAGTAAATCTGCCACAGGAAATGTCAGGTGCTCCTGCTGTGGACAGAATGGATATTTTGGTTCATCAGAAGAACAATGGAGCATGAATGTTACCTTTTGCCAACAATTTCAATGACTTGCGGCACCTGCCAGCATCATGTTTTCGGCATATCTGACATTTCTAATGGAGCGGTTGTGCAGATGAGCTCCAGCAACACGTGTTCACACCTCACAAGGTCTTGACAAGGACATATTATTTTAAAGAAAGGGAGTTGATTTTTTGCACAAGGTGTGGTTACCCCCCTTTGATGCAAATTAGCAGTGAATGGGGCAAAAGTTCAACTTGAAAAACAATGATAGGTACCGTGACTCTGCTGCCACCCTCTTCATTGAGCATCAACCTTGTTTACATCTGAAGGTTCTGCACACTATACATACTATGGATGCATCCCTGAGATTTGCAATAAGGGTGAAGAGACCCTGACAGCGGTGAATGCAGTGGGAAAAAAACCATAACACAACAACGTCCAAAGCAAGGTTCTCTACAGTGCAGCTTCGGATGCATCCACTCGGGCATGAGCAGCCATAGTCAGAGAAATGTGCAAGACTGTGCAAATGTAATCGCATGCACGTTCCAGTTTCATCATGCTTTCTTCTTTCTCCTTACGACACCCACACGAAATGCTTGGGAGGTTTTTTTTTTAGTCTGCAACACTAAATAGCCCGTAGCATTCAAACAGCGAAGTCATGTAACCTGCTCTTCACATGAGGCCGATCGCTCTACTACACTGTTTTTCTTACCACAAAGCCACTGCCCGTTTCAGCACCTTGGACAGCTACGGTGGAGGGATTGAAAAAAATAAAAAACTCACGTCGGTTCTCTTTTTTCTCGCCCCCCTCTCTTCAATCACGCGTAAATACACAGAAAACACAGCGACATCGGTCACCGGAGGAGAAGGAGGAGAAGGATGGGTAAGGGAAGGAGGAGGGGGGCTTACCTGAAAAAACACGCAGCCCGCTATAGGACTCCTGAATCCTCGCAGGGGTGGAAGCCTGGTCCGTCGCTGTTCGGTATGTCAACTGGCAGACATAGGAATGCGAGGGGTATTCATTGGCAGCGGGAGGAGGCAGACATTCGGCGGACACTTGGTTGTTGCGCGGCTCTCTCTCCGTCTCTCTCTCTATCTCTGTCTTTCGCTCTCTCTCCGTCTCTCCTCTCCGCTTTCTCCAAACGATGCTCAGAAGCACGGGCGCGCCGCCTCGGAGCCACCGGGAGCGCGCATCGATCTGTGACCAATCGCGTGTGAGGAATAAATTACAACCCGTTTTGGAGACACTGCTATTTTTCCTGCTCAAATTGCACCGCAGTGATGGTGCTCGATCTGAAAGACGGATCGAGATAGAATAGAGCTGCAGGAATATTCATGTTGCCAGCTTTATCAAAGGTCAAGAACGGACACAATAGCATGGGTTTTATTGTCCATTTTTCCTGAAACTCTCTTGCTGTCGCAGCTGAACGTGATGGGATACTCTTTAGTCCTATAATTTACCAAAAGTTCAAGAATTCAGCATATTAGAAAGTGAATTTACTCATATGGTTATGAGATTTTATTCATATGCTGATATTGATGATATGATGCATCACTGGGCAGTAAATAAAACCCTGTAATATCACATTTCTGTCTGTTTTGTATATCTTTGCTGTTTTGTGCAGTTATCTGTTTTTCTGATCCTTGCAATTACTTGGACTTGTAGTGCTGTTCACAGGACTTTAATTTCCCCATTCACTGTTTGCATTTGACACTTTATTAGGCATTCTTTACTTTAGTATATTTTTATTCATAGTATATTTTATACTTTACTGTGCATTTTGGATCCATTTTTATATCTATTATATTTTACTCTTTCTTGATTGGTACTGCAACAACAGAATCCCCCCTTGGGGATCAATAAAGTATTTTGATTGTAATATTTCTGTTCTGCTCTATACATATCAGCGCAACAGTAACAACAATCCAATAGCATGCTGTAATTCAAAACCAAACATTTATCCTTACAAACTTTAAAAGCAAACAATATAGTCTAATGTCCGTCATGATGTTGTCATCAAGCTTTTTGTTTTTAGTTATAGCTTCACTTTCACCCAAAATAATCACTAACATCATTCACAAGCAATACCAAAGGACAGATGTTTTATAGATGTGACTAACTGTCTTCATTAAATCTGCATGCAGCCAAAAAATGAACGAGAAATTGCAAACAAAACCAGTGAAAACTAAGTGAAACAGACCTTGGCAAAGTGTTTTTTTTGTTTGTTTGTTTGTTTGTTTTTTTTGCCTTTGGTGAATCTGAAACAAACAAACATCAGACTTAGAAAGATGAATTACTGAATGAACATTTTTAAAAAATCTTAACAGAATTGCAACTGTAAAAGAAACAGATCGATATTTGTTTCTTCAAAATTATGAGTTGCAGTGGGGGAAAAGAATGTTTTTTTCAGCTGCGTCATCTAATAAGATCAGTTATTTCACTCAAAATCGACAGTTTAAACAAAGCTGTGTCAGACCCTGACAGCAAATGTAAGAAAACGATGTAAATTAGCGATGAATTTCTGTGGCTCAGAGCACTGACTGCTGTACAGATAAATGAATAAATAAGTACGAAATCTCTCAATTTGCTCCAGTCTGTGGCTCTGAGGTATGCAGCAGTCCAGGCGTGAAAGATGGCAGATGTGCCCCTTCTCATTATGTACTGTATGCGACTGTATGTTTATCTGCCTTCTGCGCTCCCTTCCCCTTTTCTGTCTCAGGACTCAGGCTCTCTACAAGGCTGACCAAACATGCAGTCCAATCGCTGTTTCCCTGTGAGCCGCAGAATTGTAATAACATATAACCATTGTGGACGTGCTGCCATAACAACTTTGTAAAGATAACAGATTAGTAAGCCAAACAGAAATGGACGTTTCAACCTGGAGTGACATTGAGTCAGCTGATGTCCATATTTCTTCTTATCGTTAAATTATTTTCTTTGTGCCCTTATCATCTGTTTGTGCACTATAGATTTTTTAAAATGACTGTGCTGCAAATGGGTCACTCCTTTCAGACAGTTTTCCAGTGTCCATTAATGCCTCCTAAAAACATGGACCTTACATGCTGTCATAATAATATAAACACTTGGGGAAAATTCCAGTTCATTCTAGTCATCACAACAGTAATGTCATAAACGAGTTTTTCATTATAATTTCAATTACAGCTTGACTGGTTTAAGACAGATAAAGGTACAAAATGAAAATTGTCTTTTGAGTGATTCGGGAAAAATACCAGGCTGTGCTTCAGGAAACTAATGCAGCCTTTGATACAAATGACCATAAAATAGTTCTAGACAGGCTAGGAAAAGATATATGGCTGTCTACTATTATCTTCATTTGGTGTGGGTTGTATAGAGGACAGGACTTGAAACTGAGCAAATCCCAATCACACCCAGATTCTCCCACTGCTCAGTTCTATTGCCTCTATTTTTAACCCCCTTATATGCTACCTTAAGGCCAATTTTTGTAATCCTGCAAATTACCACTAAACTCACTTCATGCATGCAACTTGAATACAGGACTTAAATCACAGTTGGAAATGTTGCTGTTTTAAGGGACTCACATGAAGGCAATGGTTGCATCACTCTTTTATCATCTAGAAATATCAGCAATTACAACTTCATATCCACAGAAGAGTTGGAGAAACGCATCCATGCCTTCATCTCAGCAGGATGTGTTTAGTAGCAGTCCCTTGTTTGCTTCTCCCAACAGAGCACCAGATCTCTGCAGATTCATTCAGGATGCTGCTGCAAGAACAATTCTTATATCTTTACACTGACCTCTGGTGAGTTAAAGAACAGATATTAAGGTGGTGATATTAGTTTCTAAATTACTCAGTGGCTTACAGCCAAAATACAGCTTTGATATGCTCACCCAAAACATAAACCCCTTAGATGTTTCGGAAGCAGTCAGCAAGAAGTGCCCTGAGTCAAAACTAAACACCATGCTGGATTTAGATAATATGCTGAACACAGAATGAACCAACTCCCTGAGTGTCCTGAATGCACCTCAACTAGCTGCTTCCAAATGAGAGACTCTAATCTCTTGGGCCTTTGACTGATTATATTTGATGCAGCACTTTTATTTACTTTAGTAAATTTGCTCTCCTGTGCTATTGCTGTAGCTGCTAATATACACTAACTCACAATACACTAACTCTTTTTGAATGAGCATTTTCTCTATGAGTTAATTTCATTCTATTTTAATACACTTTAGCATTCATTTGATATGTTTCATATCATATCTTAAGTGTTACTTATGCCATCATACAATCTTGTGTCATCATAACTGTATTATTTCAATGTATGGTTTTGAATGAATATTACATTGCATTTCATAGTCAGATCTGTCTAATTCAAACACCATTTATTTGTTAAAGGTCAGACATAATTCATAGCAGTGATATTAGCAAGCTAATATCCAACCTCTTCAGGCCAGGGCTGTAGACAAAAGGTTATAGACTTGCAATGAAAGATAAACCTGTGCACTCTTATTTTTGAATTTATCTTAGTAAGTAATGTATGAGATTAATTATACTGAAAATATGCAGAGTTTTGCAGAAGAAAATATCAACCATGTCATTCACAAACTGTATATAAAAGATCTTACACAGTTGAAAAATGCTACTGAATGGTGGGTCAACTGCTCTGAAAATATTATATACTACATTATGAAATGGAAAGACTGAAATATGCACACATATATTTAAAGGCCTATCAAAATAATATAACTGGACTTTATGGCTTAAAATATGGTATTCTTGTTGTTGCCTAACTTTATTTTATTTTATTTTTACTACATTTACTTGACTTAAAATTCACTAAATTCACTGAAAGGGTGACTTGTGCCTGGATATTTCGATGAATGGTCACTTTAAGCGGCTCGGCGGAACACTCCATTTCCCACAACGCACCGCTCCATTCTTCGTCGTCGAACAAAAACGCGGAAACAAAAGAAGTAATCAGTTTGTCAAAAACAAATATCTCCGAGTCGGCACAAAGTGAGCGCAGTTGTAGCTGACAGCTGTCAAAGTTAGCACCGTAGCTCCCCCTGACCTCTACGAAAGACTTGCCATGGCTTTGAAAAGAATACAGAAGGTAAAATATCCGTCTCTTCTTATTTTATTTGATGTACCGAACAGGTTGGAGCGATGCGGAAATGTCGATGTAACGTTAGCGACTCAGTCATCTAATAGTAGCATGTTTGCTAACGTAACTGGCAGATTGATGATCGTGTCGATGTTTTAACGGGAAAAATAAATAATTTACGACAGAGACTTTACTGTCAGCTAGTTATTTAGGCCAGTGGCGATGTCTTAACGCAGAATCCAGTTAGCTAAGCACTTCAACTTTTTCATAACTAGCCTTTCCTTTAGCCTTGTTTTCTGTGACGGTATGCTGGATGTTGTGTCCCTGTGGCGGTCTTAAAGAGGTTGTGAGCCGTGTAAATACCACTAAAAACTATGGATCTAATTCCGGGACTTTATCGTGACAGAATTTGATAGGCTGCACTATTCTGCAAATGTCCTGGAGTGCTGTCAACAAACCTGAATTTCCACCTAAAGCTAACTTCGCTACCAGCTAAAACGGCCTAGAAAACTAGCAGTGACAAAGCACTTTAAGTTATGTTTCTGGCAGCTGTTCAATATATTTTGATTTCCGCGTCTTTTAGCTGAAACATTGTTTACAGTTTACAGAAAATGTAACCGTGTATTTTGCCTTTTTAATCGTGTCACTGTCAAAGTCTTAAATTATTGTTTGTTTATTTGTACAGGAGTTAACTGACTTACAGAAGGACCCTCCAGCTTCATGTTCAGCTGGACCTGTAGGAGACGACTGTAAGTGTGAAAATGTCTGATGAAATGTAAAAGCATATAATTTTCTTACATTTTAGTCCTTCAATCTGTCAATCTCAAATGAATAATATTGTGTCTTTGTGGCTGCATTGCAACACAAGCCTGATTCTTCATAACGTTCTCATATATTGCTTTCTTATCTTCCTTTAGTGTTTCACTGGCAAGCTACCATCACGGGACCGGTGAGCTTTTTCTGGATTAGTTTCATGGATTTTTTTTTTTTTTTTTTAAAAAACAAGCCGCTTCTAGATCTCTACACAATAGTGTTTTATGTTGACTTTACAGCCCTTTCTCTTCTGTATTGAGAGCACACACTGGCACACTCCCTCCCTGTGTTATTCACTGAAACCCATGGCATTACTGAGACACAAATATTAGGCATATTTTAACAATAATGTACTCCTTTGTTTCAGAATGACAGCCCATATCACGGAGGGGTTTTCTTCCTTTCTGTCCATTTCCCCACTGACTATCCCTTTAAACCACCTAAGGTGAGATTAAGTTTGAGACTGATTAACTTGGATGGACATCATCCTGTTATGTATTCACTATTTTCTGATATTTTATAGAGCAAATTATTAATTTGTATCGTAAATAGTTGTTAGATGCAGCTTTACTCAATCGGTGATATAATTCTTTGTCCTGTGACAGAAATTCAACCACCTTCCCATTGTGTTTTGTTACCAACTGTTGTTTCCACAGGTTGCCTTTACTACGAAAATCTATCACCCAAACATAAACAGCAATGGTAGCATCTGCCTGGACATCTTGAGGTCACAGTGGTCACCTGCACTTACAGTATCAAAAGGTAAATAACACCTGCATTTTGCCTGTTCATTACAGCATAGTACACTACAGCAGCACTGTTTAGGATCTAGAAGGTCACAGGGATTTTTTAATGCAATTTGGAACCACTAAGAGTAAATTAGGATGTTGCTGCAAACCATAATATGGAAGGGATTTATAAATATGGACACATTGCTTTATATCAGACACAGTGAGGGCCTTTTGGTAAAGCAATCCCCTGTCCTGTTACCAAACCTGGATTTTTCCAAGTCACTGATTTCCAGTCTCTTGGAACACAGGTAATAGGATTTTCAGGGTTGATTATCCAAAAAAAATGAACCTCTGCACCCTGTGTACTTTCATCACCAAATTGTGAAATTGCGTGTTTTGTATTGTATAATTGGAGGAGCAAACAAGGATGGGAGGTGTTGTGGTGTTGGTTAAATATCTGTGATGAGAGCAATGGCTGTAAATATACTTTATGTACAGACTTAAGCTAACAGGATTTTCATTAAAAGGTTGTATTCAGCGGGTAAATTTGTCCAATTAGAAGCCTATTTGTGTTCTGATATTTGGTCTGTTGTTCCCAGTTTTGCTATCCATATGCTCCTTGCTATGTGACCCAAATCCAGATGATCCACTAGTTCCCGACATTGCACACATCTACAAATCAGACAGACAAAAGTGAGTACAATAGCTGAAGATTTTAACATGTATATAAAACAAAAGTGAGACTTTTCTTTAATCAGATTTTCTTTTTTCTTTTCCTTAGGTACAACAAAGTAGCCAGAGAATGGACCCAGCGATATGCAATGTGAAAGATTAGCGTTTGATCAACAACGATGCATCCCTGAACACCTCGAACATGACAGTACTGTTCAACTGCTTTATCCACACTGGTTGAGGTGTTTGATACGCTTGAAGCACTTTCTCTACTCAGACTTTACTTGACTTACCTGTTTTTACTATTTGTTTTATTTTCCCCTTAAATTGGCATTATTATTATCATTATTATTATTATTAGATGCGGTGGGCTGGAATGATTGTATTTTTCTTTTAAGAGATTTCTATTGTACAAGCCTATACTGAATTTATTTTTCATTATTTTGCATTAAAAGCATTAAGCAAAAAGTGACTTGCAATTGTGTCTTGGTAATACCTATTAGTGAACTGAAATTATTGAATAATTGCTGGAAAATGTTCAGTTCAGTGCACACAGGAACAAAAATAAGTTTAAGCCCATCATTTACTTGACCACTAGGTGGCAGCCTTTACTTTTTCCTAGCCAAGTCTTTTTTTTTTTTTCAAAGGCAGTTTCTCTCTTGGACAACTTAATATTCATGTTTGTGTTAGATTTAATTCAGACCCATTTGCTCAATGGTTATTCATGTGGATAGTGGCTATTATAGTGTCTTGTAGCAATGAAATGAAAATGAGAAGCGGTGTTCTGTAAATTGAAATTAGACCACCCATTATCTTCAACTCAGCTGGTTGCAGCACAGTCACTATATGCACAATACATGTATACGCAATTATAGAGCAGCTTTTGTCTGCTTTGTACAAATACAACCATATTAGCCTATTTAACAATACCGAATTTTACAACTGCTGATTTCAGAATATGGTTTCATTTTATAAACCACTTTCCACAAAACGGCCTAATTTTAATCAAGATCTCATATGGCACACAAAATTAAAGAATCAAATTAGATTTTAATTGCAGTTGCTTTTCAAAATAAAGCACTCTATCTGTTAATACTTTCAAAGTAATTGTCATGACAATGTATTTGATTCATGTGTCAAGATTAGATTCAGACAAAAACGTGCAGTGTATGGAGACATCAGTACATGAGATTTTCATAATGTGTTTTTTTAATTTTAATAAAGACATTGTTTTGTTGTAAATATAGATGAAGTCTGACATTATCCTGCAATAAATCCTACATCCCTGCAAAGTAAAATAATTCCAACTATATCGTTTACTTTTTGTGTTTTATTATGAATCACAAACAGATTTCTTGAGCCACAAAAACATCAATTAGTCAGTTGCACAGTAGATCGATATCCTGAACAATTGTTGCTTTGCACATTTTAAATTGTAACGATCTACAGCTGGTGATTCCTGATGATTAAAGTGAATAATTTTGACATTTAGGCAGCTGTTTCACCCTCAGTTTAGGTGAGGAGCTCAGATGTCAAAGCTCAGCTCCATTTTCAGAAAAGCAGTCACTGTTTTTCTCTTAAGATTACAATTAAGTTGTCAGGTACTCAGTAATTTCCACCTTTAATCTCAGACCTCAGCGTGATGGAAGTTTGCATTTCTAAATGAACACAAAATGGGCTGAGAAAGTCACTGGAAAGCGCTGTGGTTACTCCGCTTTGTGATGAAAGCTCCGGCTGTCAGATTAAGGTTGTTACCGGGGGTTTGTTTGAGGCCTGACATGGCTGGCAAGTGAGACTCACACCTCACATTTATTTAAATATGAAGAATAACACGAGGCTGAAAATATCACCAGCCACAGGCCTGAAAAGTGCCTGTTGTGGAGGACGAGTGAGTGAAAAACAACAGTGCAGAAATAAAAAATACATGCAATTACCAGCAAAAACAAGTGAAGCAAACACCATGAAAATAGAATGAGAAGAAGTCTGGAATTACACTCTTGAGTGTCCCTGCATACATTACTGTGTGCAGTGACCTTTTTTCATGCCATATGGTTATTTTATTCTTGTGAAATATCTCTTTCTTTTGTGTGTCTGATCCAGCTCCGACATGCATCAACAGAAACATCACCACATGACAAGACCACTGATTGATAGAGATTTTCCAAAGTATGGCTGTCGCTCGTATACCTTCCACCTCCATGTAGAGAAGAATTCTTCTATAGGATTCAGAAAAGGAGAATTTGGTGGCAGAAAAACCACAATAACTTGAGGGCTCATATTGAAACATTCCTGAATCAATAGTCCTCTATGAAAACTAACATTGTCCCAGATGTATTCATGTGTATCATCAGAATCCAACTGAAAAACTCTCTGGAACAAACGCACACCAAACAGAAAAAGTCAGTCATGTACACTTTCTGTAAGTTTACCAGGTTTACAAGTGGACCAGAATTATGCATTAGATTTTTTACAGTATTCTCTGAACATTTCTGACTGCTTGTATTGTTCCAGTATAGACATGTCACTGAAGAGACAAACAACATTTACATACATGTAAAGTAAACCACAGTAAACCTGAAACCATGTACTTTATTCATCCTTACCATCTGCTGACCTTAACAACAGATTGCATTCTGAACAGCTAATTCTGTTTCCCAGCAGGTTTTATAGTGTGCAGTTCATTGGTTAAAGTGTTTTCAGTTCTGACCTGTTGTGTCTTAATTGTGACAGCAGTGTTGGAACAGTGTCCCAATTCTGCTTCCTAGTGTTCACTTTTTGAAAAATGTGTGCTATGAGTGAAAAAGTGTGTTCAAATGAGCAAAAAACGTGTTCAGTCTTTTGCAAAAAGAGTGCAAGAGTTTTGGAAACTGTGTGCAAACCATGAATAGTGTTCAAGGTTTTGACAGCAGAGTCCTGTTTTTGAGAAATGTGTGCAGTCAGTTGGTGGCTGTGTGCAGTGAATGGAATTTAGTGTCTTATCAATAGAGAAAAACTGTAATGTAGGTTTTCTTTGGGTCTCTCTCTCTCGCATTGCTTCCCTTTAGTCCCTCTCAGGATGTGTGGTGTTTCCTCTATAAACCAAATAACACATTGCCTGATTTGGGGAAAAATGGCACAAAGAAATTCATTTTTACACGCGTCAAAGCTTCCTTTAGTCGTTTATTGTAACTTTATTTTCATATCTTCTGGTATTGTAGTGAAATTTTGAACTCGTATAATAACTATGATTTGGTTGGATATAATTGGCTGTAAAATCCCTCAACACTTGCCCATAAAGTTGCGCGTAAAACATAAATGAAATCCACAAACAGGAAAAGTTTGGATCCTCACAGGAACCCAGGGGGAGGTAGATGCTCGAAAAAGTTTCTGGGAGGAGTCCCGCTTTTTTTTTCTTCCTTTCTTTTCTTTTTTTCCCCCTGCAGTATGACACGTGAAACTTTCCCGAGGAGTTGGTTGGTATGTTTGCTGTGTGCTGCGCGGCGCTCCGTTAACTCGGCACACAACCTACACCGAGTGGACCAGCGCGCTGCCGCCTATTTTTAGAAGTCTGCCTTAATGGGGGAAAACGAAGCTTGAAGAAAGTGCAGAGGAATGTCTCGACTGCGCTGAGATGAACTCGCCAAACACCTCGAAGTGACGGAATTTTTACAAAAACAAAAAAAGCTAGCAGAAGAACGGCGCTTTGCCTCGCTTCAACTCTTCCTCCAACTTGTGAACAAGACGCTGTGGCCACTGGAGAAGTCGCCGTGCTGCGCAATGGCTGCCCAGTGCGACACTCTAAGCGGATACTTGCAGCAGTCGGACCAGGGCTCAAACAGCGAGCGCAGCACCGATTCTCCTCTCCCGGGATCAGAGGAGGATCTGAGCGGCCCCCATCCCCTGCCAGACCCGGAGTGGACGGAGGAGAGGTTTCGGGTGGACCGCAAGAAGCTGGAAGTCATGTTATTAGGTAACGAAACGCCTAAAACTAAATGATGTGTTGAAGCATTTGCACTAATTAATCCCCTTTATCCAGTTTCATGTCATTGTTTCCTTGTTTTCGAATAGCAGGCAGCACATTTCACATCCGCAGCTCCTCTCCAAGCTTTTGTTTATTTTACGCATGGAAACTGCTGCTTTTAGTGACTAAAGTTTTCCTTGTTTGCGCGCTCTTGTGCGTGATCCGGAATGAATCAATTAAGCCAATTAAATGGAGTCAGTTAGCGCTGGGCTTCTAATTAGTGTCACCACGTTATTAACACATAGCTGACCACTGAAAAAATCTGCAGGTTTTCCAGCTTTATGGGCACGAAAAGTGCTCCAAACTGAAACAGAAGGTCAAAGACAGTTAACCATCAATGATGTGCCAGTGTTTTTTTAAAGCAGTAACATTCTCTGACCACAAGCTGTCGCTAAACAAACTCCCATGGTGCCTATTTGTTTGTAGACTAAACTGAAATTGACCTGAACATGCAGTTTGTGCTCAGTTCTCAACAAAAAATAGGCTGCAGACAGCAACAACTGATTCAACAGCCTTGCAGCACAAAAACAGAACTTAAAGTTATCTTAAAAACAAGCTAAGCTGTTCTTCAAGGAGAGTTTTAATTTTGCCTATTAAATGTCATCACTGAAACCTAACACCATATTTCTGTTACAGAAAAAACAACTAATACATCTGTGGTGTTAGCTTCTCCGTCATATTTTGGCCTTTGCTGTGTGTTTTGTGTTGGCGATAAAATTGATTCAGTGTGTGATCTCCAGTCTGATGACGTGCAAGCGACGGTGAACAGTTAAAACGAGCAAAGACAGGCTTGTAAAGAGAGGCCAGGCCGGTCTCTGTTGAGAGCTCCCTGGACACCCTGAAAAAGGTTGAGGTCATTTATCACATATTTCAAAACACAAGACTGTGGAATATTCGTGCATTCGGTAAGTGGGCTGGATTCTTTATAAATTCCACAGGATGGACAGTAAGTTGGACTTGAGAAGCTGCCAAACAGGACCTGGGAGGAACATTATCAGTCATAATTGTAATGAAAACAGGGAGGATATTACACGTGTTGATATTACAGATGAGGATAATTTTTAATTTTTTTTGCTGTAACTTGGTGAAAGTGACTCGTCGGTAATGTTTAAGTGGGGCTAATGTGTGTGTTTTGGAAAGCAACCAGGCTTGAAGTATCTTGTGGCCTATACACACAGACGTATGCAAGCACACATGGAGCTCCCCTTGAGAATGTCCTGGTTGCTGCCTCGCTGCATTCCTCAAAGCTCCATGTCATCCCCAACTCTTCCAGGAAAACAACTTAACCAGAGGCCGGCCCTAAATCCGAGTGTCCCGGACATACCATGTGCCACATCACGCAGTGTGCCTAAATAGGTCTGTTTGTGCATGTGCAGCTCTGTGTATGCTAACACATCATCTCTCCAGTTTAGTTTGTCCGCTTGGTCTTTTATCTCCGCCAACATCTTGTTTCCCAATTGCTTCCTTATGACATCATGCCTGACGCTGATCGTGTTGACACTGTGGCTGGGGTGCAGCGCAGAAAGAGCTGCTATGTGAAAGTGTGAAACTGGTGTTTCTGGTCAGTTGTAGGTTCAGGTTTAAATCGGACGCTATCTGAGCCGTGAAACTGCTTCAACCTTTGACATCTGACCCCTTCGGAGGAATTCAGGAAGTCTGCTTCCATCGTGTGCACCTCTGTTATCTCTCAGCAGACATTACACAGTCCGAGCATCTGTTTGCAACTGCAGAAAGCAAAATTAGCTAGTTTCAGTTCACTAGATCAGATATTCTCATCATCTTTTTTGCTCCGTAGGTGTGAATTCAAACCCCAGTTAATGGGTGTTTCATCCAGTTCAGTCAGAGCTTTCTAACATCTGGCTGTGTTTTGATTGGAAAAGCTGTAGATTTTGATGTGGTACATCATGTTCTGAAGGCCAGAGTTTGGACCATAATGAAATAATTTTATGGGAACTCCAATATATTTTTACCCAGTGTTTTATTGTCTGTGACAGTGTCTCTGGCTTGTGCTTTCCTGGAAAATGAAGTGTGCTTGACCCTCAGGAATGAGCCACGGGTCAAATCGTGCTGTGATCACTTCCCAAACAACAATAGAAGCAACTTTTTACTTGACACAGGTAATATGTCTGCACTAGTTATGATTTACAGATTGTATTTCAGTGGCAGACATTTGTTTTATAACCTGGTCACTGATAACTCTTAGCTGCTTTGGAAACAACATTGGCAACAACCTCTGTTATGGATTGTTATGATAGTGGCTAATCTTTAAGGAAACTACTGAGAAGTTTGAGGCAGAGAGAGGTGAATACTTGCTTGTCTAGAATGTGGTTAAGCATTCTTAATTTGCTCATTTGTGTGTAAATATCATATCTATGTAATGAATATATTTGTAATATAACATAAATTTTGCACGTATCTGAAATAATTATTATTTGTAAAGAGTAGTCTTTTTTTCAACCTAATTCTCCAACCAATTCTCTCTGCATTTTGTTCACTAATTGATTGATTGATATGGTAAACAAACCACTATAGTTTTTACGATATCGCCAGAGAAAACTGAGCTCCTTTAAGAGCATTTTCTGCAATATCTGTATCCACAATTTTGGGCCATAAACCCGATTATATTAACTGGAATTTTAAGATGTTTTCGCATTAATAAACCTGGATATAATCAGAATTTACAGGTAAATCTTCAGTTTAGGACATTAGATTGGTGATAGCTCTATAGTCAGGGGGTTGCATAAATTGTGATGAATAAAACTGACCCAGAAGCTCCCTGTGCTCATTAAAATTAAAATATGTTTGTGACTCACCAGCGTGTCTCCAAACCGAAGCAAAAATCCCAGCGTACACACTTAAACTGCTCTTTGAAACAGCTATGTTTTACTACCCTCCTGCTCTGGCACAATTTGCATTGGAAGAAAATGGAAATTATTAACTGCTCAGCAATTACAAATTTACTGTCTCTCCCATTGGCAGGGATGCAGGTTCCTGGCCTTAGATCAGTAAATAGAGTGCGGAGTGACAACAAAATCTCACCCTGACAGCGATCAGGGTTTACTGTTGTACTCTTGGCACCCTGGAATAGAACTCCCCAGTTAATGGCTTAGAGACCTTAACAGAGGCATGAAAGCTTGAAAGATAGTTTTATGTGTACAGAAGACAACTTTGTGCCTCTTTTTTGCATTCATTATGAAGTTCAGAGACTGGGGACAAGTGTGGGAAAGAAGTAACATTTTCTCCAACTCTGCTTTTCCAAACTGAGTGTCTGTAGCGTCTTTTTTTCATGCTTACATTACCAGAGTCTTATTCTAAACTGCTCTGGCTGTAGGTTTCCTCGCTCAGACTCGCCATGATGAGAGTTTAGTGGTGTTTGTCACCGAAAGGCTCCTTCAGTCTCCTGGTGGGCCAGTGTGTGCACACACATCCTAACAACATGTTTGCTGAGTAACTGCAACAACAACCTACAATTAGGCTAAGTGAATCATTTTCTTCATTGAACTAATTTGTTTTCCTGCTCCTAAACCACAGACTATTATTGGATTGCTTTGTTTCAGAATGGAAAATCTGTAGCATATGGCAGAGAGCGAGTGCGGGGTTTTCTCAGGTATTTACCAGTATGTAGCAATAATGTTGTGCTATGCAGATGATGCTAATGCTAGTTCTGAATGCTGCAATGTTTTCTCATCCATAAGCTGCAGATTGTGCACTAAATAAGAATATATTAGGTTGGAGGCAAGGGGGAACTTTTCTGAGAAGGGAAACTGGCCTCTAGTAAAGATGTGATTGTTGTATATTTCTTAATATTGTTTGTAGAGTTACATTTCTGGCCTTCGTACCCCAAAACAAAGAGGAGTATGTGTGAGGGCCTCATCCTCCTCTTCCTCCTGGATGCTGAGTAAGACTCAGAGACAGGAAGTGAGTGTCTTGTGGGGAATGTGCTGCAGGCTTTCTCTTTCTCTCGTTCTCCCCCTTTATTGCTCCCTCTTGAGTATTCAAACACTGCTCTGTTGTTCCAACTTCCATCAGATCTACTGTGGAGTTTTTGGATTTTCCAGGGTCTTTATGTGATGAGAGAACACACTCCTCAATCTCTGCCTTAACCAAACCCAGGTAAAAATGTTCCTGAAAACACCCAGGACTTCAGAAGCTGTAGCGGTGGAGCACAATTTGTTGTGTATATAATCAAAAATCATTATCTCCAAGGCGACCAAGTGGCTGAGTGGTTAGAGGGCAGATAACATGTGCCCTTATGCCCTTGATCTCTGTGGATCCATGCCTTAGCACTCTTTGCTGCTTCCAAAATTATGTCCAAAATAGACCATTTTTTAAAAATCATTATAGCCAACAAGTGATATTTAGGTACAGTTTATTTTGATTTTCAGTTATTGCACTGTATGCTAGGTATCGCCCTGATATTTGACAAGTATAAAGTGAAAGTAAAGATGGAGAAACCTTGTTTGAGGGAAATGGACTAGCTTTGGACAAAATATAACAAAGAGTGGAAAATAAAAGACGGGGCCAAGCAATGGAGGGGAAAATCCTTCTCTCATATCTAGATGCGAAAGTCCTTTATTCCCTCAGATGAGCTGACCATCTGTTATTTGGAGATATTGTGATCTTTAAAACAGATTCTATGCAAAATGTGTGTTATCGTTGTGAATGTGCCAAAGGAGCAAATGCTTTATATTCTAGTTGTGGACCACATTAGGAATAGTTTCCAACATCGAGATAAAATAATTTCATTAATTTCATCAAAGTAGAGATGTATTTGCTTCTTATAATATAAAAGTCATTCAGTGTGTTTTAACTTTGACTTGCAAGATTGAGTGATTCTTGATGTTCAGTAGGTCATGATTGCAGAAATTGATCTTTATCTGCTGTGACCATAAATACATACAGTTAGTAAAACTGGATGGGAGCTACATGAGCATATGACAAAGATTTATTTGAAAATAAGTTGAATTAAAGAGTTGCTTCGCTTTCAATTTGAGAAGTTGTTGGTTTAAATCCCAGAACCAGACAGCAGGTTTTAAAGGTATGTAATCATTCAAAAATGCTAAAATTGTACCATTTATCATTGAAAGAAACTGACAGAAAACTTAAAAAATATATTTTCAACTCTGACAGCCTTTGAAGTACTCATCTCATGTGTTGCAATGTTCCTTCTGCAAAATCATCCAAATCTAACCTTAAAATTGTGATATCTTGTCAAAATCGCTTTATTCTACATGCCTCATACAAAGGAATTGTCAAAACTAAAGCATTTCCTCTAACCAGACTCGGTAAAACACAAAGATTCTGCTGATTTCCAGTGCAGCCATTAAAGGCTCAGCTGCAACTAGCTATCTCATGACAAAACTCTGGGATTTTTTGGCTGAACTGGGTTGACCTGCAGGCTGTGCTTACGCTGAGCAGATAGGAGACAAGCATGGAAACAAATTAAAAACACAAGTGGTAAAGTATCTGTTTTTTTCTCAGAGTATTAGTAACACCTGTGGACATTTGGAAAATGCTGTACGTGTTGATTCCAGGTTTTTTCAATTTGCCGTAACTGAAATAATCCCAAAAATTGAACATTGTTTTCATTTTTGTTCTAATTTAGGGCATTATAACTGTCTCTAACTGTACAGAGTACATTTTTGAGTTCTCTCTACTTCTAGTCATGGTTGTCCTGTTCACATAGAGGTGCAGGATTTTATATTGCACTGAAAAATGATCCCACAGTGTGTAAAAATGTGTTGGAAACAACACCCAGAAACTGCTTGGAAGATTTGTCGGTTAATAAACTATTTTTATCACTTCTCACTAGGTGTAAGGAAAATTTGCAATGAACAATAGCCATGTTGAGGCTTGCAATGGCATTTGAAATAAATAGACAGGCATTGAGGTCAGCGTATTAGCTCTACAGTTTCTTTATCTTTTTGCTTTAATAGAAACACTGCTAAAAACATGAATCCATGCATTGAATAGCCTGTCCATGGAATGCAGAAATTAAGTATTTTTTAATTTGCTATTATTGAACAAATTTGCACATGACTACCCAAGAAATTAAACAGAACATCCATCCATCCCATGCAGCATCTATACACCGCTTAATCCTCATTAGAGTCACAGGAGGGTTGGAGTCTATCCCAGCTGACTGAGGGTGAAGGCAGGGGACACTCTGGACAGGTCGCCGGTCTATTGCAGGGCTACATATAGAGACAAACAAGCATGCTCACATTCACACCTACAGATAATTTAGAGTTACCAATTATCCTCAGCATGTTTTTGGACTGTGGGAGGAAGCTGGAGTACCTGGAGAAAACCCACGCATGCACAGGGAGAACATGCAAACTCCATGCAGGAAGATCCTGGGAAGGTGGGGACGCGAACCAGGGACCTTCTACCTGCAAGGCAAAAGTGCTAACCACCAAGTCACTGTATAGCCCCTACACAGAACACAATTTCTAATAATCATAACAAGACATTTAAGTGTAGTTCCCCCTGGTCCTTTTAATATATTTTCTTCTATAGTCAACAAAAGCTTCACACTAAACTCACACTAACCACCAATTGGGCACCATGTAATCTGAGGGTAGGTAATAGCTAGCTGTGGCTTCATCTGATTGGCTAAATGTTGTGATTGCATAGCCCCTATATTTAGGGCTATCATCTGATTAGCCAAATGTTTTCATGCTGTGTGTAAATAAATGTGTATTTCTTATGTGTTTATTGTGCATGTTCGAGTCATGATGAGGGTGAAAATACAACTTATTGGTCATCATAACTGTATTCTTTACTATCACTAAACTGTTGGAGTTGCTTTCATAATATCTGAAATTCATTCATAGTATCTCCAAAATTAGAATTTTTCATGAAAAACAAAAAACAACCTGATATAAGAATTGAATCTTGAAGTTGTCTAAAATACACAAGATATGAAGATTAAGATGTTTACAGTATATATATGCAGTTTACACAGGACAACAATGCCATACTCCTGATGATAACTAAATATGATAAGTGATTTTACCTACACTGTGAAGGTGAAAGTATTTCACGCGACAAATAAAGGAGACAAACTTTGACAAAATCTCTTGAATTATGGCTGTGTATGTTACATTTTAATGATTAAAGCTATATAGAAAGCAAACACGTATCAGAACAGTCAGTGTTAAGTTTGAACGGCTCATTCAGCTCCTGGTTTTACTCTCCACTGGGCCTTTCCTGGTTGCCTCCTGCCACTTCTCCTCTCTCCCTCCTTTCCCTTCTCCTTCTTGTAGATTTTACCGAAACATGCTGATACAATTAAACAATTCTATTCGACTTTGCTTACACATTGAATTCCTTCATCCTGGGCATGATGAAGCTTTCAGGAGCTGTAATATAATTGAGCTTCAGTCGGCGGAAAAACCTGTAATTCATTACTCAAGAAAATATAAGCAGGAGTCCTATTTCAACAGTCCAAGTGGAGCTGGAGTGCTGTGACCCATTTCTGTACTCCTGGAGCTGAAAATGGGCTGAAATGAATACCTATTTTTCTATGTCCCTCAAACCTCTTTTTCTTCAACCCTTTTCAAAGTGCAGATTTACATTCTGTCTGGTTTGCGGTTGCTATTTTAGAAATGTTTCTTGGGGGGAGGCACCCCCTTTCTTATCCTGCACGCGTGCGCACACAACACGCTCACACAAGTGTAGAAACACACACACACACACACACACACACACACCAACGCATGCACGCCGCCCAGCCCGTAACCACTCCCCCAAGAGCTTTCAGTGTTTATCTACGGAGAACCTTGGGTTTTGGTTTGTTGATCTCTCTCCTCATTCAACATCCAGTACAATCTGCCTTTTCTCCACTTGCATTGATTGGAGTAAAAAAGCACTTTTATGAGCACCTTTTGGATTTAGTCCTGACCATTGCTACAATATTCTCCACTGGAACAAAAGAGAATGGGTGGGAAAAAGTTTAATCCAATGATAGGCACTTCATTAAAAAAAAGAAAAAACAAACTGAATTATGTTCACTTCATTAGACCTGTTATATATTATACAGAAACTATGCTGATTGGACATATCAGTACAGATAACATAGCCGTTGAGTAATAAAATACAGTTATCGAGCCAAGACCTTCCATCACTACAATCCTGTGTGGATTCCTCCTGTCTTTAAAGGAAAAATGTTCTGGCCCGGAGTTGAAATGCTGAAGAATATGAATGTCAGTAATTTCCTAATAGTACAATGTAATGTTTACAGTGCAGCTCTCGGCCTGTTAAGTGAGACTGCCTCCCTCTGCTCCATGGGGGATCTAACACAGTAGATACCAGGCACCAGGAATGTACAGAGTTGTGTAATCATTTGGCAGCATTCACATGAGAGAGAGGAAGGAGGAGATGATAATCCAAACATGTTACCAACAACAGCTTGATGTCTTGTGTCCTGAAGTGGATGTTTCTACTGCATAGATGTGATGTGTGTAAATAAAGCTGTTGCTGTTAATATGAGGTGATGATAGAGTTGGTGTTTATGGCCGTAAAGTAAAACTGTTTTAACCTCAAGTCGATTTCTGATTATTTCTACGCCATCCGTCTTTGTGACCTTGGGGTCAGTGAGTCTGGTTTTGTTGGCAGGCTTTCATCTTCGTCTGTCGGACAGCAACATCTGGCACTTAGTGCATTTATTTGATAGCACAGTTGCTTGGCAACGCTGCAGGAGTTGAGAGGAACGAGGAGCCTTTTTTGAGAGCAGAGAGTGATTTCACCTCGGTGCAGAAACATGATGACAGGTGTTCAGTTTTGTGGGTATTAAGTCTGTTTACCAAAGTTAGAGAAATGAAATGGTGCCAAAGCATCAAGTGGTGTTCTGTAAGATTTGATGGTACCTATGGCTACTGGCGGTAACAGCAGTAAGGAGGTTTGAATTGATGAAAATTTCAAGAAATATGACTTCAACCAAATTTAAATGATGTCCTTTATTGCTGGGTACTCTATGTATAATCACAGATTTATTGTTTCTGTTTATATTGTACAGCAAAACATCATTTTTAGAGAAACAAGCTGTGGTCCCTGGTTTACTTTCAGACTCTTTTCCGGCTAACCAATGCAAGTCTCACACAGTCAATAAATAGAATCGACATAACAGATTGATTCCAACAGCAGGATTATAGCAGGAAGCATATTTGTCTTCTACAAATATTAATAACCTTCCAATTCTCTTATAATAGATAAAGATGTTAGTGTTGAAAGCTAAGGATGCTCCTCTGGCAGTGTTGATATGAGAGTTCACATGAAGCAAACAGCTGGTTCTGCTATAGTTGTATAGTTTCTTAATCGTGCCTCGGAGATTAGATACCACTGTTGCCTTGGAGAACAGCTGGACTGTTTCTCAGGTGCTCGAGTCTTTTGTTTAGATGCCAACTCACAGAGGGACTAAAGTATCGGCCTGCGTCTGTTTTCATTTAGATCTCAGACCTGTTGCTGCCAACTACCTGTCAGCTGGAAAGTGATACCCTTGTAGGAACCTTTTTATTTCTGAATTGAAACGTTCAGGCTGATTGATGTGAACAGGACCCATCACTGAAACAACCCGAGTCATTAGTATTGATTGTACTGTTAATCTTTCAAACAAATTTTTGGATTTAAATTACTCTGTGTGTGTGTGTGTGCGTGCGTGCGTGCGTGCGTGTGTGTGTGTGAGAGGAGTAGCAGTGAGTTAAGTCACTGAGCAGATCTGCTTCATGGCAGCATGGAAAAGTCATGAAATGTAATCAGCCTGATTGATACAGGAATTGTGGGGCCGATGCTGATTTTAAGGGAGTAAAAAATTCTGATTTCAATATGTCAGCCAATATCTTTATAAATGTACATGCGTTAAAGTTATATTGAAAAAGGAAAATGATGTCATCGTAGTTTAACTTTACATCGATGTACTTCACAAACTATTTTAAATTGCTAATAGAACACCATTTGACTCCTGTTTACTGTCTTCTCAGCTGTGATGCGGCTCTGCTACATGTGCTGCAGGCATCGTAAACAATAGTCGGAGTCACTCTGCTGGAAAAACTATGTGACATTATCATTTCTGCTTTACCCCAAATGCCTGTTTCTGTATTATTTTCCTTTTTTTTTTTAACAAGTTCATGTCAGTGCTTATTTTATTGTGCTGATAATGTTACAGCTGTGACAGGCATACACTGACTGATAACATTGATTAATCAATATACCATTTTGCTTTTAGTATTTATTAACTTGCTTAACGAAACTGAGACACTCCAAGCGAGTGGTTTAATCAAAATCCTTGATCCAACTTCCAGGACATAATCTATATCATAATGAATATCAATATCGCAACATAAAATGATATATGCAAGCTTTTAGCTAAATATGCTACTAGTTCAACTTTTGAATGTGACAACTTGGCTTAATGTGATCAAAATCAGACCACAGTTTAGTTTCTAAAAATGTCTCTCCCATCAAAAAAAACCCCTTTGAAGCTAATCTTAAAAGGAGATGGTATGTTGATTGAAGATAATTTCACAAGCAAGTGTCTTTTCCCAAATGTCTGATCTAGGTTGAAAAATATGATCCTTTCCCTACCAGGCCTGTAGACTTCCCACCTTTACAATAAAGCAAAAATACATGTGCGCATATGCTATTGAACAGATACCCAATCAGTTTGTTGCATTCTTTGTGTATTTATGTTTTGCTATGATTCTGTCAGGCCCTTTTATTAGCACCATGTTGAATCAAGCTAAAGTAAGGGAGGCATGTTGGAAAGCTGCTGGGAAAACTTAATGTTCTCAAGAAATGTAGTTCTTTTATACTGGTTGTTTTCCTCTCAGCCAGCAGAATTCATAAGTCTGAGTTTCATGTTAATCTGTGTCTCTACTGAAGGTGTGTGAGCTGGCGGTGGACTGAGATGTCAAACTTTTCCTAGATTAGAGTTGTCATCTGATTTGAAATCCTATCCACTGGAAATAGTTTGTTTCTGATTTTTATGCTTGCATAGACTTTTCTGTGAATGCCCCGACTTTCACCTTAAGTCCTCTTGTGGTTATTTTCAGTGCGGAGGATTTTGTCTAAGCAGCTCAGCCTTTTGGAGGTTTAGCCGGTGCTTTTGGTTTCTCTCTTAAGATCCAGTTTTCATTCAAAGCCTCTGACGTGAAGGACTTTGATTGATAAATCTGGCACAGCACAAACACCAGGTGCACAAACTCCCCCTTCAGTATTTGGGGGCTCTTGAATGACTGATATTGCATGTTCGAAATGAATGGATAATGGCTCACATGTACGCGATGAGGTATTTGCCCTCTTGTTATTGGAAAAGTTGTAACTTGGCTTTTTTGTTAAACTTGGTGCTCCCTGTCAAACTTTCCATTAAACCTGCTTAGTATAGGTCTGAAACTATCTAATGGTGGAACTGCTCATGTCAAAAAATGTCTTTTGATTTGATTTATTAGGACTTGTGTCTCTATTGTTTGCTTGATTGTTGTGTGTGGAATGAAGCCAAAAACTGTAGAAATCAACGCTGTTTACATTCCTGCAGTGTCAAAACAGCGGAATCTCCCAGAAAGTTAGTCTTTCCACAAAATAATGGATCCCAGACCCCGCTCCATCTGCCAGCATCACATGCTTTCCACTGCGACTTCTGTCAGCCCTTTACATGCAGTGACGGTGATTGGATACATTAAATAATTACAGGGAGAAAATTAGAGGGTGTGGATCTGATTAACTGCAACCATCACGTCAAGTTTCTCATATTAGAAGACAATCAAGTTAGCTGCACTATTTCAGTTATTTGCTCCATATTTGCAAAAATGCACCAGGGGACGGAACTGATTGCAACATGTGAACTGTGCTCAGGGGTTTTGTGTCGTTTCTCAGCTGCGATGCCTGTACAATCTGCCGTGCTGGAAGGGAGGAGCGCTGCATTGTCCTCGCATAACCTGGTTTGAAAAAAACAATAGCATTCAAGCACTTGAGAAATAAATGAAACAAAGTCTCTTTGATATGAATCAGAGCCACTAAATGCAGAAAAATATACTTTAAAGTAGGGATGTGCTCTTCAGCTCTTGTCCAAATGTTCAGTTTGTCCAAAGGAAGGCCTATAATTTAAATTGGATTTTTCTGTTGGCAGACGAAATAATAGGGTTCTTGGTTATCTGAGTAATGAGGCGGGAGCTGTGCATTCTTGTGGTAAAATGGCTGTCAATTCTTTGAGAAAGAAGCAAAAGACAAATGTCAAAAAGATCTCTCTGGTTTGCTTCTTTCCCTTTTTAATTTTGTGTTGTGGGCAAATCAGGTCAACACAACAACCGGGAAACGTGAATGTTGTGAAAAGAGAAAGTTGAGTTTGGTGGTTTCCTGCACTGAAAAGTTAGTCAGCAGCGGACTAATAATAATGTGCCCTTAATTCAACCATAAATATACAACTTAGGGTCAGTGGACTAAGAATGCACAAATATGATGCTCTTTGCTCACGGTCTTTCAGTCGCACAGGCGTTTTCTTGTGTCTGGCCATCAGTGACTGACTTACCTGAGCTGTCTGCATGTGTTCTATTACTTGCTTATTGGTTACACATCCCTCATTTAATCACTGCTTTTGTCACTTTATGTTTAATAATTGAACTTTACATTAAACTTCCATGTCATCTAATTTTTTGCATTTGTCATTTCCACATGTCATATGTCCTACTTCTTTCTCCATAGCACAAACAATATTTCATTTAAAAATTGTTTATCCCAATTCAAGATTGTCATAATTGTCTATAGGTTTTTAAATATTATTCCTGTTTTGTTTTTTGTTTGTTTGTTTTTACCTCACCTTGGCTCAGTTTTTGTCTTTATCCTTCAATGATTACTGATACCAGTATCCCAGGTATATGGATGGATGGATGGATGGATGGATGGATGGATGGAAGGAAGGAAGGAAGGAAGGAAGGATGGATGGTGTTTAAACGAAGCAGAGATAAATTTACACAGTGTAGGACAGAGATGCAGCGGATGAAGTTTCAGAGTCGCTACTTCTGTAATATATGACAGAGTTCAGTTGATCTGACATGACAGAAAATCAGGGCTGTATTGTTTTACCGGCTGTGTGAATCATTCATGAGGAAACAACAGAATGAGCACCAGTTCTGTTACCGATGAACGTGGCTGAATCTGCACCTGTGCAGGTAGTCAGCAGCGGCCAAAAACTGGGAAAAAGAAGTACATATGCAGAGTTCTCTAGCTCATGTAGTTGGGATTCTCAACTAGCTACAAACATTAAAACAGCCGCCAACAAACACTTAACCTTCCTTTTAGAGCTTTAGAATCAGAATTATACCTGCTGAAGAAAGTTGATCCTCTCCACGTATAAATGCCTCAAGTAGCATTTCCCTTATAGCAAGCTGAGAGCAGAATTTGGTTTTGGAAAGCTCAACTACGACTTATTTTGGAACGTACTGCACACAATTTAGCTATTAGTAAGATACGATTATCTTCCTTCATCTCTTAATATACCGCAGAGCTCCTCGGACCCCCGGCTGTGACCCTCCTGTTGCTGCTCTGGGTCGTTGCACGGCCGGTTTACTCATCTGCCGACAGGATGTTTTGCTCTCAGCACATGGCTCATGTTTACCCTTATGTTTAATGTCAGATTCCTTTCAGCTCCCACATCTCATGTGGCAAGAATGCTCTTGAACTGTGTTTGTCAGTTTGTTGTTGTGGCGTTGCATTTTTTTGAGCATTTTTTAAATCTCTTCCTCAATCGGGTCACTACATCTCATTGAACCTTGTTGTTTGACTCTGACAGGTTGGATTTAGATGTTAACGGCTGAAAGTGTAATAGAGCTGAAATTGTACCACAACAAACTTTTTTTAAGGAAATAGCTGCCATTTAATATGGGTACCATGGTTCAAAGCTTCCCCTATTAGAGGCTGATGTTACATTAAATGCTTAAAGGTGAACTCTGCATTTAATGCAGCTTTTCATGTACTTGTGTCATCCGATGAGGAGGATAATGCAGTGTTTTGCAACTGTACTTTCTTGCCGAGTGTCTCAGATCCAGCAGCGACATAAAGCCGCATCATGTCCTTGAGTCAGGTCGACATACAGCAGAGTTTTTGCACTGTGTGAATCCAAAGTTTAACAGTACATTTCTGAGTAGAGTAATGATGATGTTGTTTTTCTGCCAATAACAGAAGTAAATGTGTCCTTTTGGTTGACTTGCAGTTATTTCTCTCATTATTTTGCCACTGACGGAGACTTTCCCAGGGGATTTAGTTTTGTTTAGTCGATAAAAGAATACCGAGACCACAGAAGAAGAGCAACTGGTCTGCTGCACTAGACAGTTTTCCACCAGACAAGTGGGAAAAACCGTCTGTTTGATGTCGCTGCACTCCTCTTTGTTTGTCTTACGGGAAACAGCATCAGGGTCGGTCTTTCATAATCTTGGATGGCTTCAGGCCACCTAAGAGATGAGCACTTCTGTCAGAGCTGTTTTATTCTAAACTAAATATTGGATGTAAACACTTAAACATACTATCATCAGGACGAAGCAAATATGCACAAGTGGCCTTATCAACCGTTGTAGAGCCATTATTAGGACAGATATGAACTATCATGTTAGTTAATCTACTGATGCTTTATCAATTGTTTATTTATTCTGTGCCTTCTCCACTTCTGCAGCTCAAATCCTAGTTTTTTGTCAGTGTATAACATGAGATACAGAAAAGCAGGGAGTTGTTTGAATGTAGAGAGATATGACAGATTATTTGTATTTTTCCTTAATAAATTGCCTCTAAAACCAGTCAGATATTAAAACTGTAGTTTTATATCAGCTTGCTAAATAAAGAGTCGTCTTAACTAATGAAATTTTAAACGCGCGTCACATCGATGTTTACAGCTGGCTGCGTGCCCTTTCTGCTCTCTTCGTCATTATCGGTCTTGTCTGTTATCTGATTATGTGCAGCATTTGGCGGCAGGCCGAGAGCGAATCACTGCGAGCATCAGCTATTTGGTAAAGTCACTGTTGGTTTACAGTTAAATCAAAGGCTCTTCAGGCAGCTAAAGATGCGTCCAACATTACTTGGAACAACCTTGTTATTTCACCATCCGTGACGGATTTCATTTGTTAATGGCACTCTTGCCTGAATGTCACAACAGCTGGAAATTTCTGTGTTTTCAAAGCTGGGGTTGTGTTTAAATCATCAGCAAAACTGGATGTGTTGTACATCAGCAGATTTGTAGTCTTCTGTGGGTGAATATTGGATTGATCGGTGCAGATTAAGGAGGATGATTCTTGGCAGTTGTTTCTTAATGTTTATGACCATTTCATTAAAACCAGTTGCTGATTTACTATTGTGTTCTACACTGGCCAAAAGTTTCTGATCTTTCCTTTTATTAGTCCTCTGATTTGAATGATGAGCTAAGAAACTACCAGAATTCATCATTATCAGTGTAATGGGGTAGTGAGCATTTGGTGTAAACAAATTAACTCAGATTAACTCACCTGTTGAGTCGAAGCAGATGAGACTCTCCATCTTCATTAAGTGTGGTCCAGACTTGTTTACTAGAAAGTCTGCGTAAGTACAAACGCATGTTAAACCCCCATGATGTGGGCAGTGTGAGCATTGTTTCTTGTGAAAAGGAAACTGTTTTTATTTTCTGTTGACGTGTTGTTGATGGGAAAGTCTTAATGTTTGTCACGGTCATAGTGTAGTCACCATGTAATACTGTGTGCATTGTAGGTATTGCATAATTTTAACCGGAACAGGTTTTATAAATTTAAGGAAATTCTACATAGAAGTTGAGCAAGATTTGCTGGATTTTAAAGATAATAGCAGTGATAATGGAGGGGTGTAACTTAGCATGTGGTTGCGTGTTTTTCAAGTGTATTTTGTGGGGCTGCAATCAATCAATTTGTCAGTTATTTTTTCGATTTATCATTGGCCATCACAGTTGTTTTAAGAGCCCAAGACAAAATCAGCACATTCTCATTGTGAAACTGGACATAGAAAAACTTTTGGAATTTTTTTCTTGGAAAAACAGCTGAAACAGTTAATCAACTATCAGAATATTTCATTCTTGATCAGCTGATGGTCCACCGAGAAGACCCACTCTGCTTAAAATCTGTTTTTTTACCCTGTTAACATGTCAATATTGTGTTTTCTTTACGTGCTAAGAGAAATGTCGTGAGTGAAATAAACCAAGGCTGAGCTTTTCTGCCATGAAACTGCAGTTCACCAATTATGGTATCAAAAAAAACAGATTCGCATAATGAGAATTTCATATGTAACAAACCTGAGGAACTAATCCTGTCAGCTGCATCTTTATTCTTCTTCAGAATCAGTTTCTGGTGCCAACATCCAAAGCTGGATTATTCCAGTATTGCAGCTTGCTATTGTTTGGCGTAGAGTAGTTTTACAGCAGAGTTGTTGGCTAGCTGGTGTGCTCGAGCTGCAGCGGCTAGGAAGAAGTGGGTGGAGACAAAGGCAGTGACTTCATTAAGTTACATCTAAGCTATTTTAAGGTCGGAAAGAACTATTTTCATTGCAATGTTTCTAAATTTGTCATTTTAATACAGAGATACGTTTTTAGAGGGTTTAATCAGTGGGACTTTTAAACTCTTCAGTCAATTTTAGAGTCATTCTAGTCCAAGCAGTTACTCTGAAATAGAAGATGAAACAGTACTTTGGTTTTCTTCTAATCATAACATTGTTCTTGTTGTTGCACTGAGGTCAGCATTCAGGACTTGACTGTATAACCCGCAATGACTCTGCTGCTGCTGCTTGTGACCCAGATTTACAGTACGCAGACAGCCGTAGATCCTTCTCAAGAAATCTGGCTGAAATGCATCATTAAACCTTCGCTGTACTCCCAAATGACAGAGCAACATGAGAACTCTCCTTGGATAGCAGATATGTAGTTTGCATCAACAGAGCTGCCACAGTCAGAAGGACTTGCAGATGTGTTGGAGCGGCTTCAGGCCCGACCTGCTTTGGTGGTTGGCTTTCTGCTTCCATCCAGCATATTGTATCAGCTGAGGGAATTTCTTGGCATTTTCACCTTCTTGGAAAGTTACTTAAAAACGCCAGGGCTATTCTGAGGGTTTATTTTGTTTACAGGTGATGTGGGGCAACTTTGTAGCCTGCCGTTGCCAAGGCCAGAAGTTTACAGTGCGCTGACAGACAAATTTCAAAAGTGTGAAAGCCTTTTTTAAGAAGTGAGAAACCGACACCAGTCGACCCAAACGTGGCACGAAACACTCCATTACCGGCTACTGTAGAGCGCTCAAATATTTTTACTGTATCCATCAATTTGTTACACGGAAGCTGTATCCAATCTCTGGGATTATAGAAAATTACTTGGAACATTTTATTCCATTCCTGCAAATCGACAGTATCAGTAACGGTGCCAAACACAATATCCAAAGAAATCGAGATCCACCGTAAACACAGCTTTGAATGAAGATACCGTAACATTTTGAGGGCCGGTTAATCTGTGTGTGATTTGGCCGCGTTAGGGTTACGTTGTGCATTCAAAACTGAGCGACTGCGGTTTTATGAATTTATTTTTCTCTTTCTCTGTCTCTCTCTAGCTGCCTCTGAGGGGAGAGTCAATGGCGGGGAGGATTTCTTTCAGAAGGTGAGTGTGTGTAGTCTGCTCTTGGATAATGTTTTGCTTTGTCTTTGGGTTGTGTTCGAGCCCACTGAGCAGCGCTTGGTAAGGGAGCAGATGTCAGGTGCTCCTCCAGTCACTCCTAATCGCAAATCCAAACAAATAAAAACAACGGAATGACACTGACGCTCCACCGCTCCAGGCCTCTGATGCTAAACACAGCTGACACAACACTTGGGCCTTTCTCACTTACATAATCTGCCATAATATACGAGATTGTTTAAAACCATGCCAAACACAGGCCCGATCAGACCAGCACTGCCTCATTATTACACTTATTTTAGTCAATGATTTAATTAGTATTTCCAAGGTTCACTTCATTCAATAAAATAAGGATTCGCTTCAGTGATCTTAAATAGTCTTAAATGGGTGAAAACTTGCTCACATTCTCTCCCTGGTGCACATTGATCAGTCGGGTGTGAGACACTGTCTGGATTTAAAAAATTATTGCACAATTTAAATAGTTCTTTTCTTGCTAAATGGTCTTTCATACAAGTTCTAAATGCAAAGGCTCATTTTCTAAGGTACTAAGCCCCCAGTGAAGTAATTTCTGGATATTCACTAATGACTTCTTCAGCTTCTATTCTTCCAATTAATCCTCGCTAGAGTTGGGAAATATGAACAATATAAAACATTAATTGCAACAGACTAATTACCCTAATAAGACTTCCCAAAATAGCCTGTATTTTTCAAGTTATTGAGCTAGAGACCGGAGAGACGTGTCAGCTTCTGAAACTCAACAGTCATGACAGTCTGACGGTCAAATCATGCTGTTCGTGACCACGCTCGGCTCTATTCAGACTACAAAGGGTCCATGTTGGTTTGCACACAGATGGTCACATTGCCCCATATATAATAAACACAGAAAAACACATCAGACTCCTGTGGCTGTTTCTGAAAGACTTTGACTTTGTACTTTTTATAGGATATAGCAGTTAGTTATGCTGTGTCATTGATTATTCCTGAGGTGTACCAAACACAGTGGGTGGACATAGCACAGGATTTCTGTAGAGTTTTTTCTATTTGCGCACCAATAGCTACAAGTCAGAGAACCCTCCACATCCGGCAGCGATTACTTCAACTGCAGCACTTTTAGTGATACATTAAAAGGTTGTGGGTAACGGTGAATCTTGTTGCACAATCTCTCCTCAAAACAAGCATTTGTGTTGAGCATCATTTATTTTCCTGGTGTGTGACCAGTCGCTGCATCCCAGGAAAATAAAACATTTGTTACCATGCGTATAGTTGGCATGGTCACAAATTTTGGTCTCCAGACAGATGCCTGGAGACCTTTTGTAAATTTGGGTAAGCGACATAATTTATGTCTCATTGAACTCTGAGGAACCTACCGGCAAGCAGGTGCAAAAAGCACAACTTGGCCTTTACACATAGAGAGCCGATGTAGAAACAAGATAACGTGTTGGTGGTGTGGCGATACAGGGGCTACTGAAGCCCCTGTTTGGCCTTGAAATGGATGAGACAGTCCCAAAAAGTTTTAGCCACTTAAAGCCCAACAACCAAACAAATAAATGATGCATATATTGAAAACCTTTGCCAACAAAAAACATAAATCTTACAAATAAGATATATTTCCTGAAGAATGACCATTTAGTAAAGAATATGCTATCTCTTGCTCTTTCACACACTGGTAATTAGACCCATCCCTTAGAATGAGTTTTGAGGCTCTCACCTACGTAACAGACTGTAATATTACTGTATACTCAGTTGGCACTAATATGAATAACAACCATTAACCTTAATGTCTTGTATGAGGTATGATTAAAAGATTCTGTGAAAAAGCTGTTCTGTAGTCTCCTCGTGCAGTGATGCACTGCTGCCAGTGCCTCTGCAAACTTGTAACGCTCCCTGGAAGTCCCGTCACGTAAACATGTCAAGCACCATCTGCCATGAGTGTTGAATGTCCTGAACTGTGAAAAAACACAGACCCTTCACGGATTTGAATTTCATTTTGGGGAAGAGAAAGAAGGAGCCAGATCTGGCAAGTAGGGCAGCAATGTTGCGTTGTTGTGGCCAAAAAAACAGTGCGTAATCACTATGTTGTGACCACATTGAAGTGGCTATATATCATCGCACCACATTTCAGGCTATTTGCGCCAAATATTCTCACTCAGACGAATTCTGGACGTTAGAGCAGAATTCTGCCGTGATAGTCTGACCTTTGAAGATTAATTCTTGATGCACGACAATGTAAATGGTGAAGACATCAAGTAGGCTCCTGACCTGGTAACCTTTGTCCACTTTTGGAAACTGAGGGCTTTTTTTTTTTTACAATTCCAACTACTGTTTCTTCTCTTGGTGGTAGCTGCAGACAAGCGTCTCGTCAACATCAATGATCCTCGAGACATTCATGTTGAGTGTGTCAGTCTCAGCCTGCTAGCTAATAAGCAATGTTTAGTTCATTTTTTCTCTACTTTTTGTTCTGTGATTTTGTATATGGAGAAATCAAAAATCTTCATCTAGCAGTGGTCACAAAAACACAGGTCGTGCTGTTGATAGCTTGTCGTCCCGCCGTCTCCTAACTGCTCGCATGTTCCCATGCACACACCACATACATGTCTATAAACTGGCAACCAGATTTGTTCAGATTAAATGCTGGTTATTGGAGGAAAACATTGTGCTTAGCATCTGATTTCGGTGTTGGCATGATAGCTCATGGTTCGAAATTAAAATTTATCACATGGCACTGAAAATAGAAACATTTTTAACAATGCAGGTTAACTGTTGACCCTAAATTAATGTTGACACCAGATATTTTAAAGGTATCTTGTTAATTATGTGGTTCCCTTTAAGTATCTCAAGTGGATTCTTTTTTGTTTAAAACCCAGCTTCCTGATTATGTTAAACTCCCTCTAGTATGTTAAAGGGCTGTAATGAAATAAATGATGGACAGCGGTTTGTTTTAGCAGTCCTCCTTTGTCTATTTTCCATATTTGTTTTTTTTGAGGTTAGGAAGCTGAGCTAAATGTCAAAGAAGGAGGCAATTTAACTGTCCCTGAAGCAGTTTTCAAAAACCCAAGTAATGCAAACCAGGCGCCTTAAGATTCCCCTCATTGGAATTTTAACAAGGACTCTAGATACTGTATGTAACCCTGCCTCCACTTCTCTGGTCTGGATTTAACCGTAATGTTTAAGATATCCTGTGTAGATGTCTACCCAAGTCCACAAAGCCGTTCCGACAAAATACGGCTGTTGGCGTATTGACATTGCCAGCCATATTTTTTAGAGTCCTTGGCTTGAATATTGTCACAGCTTGTTCAAAGAAACAGTGGTTACTTGAGTTTAAATTGTCAATTAGAAATTAGTGTGCAGCGGTTTGAGTTGGCAGACTGGCGAGGGGCAGTAAAAGAGGAGTGCTGCAGTCATGTTTTTATTGTAGAATTTCCATTTGGATAACTCTGTATAGTTTCCCTCTGATAGCGTGATCCCCATACATGCCCAATTAAAGTCGGGAAAATAAACAGCGAGTGCGACTGTGGAACAGTATTGTTGAAAGAAAATGGATGAGGTGTGTGAAATACCTTGAAGTTGATGAAAATGGAAACTCTTAGTTGGACCGCTTCCTGTCCGTCCAACACACCCATGTACCTCACACACTCATTCAGACTCATAAAGTACATGCGTAGACACTCTTTCCCTCACGTAAGAAAGCATATGGTCATTTTTACACACAAGGCTTTGGGAATGAGATTTTGGAGTTGCCTCAGCAGTGAGATTTAGACTCCGGTCGCTGACAAGAGCAACATTAAATGGTCCCACCCCTGCACTTTCTCCCCAGGTCCGCTGGCTGTGGTTGATCAAACTCTCTTACTCACTGTCTGCTGGACTTCCTTTGGAGTTCAGAACAACAGTTTTGTAATAGAGTGCAAACAGTCTCTGCTCTTTATGCAGTCAGTGAAAAAGTAAAGAAGGTGGCAGACAAAGTTCGACCATAGGAGGGTCCCCCAGCTGGGAAATCAGTCATGTGCAAGTCCCTGCAGCTCACATGAGGGAATCTCGCCCGCTACAGCCCTCTGCTCGCTCTTTATTTTGGTCTTCTTTCTCTACCTCATGTTTTCCTCTTCTCTCGTCTCTCCTGTCCCCTGCTGCCGTTTCATTGTTACTTCATCTCTATTGAACCACTGGTGTATCATTGTTATCAGTCTGCTGTAACAGGAGGGTTTCTCTACAAGGGAAATTCTTGATAGTATTATGGAAAACGTGCATCAGACAACAGTTCAAAGTTTTGGACTGTGCATCAGAACATGGCACAGACCAATAAGCTGTTTTGGAAAGAAGTTGAGTCGTGGGGCAGCTAAGAGTCAAGACGCCCGGCTGGTTAAGACGATAACTGTGCACCACAGAAGGAGCTTGGAGTGGATTTGACTCGTGCCTTTGAACCTCCAGCCAGTTCATCCCTGATCCCCCCTCCAACTTCCATCCCTCCATCCCAGACGTTGTGGTTCTGTAAATAATGCCAGGCGTGATACATAAGTGCCAGTGCACTCAGATCCGTGGCCAGGCGTAATTCATTTCATTTGGTTTGTAGCGCTGAAGCATCTTGCGTTTCATTGCGCTGACACAGAGCAAATATGAAAAATTGAGACTGTCAGGATGAAATATTTGGGTTGGCAGCAAAAAATCATGAGATGTAGAAATAACTAGGTCAGTGTGAGTGGCATCAAAATACGCATAAACACAAATGTTTGTGTTTTACCCGACAGTTTAAATTATTAGGCTAGTGAAGGATGTGCAGCCTTGATTATAATTCAACAGCATGTTTCCTGCAAAAGTGCCCCCCACCCCTTGTAATGTGTGCTGCTCTTTTATAACCATGCATATGTTAGCATTAGTCCCGAGGAGTAATGGGGCTGTAGCTGCGAGTTAGCACTCGGATTGTTAACATGACTGTTGAGTCTCATGGGGATGCTTCAGTCGATGCTGTCAGCTTCGAGCACCGCTGCTCTCTCAGTGTCTGTGCTTACAGCCGCTTTACACCCCCGAAAGCCCTCTGCGTCCCCCTCGCAGACACACACACACACACACACACACACACACACACACACACACACACACACACACACACACACACACACACACACACACACACACACACGCACACATGCATACATTCCAGCTGAATCAACAGCTGCAGCGAGGTCCAGGAAACATGCCTCTGCCATGTTGATCGCTGCCGTGATATACGAACACACAGAGTCACGTGTGTCGAACGCATGTGCCGTCTTTGAGGACATTTCCTTAATGAGATCCTGTTTGATTTTTTTTTTTTTTTTTTTTAACACATACAGCTCTGCGACACATCTGTATACACCATAAACCTCAAAGAACCAATCATCATGTCAAGATCGTGCCGTGTAACATATCAGAGCCATTTCTCTATTCATTTCAGCAAAGGGTGGGGCGGCAGAGAAGAAAGGGCGGACCGGTAAATGTATAGGTTACTTAATTTGTGCAAATATCTTGACCCATTTGAGAGGTATTTGCGAGCCCCTTCATAAAAATAAACACCGTCCACCCTTTAAATGGTGTGTGGTCTGTCAGAAATCAGTCCCATCTGCAGAACGCTGCCAAGAACAGCAACGCTGGACAGGAAACAGGTTTCTTTGGACAAAGCCCTTTTTACAGAAAAATGATGAGGCATGCAGCGTCATGTCTGATCATTTTAGGAAAGTATAACTGATGATCTGAAATGATGTCATTTTTTTGATCAACTTTACTGGTTTTCTACACTACATTGTTTTTTCATATGCATGTTAAAAGAGAGAAAAATACATTTGGAAATAAGCCCTTCAGTCATCTGCTCTTTGTTCCAATATGGCCACTATAATTTCTATGTGCTCTGAGAGTGTTATATTTCTTTAATTCCTCCTTTTCAACTGAACGCCTTCTTGACAAAATCCAGACTCATCTATCACTGTCAAAGTGGACTGATTTTAAGAGCTAAAGTCAAAAAATTTCAAGGCAAAACTTAAGGAAGAATTTCTCCTGATCACGGAGAACAGAATGTCCTCCTAATATTGTTTGTGATGCATCCAGCTGTTGGTGAAAGCATGCGAAGAAACGTTTGCATTCAGCTGCAGGGGTATTTTGTGATTTACTGTCCTTTCTCCAAGACACCAGACAACAGTTTGGAGGGTGTCCTGCTGGAGATTAGAGCTGCTGGTGCCTCTGGCGAGTACGAATCCCTGTAACAACAAAGAAACTCATCAGATTTTGGTTTCAGGTCTGAATTTCACTGCGTGTAAAACCATTCTGAGTGAATAGATGGATAATATTATTGCAACACTTGTGAAACTATTGCAGAGAGGAGGGATGGGAAGCCTTCCAGTGGGAGGACCAGAATGGGGTGATCATTAGCACACCGGATGCTAATGCTGAAACTATTTTCAGCTTCGTCATTTTAATGGTACCACAAATGAATTCAGGATAAAAATAGTTGTGTAAGATCATCTGAGAGGAATCCGGCTTCTTTTTTTATTGCACAATATGATACTAAAGTTCTCTTAGGCTCCCTGATTCACTCAGGTGGAACTGTAAGTAAACACAGAGCCGCAGGCAGAATAAATCACTGCCATTAGGTGATGATAGTAGTTCCAACAGATATGCAGTTCAGATGAAGAGCTTCAGAGAGTGGAGGAGGATTGCAACAAAACAATAAAGATGCATTTGTCGTACAAATGTGTTGTGCAATGATTTTATTGGCTTGCAACATTCTGCTTTCTGAGTTTTTATGAGGAAGGCCTGTTTTGATGAAGAACAGATGCTTTTGAAGGAAGAGTTGTTGAAGAATAACTCTCACAGCTGGCACTGATTGAAAGGTGCGTTAACTCACTCAATCACAAGTAGTTTCTTGGCAAATTTTTTGTTCCTGTCCCATTTTTAGTCACTGTAACCTCAGTGTTCACTGTAATATAAAGTCCTGCACCTCTGTGGAAACAGGATAATCATGGCTAGAAGTGGAGAGAATTCAAAAATGTCTCTTGAGCAGTACGACACAGTTGTAATTCTGTAAATCATAAATTAAAAAATGAAAGTTAATTTTTATTGATTACATAGTTGTTTTGTAAAAATGGAGAAGAAAAAAAGTGAAAAAAAGTGTTACTAGACTTCTTCATTAATAAGGGTGACTACAACTGAATTTCTCGTGTCTAAAGGATGGCTCTACAAACTATAGATATTTTACTGCTTGCATTTATTTGCTCTGTATAAAAAGTCTGCAGTTCAACCAAAACACCACTCATGGCTTATTGGTTGTGGCAAGGAACACAGAACTTTTGGGGTTTTTGAAAAATCTGTTCCTGCAGATGGTTTATATTTGGCAATTCTTTAAAGAAGATGTGTAGAATGAAATGATTTTGATTAAATGTCCCAATTTTCAGCTTAGATCTGGTAGTTTTTCCAGAGAAATTGCAGGTCACATATGATTAGCGCCTTTTAACCCCACCTGTTGGTTTTAGGATTCAGAAGGTTAATAGAAGTTACATTTCTGACTTCATGGCTCTGTTTTGGCTTCCTAGTGGCAGAGACGCCTCATTCTGTTGCTGGGCTGGGTTGTCTATTTTTTTTTTTAGTTTTTTTGTTTTATGTGATTATAGAACGTAGAAAGTCAGTGAGGCTTGAACAGGCTTCCAGTCAACCATCAGGGACTCGGTATGTAGCTGCAGAGTAAAGCGAGGCACGCATCAGGCCTCGGTTTCACAGGTGTGTGAGGCTGGCAGTGGACGAGCTGTCAGCGTTTGTTGTAAAGGATGCCAAACAGGCCGTGCAACTTCCAGAACGGCATATGGAGAAAATTTAGCACTTCCCTTTTTGATTCATGCACAAGTTAGGAATGCAAGCTTGACTGAAAAATAACGGCTAATAATTTAAAAATGAAGCCTGTGAATTGCAGTGCCGTTAAGCTGAGCATCTAATTAAATAGGGAGAACTGATTAATCTTAATGCACCTTCTCTGCCATCTGAGTTACAGTATGTGGCTTATGGCTTAATGCACTGGACCACTGAGGAATAATAAGTGGCAGCCGCTGCTCGTGTAATGGCTTGAAGCGGTCCTCTGGTGCTCGATCACGTGGCTGAATCTTCGAGAAGTTTGAGAAATTCATATCTTCTCAACGCCCGAACACACAAACCCCTGGAAAGTATTAAAACAAACAGAAGACCACAGGACGTTTGTGAAAACAAGGATAGAGCTCATCGAGGACAAATGCATTAGCAGAGAGAGAGAGAGAGCACGTCAGCTTCTCATTTTTTAGCGAATATGACAGTTTTTTTCCCCTTGTTTTCAGTATCAAACCATGCTCCTCTTGACATGCAGCTCTGATGGGGTTTGTTTGTGGGTTTGTAGGAGGAAAGACAAGCAAGGTGAGCTTCCTCCTGGGGTATAAAAGTGCAGAAGGTTACAGATTTCCGGTTATTGGAATGCTTAAAGCCTCTTGACCTGCTTCTTCCTCTGACCTTTTTCCTCCTATTATACATATGCTCCTGGTCTTAGTGTGGATATTTGTCAGATGACTCCCATATAGGTTGTCCTCAGCATTTGTTCCATATTCAAGTGTTTTATCCATCATTTGTTATTTTTTTGCAGGGATTAGCTCTAAGGATTCGGGTTTTGAGCCGCCACACATGTTTAAACTGAACCTAATCGCAGCTCCTTCAGCTTCTCCGCCTGACCTTTCCATAACCCAGGATGTTTTTCTTTTCTTTTTTTTAGTGATTTTAATAATTGCCTCACTTTTCAGTGTTTCTTCTTATGTGCTTTTGACTAATGCCTTGTTTCTCATGTTCTGTAAAGTCAGCAAAATGAGGCAGTCAACTGATTATCAGCCTGGATGATTGTTGGATCTTATAATCAATATTTTTCGTATTATGGGTATCTTTTTTTTTTAACCTATACCTGATAAAAATGTATTATTTATGAAAGTGTTCTCCGTCTGTAGTGAATGCCCTGTGGTCTTGAGCAGTGTCCCTCATACTGTACTATCAGATTGGTCATAAATCACAAGTAATAGCCTCTCAACACTGAAAATAAATATTGATAAATTCTCTCTTTTTTTTTTAAACATTTGTAAAACCTAAATAAAACAGGCCTTTCGAGCAGTTTTTTTGTTGTTATTAATAATTCGTATTGTGATGATTGTCTAGATTGAATAATTGCAATTGTACTTTTTCCTGCCAACTCACAGTATTTTCCAGTAGATAAGCTAACGTCAAACCTCCTTCACTCTGTTCCAGATCATGGATGAGACCCAAACACAGATAGCCTGGCCCTCCAAACTGAAAATTGGAGCCAAGTCCAAAAAAGGTGACTGTTTCATCTTCTTTATCATCCTATAAACAAACTCTTCTATGCACTGCCTCCATTGTTTTTGACATGTGCGACTTGAGTTTTTGCTGGTGGTCCTGCAGAATAAATGAATCTGATTTCAAATAAAGATCTGTAATTTCTAACATGTGTCCCACCAACTCTAACAGCTAAACTTGAGTTGTGTTCCTGTCCAAGATGGGTGGAGTCGGTGTTGAATTTGCCAGAAATAATGTTCTCTGGAAAGTCAGATGGACGAGAAGGAAACATTTCAAGGTTTCACGAGCATCCCTTATCTAACAGTTAATTGAGCATTTTGAAAAGATGAAAGCTTGCATGTTTTCTGCTCTTCGTAAGCCAGTAATTTCATCTGCACGGAGGAATTTGCGATATTTTTTTGTTGTTGTTGTTGCTGTGGAGGAGAAGGCGTGGGAGTTACTCATACCGAAGCCCACGCATTTATTGTCCAAGTTGTTCCAGCGCTCTGTTGCTGATAAAACATTATCGCGGTTATTTAAAGCTCTTCCGGGAGGGAGGCGGGGATTGAGGGGAGGAGGGTCAGAAGTAGGTGTAGCTGTGCCTACTTTGTTTTCCTCAGGAGGATTGCCGGTGTGCGTCTTCAAGCCAGATGTGCAATCCATTGACATTATGCAACTTCCTCCGCCGCTCTGTACAGACAACAGTTGATGAGGTTACGTCAGAATCTTTTACATTTTTTGCTCCTCCCTGGATAATTTATCAACTGTAACTCCTGGAAAGTCATGCACACACAACCCCTCCATTCATGCCAAGTATCATTTCATTCACTAAACCTGCCTTCTGACACCACCTGGGAGGGATGTGTGCACGAAGTGAGAATATTTAAAGTTTGGACCTGTGATTTGTAGGCTGTCAGGTTTTCTCTCCATGTTGCACAAACCAAGAGCAGCAAAGGGGAAGAATGTTGGATAATCAGTTATCGTATGAGTGAATACATTTGTGGGAGAAGAGACATGAGGGACTGACTGTGCTTTGACAACCTGACCTCATGGGATTAAGAGAAGGACAGATAAGGCCAAAATGGCTAAATTCAGCACATTTATTACACGTTAAGTAGGCTTAAATTATATTAAAGGACAAACTGAAGATCACCTGCTGATTAAAAGTTCACGGGAGCCTTTAGGAAAATCTCTGAAGATAATAATCCACATTCCATTCGTCCCTCTCCGCGAAACACTGGATGCGACCCCTTAAAATAGCACATGACGAAGTTGTTTTGTGCATTGTTGCAGGCTATTTTCAGCCGTCTAAAATCATCGTCTTAAAGGGTGTTAGTTTGCCTTGTTTTCTTGGAATTCGGCATTAGTGTTGTCTTTCATGTGCAGTCTGGAATCGGTTACACTCGGCAGGATAGCAGCAGATGTGAGCGGATTTGTATGTTTGTAACCTCTCTGCACACAGGGGCCGCACTCCATCAAAATGCCAGCTCCTCTGTTTCGTTTATCACCTGCGGCTACACATCTCTGCCACCTGTATAAGTGTGATAAGGCCAGTTGTTAGCCTCTGGGCCAAGCTTTTATCAGCACACTGTCAGTGATTTAATACAGCCAGGACCCACATCGCTCATGCACGCGACAGGCCTGCGCTGCGACGGACTGGACATCGCTGCGAGGTGGTCTTTGGGGTTTAAATGTGATTTAATTCCAAAGGTTTCACATTTAAGGCTCTGTTTTTCTGTGATAATCATCTTAAAATTTCTTCCAGTTTATTCCAATTTTGCGTTTCAACATTTCTGCAGATGTTTTGAATGAGAAACCCCCAAGCCAAAGGGACTTAATACTCTTCATTTGTGTGTGTGTGTTTTTTTTTTTTTTTTTTTTCAAATGCAGTGCTTAGCTGGAAAAATGCGTTTGCTTTGCCAGCAGAAAGCTCTGGGTCAAAAGGTTTCCTCTCTGTCAAGTGGAACTGTGTAAAATCCGTGCGACTGAAAACACTTTTTGCAGCTGCGAGCCTGCTCTTGTTTTTGTTTGTTTTTATAGGTGTTGCGAGTGCCAAATTAGGACTTAAGGTGTTCATTTTTTATTCCACAATCAATCACCCAAAAAAAAGGAGAAGAAAAAAGAAAAAAAAAGTCACAGAGCAGACTCCACTTCAAAAATGCGGGGGTGTTCTACATCACGACTGCAACACTCGTTTAGGCCGGCTAATGTTTGCCAGATGTGCTGTGCAGGTTGGAGCGGGGACACTGGAAGAGCCATACTCCCTCTAATGGCCGCAGTCGGTGCCACAGGAAGAAGTCCAGAGATTTCTTTTGTTCACAGCAACGGCTCAATGATGGGAAAATTTCCTGGAACCAGTGCTGAGGCTGCGATAGCTCCCTGACCGCTCTTTGTGTGCTTTTTCTTTTGGTTTCCCATCTCAGAGTGCCGCTTCTTTATTATTTCGTTGTTTTTCCTGCAGGACTGCAGTTATACACGATCAGAAACATTAATTAGCACTCAATTGACTGAGCTGTTGAGCTTTTTTTTTCACTCCTGAGCTTCTTGAAAAATATGCAAGCATGGTCCTGCTGACTTTGTTCCAATAAATCGGCTTCAGCGAGTCCCGTTTAAAGGCGATACCGTACATCTGATGCTGTAAGTGTGTGTGCATATGGGGAGGGGTATTCCTGGAAGGGGACTTAGTGGACTTCCTGCTGCTCAGTACAGTTAACACAGGGGCGATGCACCGTGGCTGTGTAGTACACGTGTGTGTGCACATTTTGAATTTGTGCGTGGGTTCACGTGTTTTTGCATTTGCGTTCTCCAGGGGTCCGACATGCTGCAGAGCCAGATGTAGGCTTACTCAACTCTACATAGACGCAAGCATTAGCTTTGAATGGTTTTGGTATGCAGTGTTTGGTTGTTTTAACTTGGAAGCCCTGGAGGCCTCTACAGTTTGCTCAAGTTATTGCGACCTTTACTTGCATGATTTTCTGTGCTCAGAGTATATTTGCTCAGAAAATTAAAATGTTAGAATTCTGTTTCTGACTGGTGTCCTGTTGTTTCTTGACTCTGAGGAAACGGTTTAAGTGTTTGAGAATGAAGCAAAGCAAACAAAAACTAGTTGTTGCATTTGGAATAAAAACAAACAAGGTGAGCCAAATTGCAACACAGTTATCTCCAGCACATCTGTAGACGCCACAGATTGATGGATTGCCTGAATATAATTCCACAGAGGCCCCACCTCCCTACTTCCCTATCTCCTCGCAGGCTGGTTCGCTCACCGACTTAAATGAGACTCGGCAGATATCAAAGCAGCAATTACTGTCGCACAGCTTTTCTCTGATGCGCTGTAATTTGTTGACAAATGCAGACTGTTGTGCCATGTTTGGTTAAACGGGTTTAACTTGTGTCTCATTTTCACATTCTGTCTCTGCTCTATGTCATCATCCCGAACATCCACAAACGTGGAACACATCCTCGGTTTCTCCCACTTTTAATGTTTGTTTTTCCCTTTCATTCCCTGCAGATCCACATATCAAGGTGTGCGGAAAAAGGGAGAATGTGAGGGAAGCCAAAGACAGAATTATGTCCGTCCTCGACACGAAGGTGCAGTAAACACTTTATATCACGGTGACACTTTATGTGTGATTCTCTCCCTCTGTGTTTTTCAACCTTTCCTGGTATTAAGTTGCGCTGAATCTATTTCACCTCAGCTCTCCTGCTGTCCAACTGACAGACTGTACACAGCAGCGTAGCACAACCTGTCAGTAATCAAACCAGATACTCCAGCTTGTCACTGGATTGCAGTGTGCACATGCAGGCTTCATTGCCATGGCAACACAAGAAATCACATACCAGTGCATCAGCACTGTAGCACCCCCTGGAGGCAGGAAGTCGTCCGTGCACTTTGAACAGCCACACAAGAGCGACACGGGATCGGTTCTGTTCGTAGCCTTTCATATGGTTTTGTCACGAAAAGGCTTTTATTTTTCTGGCAGACGCAGCCGGGTTATTTGATAATTGGATTCATTTTTTAATATACTGCATAATTTGTTGCTCTTTTCTGTTCCTAAATGACTGCAGCATGTGAAAGTGCTTAAAAGAGGGGAAATTGTAAATTTGGGGTCTTGTGCCTGTTTAGATAGAGGAGAGGGAGACAGATGTTGCACTGGAGCTTCAGTGAACCAGGATTTATAATCACTGGAGCAGAGTGGAAGTCAGTGTGTTGGTGGTATATACACTTTAGAATGTTATGCAGCCATAAAGCAGACAAATCTGATATGATCAGGGGTTGTAGAGGGAGCTGGATGCAGCATTATGCCTCAGGGACACCATTAACTGCACTGTATGTACAAGATAGCTGCATTTCCCCTGGGGAGCACAGTGCACTACAGCAGTAATTTTGCTAGTACACATTGCAATGAAAGGTTGACTCATTGAGATATTGTAAGAAACTGTAACTTCACCTCCCCATTCTCTCTTTTTGCTCAATAGAGCAACAGGGTGACTCTGAAGATGGACGTTTCCCACACAGAGCACTCGCACGTCATCGGCAAAGGCGGCAACAACATCAAGAGGGTGATGGAGGAGACGGGGTGCCACATCCATTTCCCCGACTCCAACAGGAACAACCAGGCAGAGAAAAGCAACCAGGTTTGAGCCTCATCAAATTATTTCCTCTTCAATCTCTTGAAGCACTGCACCTCGCCGTGAGAATTGCTTTGAGGTTTGCATTCTGCTGCCTTGAGTGCTTCCTATCGTCAGCCCTCTCCACAGTTGATTTTCTTCGGCGGCAGGTTGTTGGGTTTCAGGTTCTAAACAGCTCTTTGATCTGTGCATGCAGTCCTCCGGTTCATTTACATGGTCTCAGAGTGGACAGGTTGCAGGAGAGTTGGGCCAGGCGGCTGTTTTGATTGGCCAGCCCAAGAGGAAGCCGGTGTGTTTTGGCTGGACTCACTAGAAGAGCTGTAGGATCCTGTTGTAATTACCATTAAAGTGTAGAGTTCAGAGGAGCCAGGCGGAGCATTAGATATGTATCTCTGCCAGCTGCTTCACAGTACACCTGTGTATGAAAAGCACTGACAAGTTCATTTATTTTAAAAGTGCCTCTGACTTCATCCTTATCTCTGTGGATTTTGCACACTATGGTTTTCACACACATTAAACTTCCCCTCTCAGCGCTCTGTATCTCGCGGCCTGCTCAGCCTCCTCCAGTCCTCCTCAGATGATGCAAGTGGAGGCTGATAAGTAGCAAGAGTCTCCTCTTAGGCCCAAGACCCTTTAAGCTGCCTTTTTCCAAAGCCCTCAGACTGCAGCAGAGCCTTTAAGATAGCGTGCATATTGACAAGCGCTCTGCTGTCGATAAGCAGATATAGATAACTGTGAAAATCAATGAGGTGGCTGCTTACCTTTAAGTCTCACTGGAGCTGAAAGGATTCTGGATATTGTTGGAGGCACTTTCAACCAGCAGATGTTTGCTAACATGAGGCTTAACAGCGGTTTTCGTGTTGAAGTATATAATTGCTCCTCACAGCACTACCCTGCTGTGTGTGTGCAGACATGTAATGCACATTTATGTTCGTGTTGCAGCACTGGAGGCCAAAGATGAACCACGCTGACCTGCTTTACGCTGATTTTAATTGTTTCCTTTTTTAACAAAAGCCCCTAGAAGCAGGTTTGTGTTTGTTGTGGAGCAGTAGCACTGTTAATCAGGTCTTTGTTTACTCCACAGTGTTGCTTTTTAAAGAGGGAAATGATAAGAGAGGAGAAAATTTAATGACGCTATTTATCAGTTTTTTTCATTTCTGTTTGAATTAACTTAATCTGACCTGTCGCCTCAGTGGTTGTATTAAAAAAACAGTTGGTTAAATTGTGGAGGCTATTTATTGCAATCACAATGAGTCACATCCTCAGTGTAAGTGTGATTAATTGAAAACCGTCTTTACAGTAATGATGTGGCTAAAAGTACTGCCTGCAAATATGCTACAAAAATGATTCAACTTTCGCTGTTTTCACTGTTTTCTCTACATTCAGCTCTCGCCATTGGAATTACATGCAACTGTATGCAATATATCAGAGCCAATATTTATCTTGGACGGCTCCAGAACTGGCTAGCTGATTTACATATGTTACTTTTTATTGTGAACAGGTGTCCATCGCGGGGCAGCCAGGAGGGGTGGAGGCAGCTCGAGTAAAAATAAGGGTAAGTTGGAACTCGGCCACGTTTGTCTTAAAGGGATACTCCACCCAGAGTTTTGACTGTCAAACATTCATCCCCTGCAGATTTGTGAGCTTGTACTTTTGACCTGTGTGTAGCTTAGAGACTGCTTATAGCATTGACCAATTTCCATAATAACGTACAGTAAAAACAAAGTATTGAAACATCATCGCATCATGTTTCATTCATGATGTTATCTTTTACATTTTACGGTGCACGCTTTCATATCCATGTGAAACAGATTGTGACAAACCTGCGACAAGCTGTTTCATTATCGCCATTGCGATGTGCACATGTGCAATAGTCACATTGTACTTTCTCCAGTGTATATTATGGCAAAGTAAATGAAACGCTTCATGGTACAACTTCTTTTTCCCCCTGCTTGATACAAAAAGAAAACTCACATGGTTCTCATTTTTCCGTGGCTAATGTACAAGAGAGCATAATTTACTCTGATTTAAGGGTTCCTGGGTAAACGGACACAGAGTTTGTTGACATTCTGGCTCCACATGTGCAACAGCAAAACAAGCGAGGAAATGGAGAGAAACACTGACAAGAGAGATTTAGTTGCAAAAAAAGAGAAGCGGCATCATTCGTTGGGCTGTGTAATCTAATATTAATCATGGACATGTTTTGTGCGTCTCACAATTAAATTAACATGATAGTGACATTTATAACTGCTCATGGGAAACAGTCTGTAGACGAAAAAGGCATTTGTTGTTTACTTGGGAAAATATGACATTAGAACTTATTTGTTTTTTTTCAAAGTCAGTCATTTTTAGTCACACCTCTGAGATATGAGGCACTGCAGTAAATGAGTGAGTCTGGAGATGGATTTCTGCAGTTATTTAGTAACTGAAGCGATTTGGGAACAGTTTTCTTTATATTTTGCCTCTGAGAGATGCACTGAATTCAGGTAAAGGTTATTTTCAGACTTATTCTGATGCAGATTTGTACTTTAGCAGGAATGTGAATGTCTTCTTAATATATTTCATCTTGTAAAATGAATATAAACATTATTTCCAGACCTCTCATCAGTTCTGAAAATACTTCAGCTACTGAAAAGATGATGTTAAAATAGGTACTTTAAAGATCATATCTTACAGTTGTTGCCACTACATGAGGCAATATGACAAATTTGTTTAACCATTTAATACAGCATAAGACTATTTCTGTTGGATTCACCTGCTTTGCACCATATGACAAATGTTCATATTAAAATAAAGTAGAAAAATGTTTTCTTTACCTTGCAAATGGACTCACACCAATCATTTTAGAATGGCGAATTATTTTCAAGTCGTTATTAAAGTTAAAATTCCTGTATTTTTGCATTTTGAAAACAAAATACCATATTGTCAGTTTTTCTTTTTCCAATATCGTGCAGCCCTACTTTGCACACAGTTCAGTCAGACTGAACTTTTACACATAAAATCACAAGACTCTCAGATATGTGCCACTTTGAAGAAATCTAGATTTTTAAAATACTTTTGTTTATAATTGCACAACAAAATAATTCAAACTGCACAGAACAAAAATGCTCCTTTGTTGGAGTGAGTGCAAAAACAGTGACAGAGAATAGTTAAAGGATTTAAAGCGTTAGAACACTGTAAATATCAAACTTGGGGCCGTTTCTTGTTAGCTCCACTGGTTAACCCTGCCCATGCTACAGTTAGTGCAAACTCCTGGTGTGATTTACTAATTGCTCCCTAGATGCATCACTCAAGCAGTTACTGAATACATAAAGAAAGAAAACTTCACACTTAGAAGAGCCAAGTCCTCTATCTAATCCTGCAGTGGAGGAGCTCCAGGGTTACAGTAGGTAATTCTGCACTCCAGGCACAGTTTCAACACTTCCTCTAAGCCACAAGCACCATTCCTAGCTTATTCCCAGACCACTTCCCTAGAACAATTGTAAAATACAAGCGTGACCCTCAATCCCTTTGGCCAGCCGTCCTCCAGACCATTTGCTAGCCTCTTCTGCATCTTCAGTTTCAGTCTGACTGGAAGCCCAGCCTCCAGCTTCTGCTCTGTGGGCACAGGGCCTCTGTGCTCATGTGAACTGTTACACGTCTGAACTTTTGCTGTATTTCAACACCGCAGCAGTTGTCTACAGCGAACACGTTCCTCCGCCGTGAACGGACCAAAACTAACAAGGCTTTGTTTGCATGAGTAGAATGACCGAGTGAGTGAAGTGTGTGATGGAGAGAGAGACAGAAAGAGGAGCTCATGCTTGCATATTTGTGCAGAGTGTGCTAGTCAGTGTTGGCATGATCGAACCTCTCCGTGCTCAGTGGGTGTTTTCTCAAGCAACAAGGCACAACCTAGATCATCTAGGGTTTTTTTTTTTTCTGGCTACGGGTGAAAAAAACAATAATCAAACCTAACCATAACAGTCTTGTACAAAGGGGTTTATAACATAAGCTGCAGGGAACCGCAAAGATTGTCAGCAGAAAATTGGGGTGGATAAAGAGAGCCATTCTCTGTCAGCTTGGCGTCTTTGAATGGAACCAGACCTTGACATTCAACTAATTCTGGGATACCCAGATGTCCTTGTATGCTGTTAAAACATCAGGAATGCTGAACGTTCTTTCAATCATTCTGTTAGAGAATATCAAATTTTAGCAAACATAGAACTTACTTTCCAAGCTAGTTCACCATTTTGGGCAATATATTTATGTAATTGCTGGAATTTAATTGAGAAGATCAATCTTTTTTCTTTGTTTTTGTATATCCGTATGAAATTTCCCCACTATGGGATTAATAAAGGCTTATCTTATCTTACTTCTTACTTAAACTACGTGTAAAGATTCAAATACTAGCTTGACTCTTACCAAAAGTCAGTCTCCCCAATATCCACCTGAGTTTGAAAGGCATGTTATTTTGTGAAAAAAAATCACTCAAATTACAGTATTTATCACAGCCAGAAACTGTTTAAACAGGAAGATTTTCAACTTCCGAAAGTCATTGAACTGTGACATGGCGTTCAAATGGAAAACTCGACCAAAACTAAGCTTAAAATTTTATTTATTTATTTATTTATTTATTTTACAAAATCACTTTGTTCCAAGTCTTTCATTTAAATATTTACCAAAAATATAATTTTTTGCACAAATTAGATTCCGTAAAAGCCCCAAAATTCTTTGTGCCTGGCCACAATGACTCAGCTATAACCAGCAATCACATGTTAAAAAATCTGAGACTTTTCAGTTGAACTGGGTTGAACTGCAGGCAGTGTTCACACAGAGCAGACAGCAGACATGTATCCAAATAAAAGTAGTGGAGCCACCTTTTTTTTTCCAGCAAAATGTTACACGTTTATTCCAGTTTTATTAATTTTTTGCAAAATAAATAATCAAAGAAATGCAACTTTTTGATTTCTTAAACTGTACATAAGACACTTTTCAGTTCTTTCTACTTCTAGCCATGGTTGTGCTGTTTACATAGAGTTGCATCATTTTATATTGCAATGAAAAATGAGCCAACAGTGAGTAAAACATGTGACAATTGGTCAAAATGGGAATTAGAGAAGACAGTTTGTCATTGTAACCTGTAGAGCTACTTCTAACCTAAGCTAATTGTTAATTCTCATATTGAACAGACACATATATAAGTGTAATTGATCTTGAAATCAAGAAATTAGAAAAAATAAAAACAGTGCATTGCCCAAAATATCAAACCGTTCCTTTTTTTTTAACAGAAAATTTGAGGACTTTTTTCAGTTGTTTTGAAATTGAGGATATGGACAGAACATTACAATGAGATTAGAGAGGTTACCTCAGATTCTTGCCCCCCCGCTGCTGAGGTTTCCAGTCCAACAGTATCTGAGTGTCTACTGGGTGGGCTTCAGACCACATCCTCCCCCAACTTTCATAAAAACCAGAAGTCACTGTGTTGTGCTTTTGGCTTTAGCTGCATTAGCAGTGCATGTAATGTCCCTTTAACGCTGAGACAGTAGACTTAACAAGGCCTACTGTATTTCTGAGGCCTTCTTGGGTGGAGATCTGTTTGAGTCAGTTGTTGAGGTGATGGATTCTTGGGGGATTTCTCGCAGCTTTCAGAGGTGGAGCCGACAGGCAGGTGATGAAAGGTCTAGCCAGTTGCTTTACCTCAAAGGCGTTTTCATTTTTCTTCATCTCTCACCCTCGCATCGGGCAGAACTGAGGCCTTTAAACTGGGCTTTCTGATTGAATACATGTGAAACTCATATTTGCCTTTTGTGGAAAAAAAGGGAAAAAAGCTGAAGTCAGCTCCACCATAAAAATCAGTCTATTCTTTATTCAGCGCCTGACTCCTGCTGCTCTGCTTGTCCTCTCTTGCATTTCCCTCTGTGCTGACCTAAATTTCTCGAGCCCTTGGAGATCCGAGTGCTGAAACGTGATATAAATGTAAGGCCGAACGCATATGGGACTGATCAGGGATGCATTTCTTTGGTCAGAGCGATTCATGCTGCTTGCCCTTCACTGGCAGCCAAAACCATAGTGGCACACAGCCCAAGAGTCAGTGTTTGGATAACTGTGTGTGTGTATTCATTCTCTTTATGCGTGTACATTCCCATTAGGTTGTCTGTGTATGGGTGTGTGCCTGTGATTTCTCTCATGATCTCTCTCATGCATGCATAAGCATGTGTATGCATGAAGCGAAGCCTCCCCCGTCACAATCTATTTTGTTTGAGTGACGGCTGCAATGCAAATGGCAAGAGCTGATTTCCGTTTCTATTCCTGCGGTTTTATTCACTGACTTGAAATTAATGTAGGAGAAGGAGCAAAAGAGCGCTGATGTTTTGGAAAATTCAAACCCAGAATGTTTAAAATGACGAAATGGTGCGATACCGCCACCCCAGCCCACTGCAGCATACTTCATGTAACAAAGGTTGGCTTTTATTGCTGGTACTGGTTCTCTCCTTTTGATCACCTTCTGTGGATTTATTCGAGCCGACACATTTACATGCCAAGTTCTGCCGCTTTCTGCTAAAGGAAGGGTTGTTATGTCTGTGTGTCAGTCCACATAAATCTACAATAGGTAAAGAAATCAGCCTTTTCCTTGTGTGTTTGAGCCTCCAACAGGTCGTAGTCAGGCTCAATAACAGTACATTGTGCTACAAGCTGATACACTGTGTCGAGGTTGACATTTTTTTTCTTCGTGCAGCAGCCATAACAACATAGCGATGAACTGTCCAGCTATGCATAACTGCACCATTTCAGCCACATCTCGATGTTTCACATGCTGATTTTAACTCACTCGTGTTCGCTCTCTTCCCTCCGTGTTTAAGGAGCTGCTACCTCTCGTGCTGTCCTTCGAGCTTCCGGCTATCATGCAGTCGGACCCCAGCTCCCCGACTGTGCAGCACATCTCGCAGACCTACAACCTCACAGTCTCCTTCAAGCCTCCAACACGCCTCTACAGGGCCACTGGTGTTGTTCGCGGCTCACAGAATAACGCCAACGCAGTCAAGGTGAGGAGAGTTTTGTGCTGTTGGAAAGTTGTGCGCTTTTTTTTTTTTTTTTTTTTTACCCGAACTTTCTAGTAAGAAAACTGCAGCCCAAGGAGGCATCTACTAGTTGTTTTTTCTGGCAAATCATCCAAAACCAAAACACATTGAGTTTGCAAACATATTAAATACAGAAATCAGTAAATGTTCACATTCAACAGGCTGGAACCAGTGACTGTTTGGCTGCTTTGCTTTAAAAGTGACTCAGTCTCATCGTTGATGCTCTAATTTCCTTCTCAGAGATGTTTCCTGATTTTAATGGCAATATCAATTATTCTATATTCCAAGTTTCCCTTTAATTTGCAAGGAAAATATATAAAAAACAAACAGCCAGTGTGGGTTCTGATTGACCCTTTGAACCTCCAAGCAGTTTCTGGGCATTTTCTTTGCTTCTGTCACATTTTTTACTTATTGTGGGTTCATTTGTCACTGCAAAATACAGTTAGGCACCTCTATGGAAGCAGCACAAACATGGCTAGAAGTAGAGCAAACATATAATGCCATAAATCGAGAAACAAAAATATCAAAGTTGAGTTTCTTTGATCATTGTTGTACAGACAAATGAAAAAAAAACCTGAAATCAACATGGAAAACAGGAATTACAAGCACTAAAGGACAAAAAACAGTGCCCCTACATACTACAGATATTGCGCTACATACAGTTTTAATTTTCTTTCTGCACAGTCTTTTTTTATTTTTTAGGCATGTAGAATAGTATATATATAATAGCTTTTGGTGAAATATCACAATTTACAGCTTAGATTTGCTTAAGTTTCCCAAATTACTTCCAAACTGAGTAATTCAAGGACCACCGGAAAGTTAAAAATCCAACATTTCAGTTTCCACAGTTTCTGGTTCTGATAAATGGTGTAGTTTTTTGATTTTGTAAAGACAACATGCCTTTCAAAGCCGCTGGAGTTTTCTCGGTTTCAGAGAGTTAAAGAGGCTCCAGTAACTAAATGAACCCTGACCTCTGCATTCCTTGTCAGTCATTTCAGTGTTGCATTTTTGAATTATTCTCCACCCGTTTAGATGCGAGCCACAGACCAAAAGAGGGTTTTCCTGAGCTCCATGTCGAGGCCCACCAACATTGACAGCGTTCCTCACTTTTCTCATATAAACCGCTTCATTACTTTCAGCACCATGGGGGCAAGAGAGTGCTGAGAGATGTTTGGTGGCCTGAACCAAAGGCTGCTGGTTCAGCTCACCACTGGAAGGGAGACACACTGACCCCACTACTGCACCAGCAAGTCCACAAGTCTCTCCTGAGTTTTACTTTTATTTTAAATAGGTCTTGGAGTTTTTCTGTTTTTCCCCTTCTGCAGCTTGATCATAATCATACTGTATATTTATATATATATATGTATACACTCATGCACAGATGCATTTCCTCGACAGGCATCTGAGCTGTGGCTGGTTTACGCCTGCCAAGGAGTTTTCTCATCACCTCTGCCAACAAATCACATCCACCAACTCACTTTTTCCTCTACCGAGCCTCAGTCGACAATAAGAGCTCGTCTCAGTTTGCCAGCAGCTGCATTTGCATTATGTGCATGTATTTATTCATGTGTGCTTGTTCGCTTATATTTAGACTTACAGTGCTGGTCTGCTTTTGTACGCATTCCTGTGCTCTATGTACAGTAATATGCAAAAATGTCGCCCCTGAGTTTGTGGTAGGTCTGAGAGGTCAGTCGGGACCAGGAATCCTGCCAGATGAAGGCTAAGGGATCAGAGGAATATGTGTGCAATGTTGTGTGGTGGTGTGGGACCATCGGAGCACCTTCGAGGATTGCCAAAACCGCTGTGGATTGTTGTGTTATGCTGGCCACAGTGTGTGGATTCCTGTTGCTCACTGGAAATGACTTACTTTACTGGGCCAAGTGATGGCTTGCAGAGACAGTGAGGAATGAGACTGTTCGACTTTGCCAGCAGATGCAGTGGAAAATACAATAGTTTCCATTGGTTGTACAGAAATCACTGGTGTTTTCTCTGGGAATAAGAGCAGCACAGCTCCAGTGTGCTGCTGGTTTACCTATTAGTTTCTAATGTGGGCTGGATATTGCTCAAAATGAAATGTTGGTTTAGCTTTGTTTTAGACATTCTATTTTTTTAAATCTTTACACAAGTTTTTGCGTCTATGTTCTTTGTTTTATTGCTGGTAGAATTTACTTTGACACATTTTCAACATCTCCTCTTATGCATCCAAAATGAGGTGGCAAATCTTATCATCACACCTTTTATTCTACAGCACTCTACTAACAGAAAATGAATGTTTGCATTAATGCTGAAAGGATAAATTGATTATTTGATCGATATCAGTTTGGATTATTTTTCAAACACATATGCCAAATATTTCCTGGTTCCAGCTTCTCTATTGGGATGATTTACTGCTTTTACACCTATCTTTGGGGTTTTGCGCTATTGATTTAAACAATTTGAGGTGATAACGGATGATAATAAATAATCTGTGAATTATTAATAAAGCACTGACAGCACAAATGTGAAAATTGTCATGCAAATAGCACCTTCCTCTGTTAAAAATGGAAAACATGACAACATATTATACCTGAGTCAATATATAATTGAGGGACTTTTGAAGTCTATGGGATATATCTTGCATGCATTTTTAATTCAAAGTAAAAGAAAAAAATATGTTTTTTATGTTCATTGTGATCATGTCTTTACAAATTCTGTAATTATTTATCACGGAAACAATCACTTATTAATAAAAAATGACTTGATATCACTAAAATGTCAGCTAAATAACCGTCACAATTTAATAACAGCCACCTTCTAATTAGCTAAACAATAATAAAATGAGCTTGTTCAAAAATTATTTTGATTGTGTTCTTTTTATTAAGTTGAGATAATCATGACAGATATTTCTTTTTTGGCAATATATCAAATTTTATATGGAAAATAACAAATTGCATCTGTGTCTGAGAAATCACTTTCAACTAAGTTCCCCATTACAAAAACACCTCTCAAGCAAGTGTGTTAATTCCAGATCACATGACCTGCTCCACATGATGTCATTTCCTCCTGAAGAAAAGACTGGCCAGACTCCAAGGCTTTCTGACTTATTTAATATAAAGTAGTGTGTGAGTCAAGTGTGGATTTATGGCAACAGGTTTACTAGAATATCTTTATAAATAACTTTCAATTTCAATTTTACTCAATTGTATATATAATATTTAGAAGAATCTTTCTGTAAACATGCCATGTGGTGTTTGGTTATAGGCGGCCATGTTTATTTTAGGCCTGAAAACATCAACAATGTCAACTATGATACCTGTCAACTATGTTTTAAAAAAGTCCCGCAATTATATATTGACCCACCTGCTTAGCATCAGCGTGTTAATATTATAACTGTGAGCATGCTGATATTGGCTAAAATTGTTTCAGTAAGGCTGTCCAGGTCTCTAGAATGAATCTTGGCTCTTACTCTTGTTATAATATTCTATGTTTTTCTTTATATATTGATATATATAATAAGTACCTTGTCCTTGTGTTTGCCCAGAGAGGTACAGCTCTGTTGTTGGAGCACTTGGCTGGTAGTTTGGCGAGCACCATCTCAGTCACCACCCACCTGGACATCGCACCACAACACCACCTCTTCATGAAGGGACGCAACGGCAGCAACATTAAGCACATCACCCAAAGGACGGGAGCTCAGATCCACTTCCCCGACCCCAACAGCCCCCAGAAGAAATCCACAGTCTACATTCAGGGCACCATTGAATCCGTCTGTCTGGCACGGCAGTACCTCATGGTGCGTATTCTCAGCGTGTGTCTGGTTTATTGACATCCAATGGTTGAAAAGAATTATTTTAATATGCTGAGCTTTGTTTTTGTGGTGAACCCTCTTAACCCCAAGCAGTTTTTTGGCCGTTTTATGGTCAAATGTTGTAAAAAAAAAGAATTGCCGTTGGAAAAAATACAGATTTTTGATGTGAACATTATTTACAGTTTTGGCCTGTTTTGTAGTAGTTAACATGTAAATGAATACTTATTTCCTGTGATATTTACTAGTTATTATCTGTAATTTAACAATACAGGCAAAGTCTTTAAAAGAATGACAGTTAAAAATTGTTTAAAAGCATTTTTTAAAAAAATGACTATTTTCAAAAAAAAAAAAAAAAAAAAAAACTCAAATCAGCATATGAAACATTTTTCCAACACTGGAAAAAGGTGACTTTACATATTATAGATTCCTTATGTTCTTCCTGCTGTTCTATGCACAGCCTACAGTTCAACCGAGTTGAGCTGAAAAGTCAGTAATGGCCTCTCAGTTTTACTTTTTACAGAATCTGGTGACTGCAAAGGTTTTAATTTTTTGACATATTTTCAAATGAGACGTAGAATAAAATGATTGTGATAAAAATGTCGAAATCTTTTTTGTTTAGATTTATTTTTCCTGACAAAACCATCACAAAAATCGTACGATTAGTTCAAGGACAACCAGGAAGGTGAAAACCTTGTGATTCTTTCTGTTTTTACAACATCTTGTTCTGATAAATGGTGTAATCTTAATGATTTTTTTGTTTTAATAACATACCTTGCAAACTTGTCGCCAAGTTTTGTGGTTCAGAGAGTTAAGACGTGGCATTGGCAATATAATCTCTACATATACAGATTCCTCATGCTGTGTGGTAGCTATAATGGATGTCACTGTTTCATTAACATTATCTTGGTATGTGTGAATGATGCGTGGGTTTTTAAAGACAGGGGTTAAGAAATAAACCATGATTGCCTTGGGGTTTTGAATAGCCTTGGGATAGATTTGCTTGGCTCTGCTCATGCTGCTGAAATGTCTGTGAGATAAACAAGAGTCTGTAGCTGACTCAAGGTTAGCGTGCATGATTTATAGCTGCTGCATACCTGCATGCAAAATGGACACAGATATTTGCATTACTTTGGCTTGAGTTCTTGATGTCCTGTCCATACCCAGAATCCTTATGGGTGTTAATGATAATGGTTTGGCCTGCTTGCACGCTAGAATGGAATTCAGACCGTGTCTGTAATTCAGAGATTGCCATGCTCACATTAGTGTTTTGGACCAAGGGTAGCACCTCATCTTTAAATTTCTTTTGGTTAAAAATGCTCAGTGGTCATTCTTGTGTTGCTGCCTCTGACCGCTGAGGCTACTCTTATCTAAATTACTGGGAATATAATCAGGAGTCTGTTTCAAAAACGTGTAAAAGTAATGGCTGTTTAATCGCTGTAGGCTCGGAGCCTCTGCTGAGCTGGTGTGTATGAGATACCTCAGCTGTAAACAGCTTTGGCTTTCTGTTTGGAGATCCATAATGTGGGGCAGTATTTCTGCCAGAGCTGCCTTCTCTTTGTCTGCGGTCTCCCAGTTGGCCCCAGAGACATTTAGTAAATGCCAAAGTTGTTCCAGTGACTAAACATGACTTTCTCTTGGTGTGGAAACAGGACACACAAGAAGGAGCGTCTTTTACTGCCTCGCTGTGTGGGAGAGTAAAAAACAATTGATTAATGAGAGATGATTTAGAGAAGAGAGAAGCATAGAAAGCAGGGGATGGGAGAGGATTCTGAGAAAGAAAAGAAGGGGGATAGGTGAAGGTAGAAGCAGAGTAAATGTACAGGAGGAGGGAGAGTCTCACCCACAGCAGACTACTGTGTGATTTGGCCTCTTCCAGCCAGACTGTAGATTACAGCTCCAATCTCAGGCCCTGTCAGAGCCAGCCTGGCTCTATACTCTGCTGCTAATTACACCCACTCACAATAGGAGCGCTGTCCAGTTCTCAGCCCAAAATATAGATGTCTGTGGTGCTTGTGGTGGTGATCATGCAAAACAGATTGCTCTTGGCGGAATTTCCCAAGCTCTGTGTGGGATAGATCCAGCAGTGAATCTTGTATTTATTGGTATGGCTAACTTGTTGGTCTACAAATGGTATAGTATAAAAGAAAATTTACAACCATAATGAAAAATAACCTATAATGTAGGGACCCAGATATACCAACAAGGTTTTAGAAGATGTTGGTCTGCAGCCGACATAAGAAAACAAGAGTCTGTTGTAGATATATGTTGACTTTGTGTTTGCTCCGCAGGGCTGTTTGCCTCTGGTATTAATGTTTGACATTAAAGAGGACATCGAGGTGGAGCCACAGTGTATCACAGCACTAATGGAGCAGCTGGATGTCTTCATCAGTATCAAGCCAAAGCCAAAACAGCCCAGCAAGGTATGAAACCAGACATACACTCCCACAGACAGAAAGTTTCAGGGAATTTTAAACCATACTGTTGACATGGCTTTAGTGATCTGGATCCAGACAGAAATATCAAGAACTATTTGATGGATTGCCGCAAAACTTTGTGTAGACATTCGTAATGGTCAGATGATGGATCCTAATGACTTAAGTGATCCCCTGAATTTTCCTGTCCTGTTACCATGAGCTTCAAATTTGTGGTTTCACGGACAGTCCATCAAAAGAATGGATTTAGATATGGTTCAAGCTCTCATGTTCCTCCCTGAGGATATTTGTTCAGATGTGTTATGCAGATGCCACTTTTTGACAGCTTAGTCTTGTTGTATCGTCAACAATTATATTACATCATGATGTAATTGTATTACAATCAGAAAGCACTGATAATGACAATGGATTATTTACCTTTTTAAGAAAAGACTATATGCTTTCTCCAAATTATGCAAAATAAAGTTTGAAAACATTCAGTATGTCATAACGCAAGAAATTCAAAGATTTGTTGTAATTGTGGCGTGAATAGCTTTCTGTGAACAACAAACTCATATCCTACAAATATGTCTTCTATGTTATAGTGTTAATACAATGTAAAAGAAAAAAATATCGCAAACCGAGGAGCCAGTGTTCTTATTTCTACAGCGATAAGAATGTTTCATCATCATTTGCATGCATGGTTCTCTACCAACTTTCAAAATGCACAAAATTCAAATTTCTGCAAAACAAATGACATTCCCATCAGTCTCAACTCATCCATATCCTTATCTTTGTACACACTGCCAGTTAGCAAACGTTTCCAGGAAACACATTATCGACCCATTATGAGCACGTGGATATATAAACATGTCAGTGTCACTTGGAGCATCTTAAAGTTTTTGTATTATCCTGAAGAACCACCGTGCCAAAGCACATCTTTGCGAGCTCCTTCCATAGTTGTATACTCATACAGTCTACTTCCCAAGCATGGATTAAGCATAGTCCTGGACTAGAAGAAGAATTCAATGCAGGTCTACTTGGAACAAATTCTTTAGTCTAAAACTGGCCTCAATACATATTTGCCAAAAAGAGCCTTAGTCTGAAGTTAAATACAAGAAAAGCACCGAGGGAGTGCTGTACTCCGCCAAGGCTGCTCAGTCGTATGATTTCCGACAGATAAGTCCTGATTAGTCAGCAGCGATGGATTTGTAGAAGGATCGCAATCATGTGATTGTCAGCAGACAGCAGACGTAGGGTTGACTTGTCATAGTTACAGTGACGCCGTGCCGCTACCTCGCAATGATACAGAAATCTTTAACAAATCCGTGGATCCAGACTACAAGCCGCATCACTGCCAAAATCTAATCACTTGGTCCTTGAGTCATTTTTGACCTTCCCTGAAAATTCCATCCAAATCCATTAATCTGTTTTTGAGTTATATTGTGCACAGACAGACAAACAGATGGACAAACGTACGCCGATCGTCACAGAACTCCGCCGTGTTCCTTGGTGGAGTAAAAAGGAAGTTTGTGAGTCAGTTTAACTGTGCATCCAGAGTTGTATTTACTGAGTATTTTCAGTGGCATTAAAAGTGATGTGTATAGAAGAAACGGATTCATGTGCATTCTCCACTTGGAATTGACATCTGTGCTTGACTGCAGTTAAGATTCATTTAAACAGGCATGCTGAAAATATGGTCTTGTTTTCCATTCTATTAAAAAACCTCTTTCAGACATGCGTTCTCTTCTAGTATTATGATATCATCTGAGCATGTTGGCTCCATGTCTTAACGAGCAACTCGGTCATTTTTCTGTTAAAGTTGTGACAAGCTTACTAGGTTGGGTTAGTAACCATTCCATTCCACTTTCAGCATGACATGCGTATGAAATGCATGCAGTCACACTGACAGATGGGCATGCACAAGTGACGTACTTCCAGCTGTTTGTAGGAATCTTTCCTTTGAATTTATTAAATACCTGTAGCATCAGGATCCACTGATGCATCTCCAAAACAGAAGAGTTGTGCACATTTACACAGGTCAATCAACACAAATGACTTTATGTGCAGGAGCTAACTTGAAGTCACTCTGCGTAATTTTCACAGTTTATGAGCTACAGTTAAATCATTAGTTAGAAAGCAGGTTAGGACTTAAACTGATGGTTATTAGTGCATTATTTCCTGTTTGCCATCCTATGTGCTGTGCAATCCTAAATGCACGACAAATATGATACTGAGTCGCTGAAAAAGGAGCATAGAAATTCAATTCAATTTTATTTATATCGTGCCAATTACAGGTCAGATTGTCTCAAGACGCTTTACAGAACTTATATGCTTGAACCCCCAGAGCAGCCCTAAGGTGACAGTGGCAAGAAAAACACCCTTTTAGCAGGGAAGAAACCTTGAACAGAACCCGACTCTTTATGTGGGGGACCCATCTGCTGCTGGCCAGGCGGGTTGAGAGGGGACAGAAGAGGTAGAGAGGTAGAAGTAGAAGGGTAGAGGTAGAGAGGTAGAGGGGAAGGCATGGGCGAAGAGGAGGGTGGGGAACAAGGAACATATAACACACAGTTCAATACATGCATGATAAGCTGGATGATACATACAAAGTACAAGCTAACATTGAGACTGATTCATAGTTTACTGTTATGGTGTACGGCTCTGGCATTAAATATACTACATATATAGCTGGTAGTGAAATTCAGTGTGTAGATGAAAATATCAAGTATAGTGAGGGTGATGCAGAGTAGACTGGTGGAAATGGGCAGCTGGAAGCAGTGGACTGGAGGAAGGTCAGCAATTGCGTCTCCTGTGTAGCAAAGTATGGCTAAACGTAATGACTGTCAGAATCGGGTACTGATGTTTGTTAACCCTTTGAACCTCAAGCAATTTCTGGGCATTTTCTGCCTCTGTCATATTTTTACTCACTGTGGGTTTATTTTCACTGCAGTAGGTGCACCACACCATTGCTAATGTCATTTGGACAAAATTATCATGCCATGAAACATATAAAGAAAAAAAATAGCATTTTACACAATACATTTTACAAAATGGAATCAACATGTACAAAAAATGACTCAACAGACTATACATATTTTATAGCTTACATGTTTAATTTGTCTTCATGTGTCCAATCTGCTCTGTGCAAATACAGCCTGCAGTTCTGCCTAAAATGCCCTAACGAGTTCTCAGCTGTGCAAAGGATTATAGATGTTTGTTTTTCACAGAGTCAGGTTTGAGCAAATGGTGAAAATTCAAAACTAATCATTGTCTCAGTTTTTACAGTTTTTGTCTTTGATAAATGGTGTAAATATTGCAATTCTGTGAAGCCAACATGCCTTTCAAACCCGAAGGCAGATTTTGAGGTTCAGAGGGTTATAATGCTAGTTTAAATGTGCAGCATTTTACAACAGTGACAGCCTGCACAACAATGATAGCACTAAATATCCACCTCAAGCAGAACGTGATTAACTACGGTAGAATCTGTAGTTAAATACATTCAAAGTCCACACAGACTCCTATGAGAAAAATTCACAAAGACATAAAGTGAACAACATTAATGAAACGAGTCAGTCTCACTAAAGCTGAAACCTCCATTAACAATGAAAGTTTAAAGGAAACATGTACTAACTTTTCACCCTGCTAAGAACACAGCTGCTGTCCTACTTCTTCAAATGCTGTGTCAGGCAAAAACAAATTAAACAAAACAACAAATAAGTCGCTGTTCCATTTCATAGTTACACTCCATCAAATGTCAAAGCGTGACATTGAAATAAATTATAGACTGCCATGTCACATTTCATCACCGTTTGTTGAAATCTAAAAGGAAAAACCTGGAAGTCTGCGCTGAGGGGCATCATGCCATACCAACACAGAGAGGAGTTTTGGCAAATCTGCCACAGTGGAGAATCACACTTTCTGCACACAGTCTGTCGTTTACGTTTCACCTGATGGACAGAAACGTTCAGTCTTTCTGGTATGACTCGTCTATTCCAACTGTGAAGTAACTCGCTTGATTCTTAGTAAATCAAGTAGTAATTTGGAGGTTAGCACATAGTCTATATTAGTGGAATATGTTGGTCGTTTTCACATTACATTGTGACTTGCAGTCTCTTACAATGTAATACACCTGCTTTACATTCAACCGTCTGTCGCTGGCAGTAATAACACTTAATATTCCTAATCATATTTCACCGCTTGGCCTGCTCCTCACTGTCTCTTGGAGGTGCCCACGTCCCACCCTGAGCCAGGGCTCGGTGCCCAAAGCAGACATGCCTGCAGGGACTGGTGTGGAGGTGCCAGTGTAAACAGTGACCCAGCCCAGATCCTCTTAAGAACCCTTCACTTAAACATTTTAATGAGGTGACAGCAGTAATCCAAAAGGCCTGTCCAAACGCATGCCATAGCCTCAGTGCTCCTGGCACTTTGGCAGACCTATAAAGTAGCGTTGGTGTGTGTGTGTGTGCGTGTGTGTGTGTGTGTGTGTGTGTGTGTGTGTGTGTGTGTGTGTGTGTGTGTGTGTGTGTGTGTGTGTGTGTGTGTGTGTGTGTGTGTGTGTGTGTGTGTGTGTGAGTGAGTGTGTGTGTGAGTGAGTGTGTGTGTGAGTGTGAGTGTTTCGTACAGACTCATGATTGGAAACCACTTTTCAAAAGCCCAACACAAAAAAAGCCAGAACATGATATTTTAAAAATTTCTTTGCTCGCATTCATTTTTCATTTGATGCTGATGAAGGGTGGAGTTTCTGGTGATGTGGAAAATGAAGAGGAGGAAGTCATTTAATTTAGAGATTTTAAAATCTTGTTTATTTTGGGTCTCTTGTGTTGCTTCATCTTCTCTTCACTAACATCAGAAAGCGAGATATGCTTGTGAAGCAATTGATTAAGAAACGCTTTCTCTTCAACTTCGCTCCCATGTCTCCTTCTCTCTCCCACACTGCCTCAATGTTTATCCTTCTAATCTGTGCTTAATTCCCTCTTCCTTCCTCCCATTTATATTCGTCTCCCCCTCAACCTCCCTTTCCCTCCCTATCTCTGGTGCCAACATTCCCTCACCCTATCTATCCCTCGCTTCCCCCCTTGTTTTCCTCTTGTGGCTAATGTCTTCTTCCCCTCTCTCTTCATTGCTCTCATCCCATTTTCCTATGATTTCCTTCATCTGTTCCACCTGTTTTTCTTGGTTTCTCATCATCCCTTTTCTTTTTCCCCCTCCATCTCTCCCAGTCTGTGATAGTCAAGAGCGTGGAGAGGAATGCAGTCAACATGTACGAAGCCCGAAAATTCCTCCTGGGTCTCGAGAGCAATGGAGTGTCTCCTTCTTCTTCGCCCTCCGTGGCACTGAATCCCGCTACTAATGGTCCGTCCCCATCCCTCATCTGCCCCGTTGGCCTGGATATCCTGGCCTCAGCTGGCCTGGGGCTGAGTAATCTGGGTAATGACACTGTCCAACTTGTTAAGAAAGTGCTGCTTCTGCTTTTTTTTTTTTTAATTCTTTTACTATTTCAACGATGGGGAAATGACAAATTGGTGTGGAAAGATAAGACGCTGCCCTTTATTTATTGCACAAAATGCATTAGCAATGACACAGATTCCCATCTGTACCAGTCACACAAAGTATTTTCTTTTAAAATCACATGAATTGAAAATATTTACTGAAACAGATGTCTCCAAAGCTTACCATCACTTGGTTTTGCTGAATCACTGAGTGCAAGTGATGTTCATTCACATAAATCACAGCCGGTGAGTCATGGCGTCTCTATATGCACTTTACAGTCAGAGCTGTATGCAGATCTGACCTCACTGCAATCAGAATCGGAAAATAACCTCGATACAAATGTAGTTCTTTTGGTGAATCTTGAGCGTATCAATCACCGGATGACAAACGGTTCTAATTGCTTGGAGTTTGTTTGCCCGACCTCAACGTGGAGTTCAGCTTGAAGCAGACGCCAGCAGGTTTTTGTTTTTTTCCAGGGGTGACTTTTAATTGATTGCAATACGAACACGAGTGAAGTATTGCATGACAAATATTTAGTCGCGGTTATCTGCTTTTTGCATTCATATGAAAGCATTTTCAGGTTTCAGACTGTTTAAAAAAAACAAGAATTAGGACATGAGTAATGCATCAAAAGCAAAAAGAAATGCAGATAGATAAGCTGACAAGAAAGAGCTAATGGATAAAGCATGTGCTGGCAATAGATCCAACACAGTTTGTCTGTATTAGAAATTTAAGATAAACACACTATGCAATGAAATGCTAACAAAATGCTGATTAAAAGAAGATCAATGTGTTTTTCTGCAGCCAGGAGATTTTTTTTATTTTCATTTTGGAAAAGTCTTGCACACATAGTTTTCATATTTTGTCTGTTTTTGATCAGCATCTGTCTAAAAATCCCTTATTTTTCTCATTTGCTGGGGACAAAAGTGGGTCCGTTTGTCCCCAGCAAATGAGATGGACTTTAAATATTGGTCACAACAAAAATCCCCAATGTGCAATGAAGTCCCACTACAGTAGAAACTTTTTTTTTTTTTTTGCTGTCTCATTTAAACCCAAGGGCCTGGGGGTGAAGCTGTGGACGGCCACATCCTGGCCTTTAGTAATTGCTACATGCTTCTCTTCCTCAGATTACAGGCCAGTCTGCCAGAAAAATCCCTGGCCTTATTCCTGGAGCCAAACTAGCCCTTTGTTAAAGCCACAGACCTGCTTCTTTCTGTTTTCATACGCTGCGTTTGGGTTAAGACACCAAGCACCACATTGTCGGTGCTCTCAATAACATGGTTTTATTGGGTATGAAGACACACTAGATATATATACTTTGCATCCGTGACCTTGTAGACATGTAAGAAATTTTTGCTCTCACTTGCTGTCTGGTTGATGGCAGTTTGACGGAATTCCGGTTAAATAGCTGGAACGCCAAGATTATTTTCTGAGGCCCTTAGTGTAACGTGTGATTAGCCTGAAAAATGGCTCAGAGCTCTGACAGGACCACCGCTGATCTGTTCGTCTCCGTTCTTTCCTCGTTTCTCTCCATTCTCCTCAGGTTTCCTGGGTGCGACGGCACCCCACTCCCTCCCCAACTCCGCTGCCCCAAATGCTGTTCTGAACAGCTTAAACTCCTCCATGAGCCCTCTGCAGACGCCGAGCCCCAGCACTCCCACACCGTCACCCTCCCTCTGGCCCAGTTCACTCACCAGCACCCAAGGTTCGTAAACAGCATTGTTGGTATCGCCACTTTTAGACCAGTACTTCAATTTAGAGGAATTGCTCTTTAATCTGCTGTGATACTGTGAAGTATTAGGGGCGTTTTAGTTCTGTTTTATTCATATAGCATAAATTCACAACATGCATAATCTCAAGGCACTTCACACAGCAAGTGCAAGACCTTTAAATATTAGGTTATAGAGTGAAACCCAGTAATTATGAGTTGTAGGATAAAGAACAGCTTTATTAAAAAAAAGCCATTAAGGTGTTTGACAAAAAGTTGCAGTCATTTCATTATTGTACAATCTTAAAAAAAAATATCGACTTCTAAGCTTTGAGATTTTCAAATCATTTATAAGTGCTTGTTTAATCTAGAAGTCTGTGAATAGGATGGCCCCGCCACCCCTGGGGGATTTTATCAAAAAGAAAATGGTATTAGTGGCACAAGGTCAGCCACCAGGGGTGACTGTGAAGTAAACTTTAGAAAGTCCTCCTTTGCACACATGCATTATCTGTTAAAGGTTGCACAAACTGGAATACTTTACTTATAGCTATCAGAGAAAGCTCCACTTTTGTCAGTTTTAAGAGACAGTTTAAGACATGGCTGATTGACAATCAAATGTGTGAATATTGAGGAATACAGGCACTTTAGCTATATGCACTTTATGACAGGCTCTGCCTAGAAAGCACTTTTCTAAAATAGTAGCACTTTAGGGTAGGTTTAACCCAGTCAGTGTTAATTTGTCGGTGTCTTTGTTTTACTATATTGTTTTTTTATACATCTGTATCCCTGTATGTTTTTCTTTTATGTGTGGGACAACGGATGAAATTAGCCTTGTGCTAAATCTGGCGTATTGACTGCAATCTTGTGTAACCTATTATGAGATTGTATGTTCATTAATATGCACTGTCCTGTCCAAATAAATAAATAAATGAAATGAAAAACGGGCATGGAGGTAACATTTGAAGACAAAACCTCAAATTTAAACATAGGTAACATGTATAAACACTAATTTAAATGAGAAAAACCTGAATATTTTGTGCGATTATTGTGTCATAAATTTCAGTGAAAGAAATTAGAAGTTTTCTTAGAGAAAAGTCACAAATCTGTGAGATGAAAACAGAAAAAGTGGTTTTTTTTTTTGTTTTGTTAATTTAATTACATTTTATTTTCATCAAGGAACGTCATTGTTTCACTTTGCATGGTTGGATCAATCTATCTAATCCATTGATACATCTATTAGTCACTATTTCAAACAATATGGCTTCAGTTTGTCACCAGAGTCCATGTTCTGAAGACGTTTAGACCCTTAAATGTCGTAATGCTGGAGCCAAAGACGCTCCCGTTTTCGACACTCTACACCTGGATTATCGATAAATCTGGTGATCTGTTGTATTGTTTCCGACTGTACTTCAAATCCCGCTTGAACTGACCATAGATTTAACCACCGATAGCCTCACTTCTGTCCACTGTGTTGTCGTTCCTGATGCACAAAAGCTGTCGCCTCATTCAAGTCAGTATGTTGCTTTCCTCTAAATAGACCAACTTCACTACAGCTTCAAAGTCCGGATGCTTGTGATGAAGTTAATTCTAAATCACGAGTATTTCTTTATTGATAAATCCAATTTAATCTGATTAGATAATCATCTACAGGCAAAAAAAAAAAGACACGGCAAGCAGTAGCTTCTGTGGTGTGTCGAGCTTTTTCCAACCTTGCAAAGTGAAGTTTTTTGAGAATATTGGAGGATTTTTTTCATAAATTTGCAACTTCAATTTAAAAAATTATTTGTTTTTTTTCTGAAACTTGTACCACCTTCTCCTGGCTCAGTAATTCAATATTTGTATTACTTTATTTGCTTACGACAGCCCTAAAAAACTACTACAGTGAAGACATTATACCATACCTCATAGAAAACACATTGAACATGTGAGTGAACTTTCTATGTCAGTGGTTTGACTGTCTTTTCCTTTCACGGGGAGCTGCTGATCTCTTGATCCTTTGTTTCAGTTATTTTTTTGAACCAACAGAGAGACGTATCGACAGACAGGAGGCCTTCAGAGGAACGTTTCCCTTATGAATCATTCAAGTTTTGAAAAATGCTGCTCCTACATTCTTTTGTTTCAGGCTTCTCATCTCAGCTCATGCTGCATCCCGCCACTCAGGCCACGCTGAGCAGCATCCTGCTGTCAGGCGTGCAGGGTTACACTCAGTCCACGCCGTCGCCTCCGCCTGGCCTCGCACCCATCGACAAACAGCCCAACGGGGTTCCTGACTGCACTCTTAACGGACATGTCAAGGTTGGCCTTGTTTTTATTCTACAGGCTGCATTACTCAGAGTTAAACTTAGAAGTTTTTATTTAGTAAATATTATTTGTCTTGCATACTTTTTGCTGTGTATTTTTTTAATTCTTTATTTTGCCAGGTAAGAACGATTTCTTATTTGCAATAATGCCCCAGCAGGAAAAAAAGACAACAAAATCAATCAAAGTTTATATGTATAGCTCTTTACAACAGCCCAAAGGGTGACCAAAGTGCTTCACGGTAAAAAACAAGAAAATAACTTAAAAACAATAGTTACTTAAAACAGAACAAACAATCACACTCGCACTCACACCTACGGGCAAATTTAGAATAATCAATTAACCTCAGCATATTTTTGGACTGTTGGAGGAAACTGGAGTACCCAGAGAAAACCCACACATGCACAGGGAGAACATGCAAACTCCATGCAGAACGACCCCGGGAAGGCCAGGACCCTAACCAAAGATCTTGTAGCTGCAAGGCGAAAGTGCTAACACCACCCCACTGTGCAGCCCGTAAAATATACAATAAAACAATAAAATAAAACAGCAATAAAATACAAAATCTAAAAGAAATAAAAGTAATAAAATGTCACCATGTCGCTAGGTATGAAAAGCCATTTTAAACAGTACAATAAACAATACATATACAAAAAAGGACGCACGTGTTTAAACAGATTAAAAACAGCCTAAAATAATGTTAGAAATTCAGTGAAAACAGCCAGCATGTGCAGCAGTCAGCCAGGGTCTGCTGCTGCTTCTGCTTAAACATGTAAAGCAATGGAAGAGATGACAGTTTCAGAGATTTTTGGAGGGAATTCCAATTGATTGCTGCAGCAAAGTGAAAGGAATTCCTTCCAAAGACAGTAAGAACTTTGGGGATAGAGAGTGTTATGAAATCACTGGATCTCAGGTGGTAGTTGTTATGGGATGGATGTAGGAGGTTGGAGAGGTACTGAGGCGTCTTCCCTGATAGGGTCTGGTAGATGAGTAGAAGCCAGTGCTGGAGTCATCTGGTGTAAAGGGAGGCCAGAACACCAGTTTGTAAAGGTCACAGTGGTGGGTGGAGAAAGGTGCACTGGTAGGAAGGCAGATGGCTGAGTGATGAAGGACATCAAGCCTGTTAATGGCCACTTAGGAGCCATTTTATAGATGACATCACCGTATGTATGTCAATGTATGTTTGTGTTTGCCTGCATGTATAGCACCCTGGCTCAGTCTATGGAAGGTTAGCAACAGCGTCGCTTGCAGAAACTGTTTTGAGTCCGGCTCCATGCGACTCGGTCCAGGAAGCCAGCGGACACAATCCATCAGAACCGCTGTCGAGCAAGTCCAGCCCAGATGAAGGTATTCCTCATACAGAAACATGTCCTTGTCACTACCTTGTGTTGTTGGTGTGTTTTTAAACTCTGACCCCCAAGCAGCTTCTGGATTTTTTTTTTTTTTTTAACTTCTGTGGGGTCATTTTTCACCAAACTGTGAAGTCCTGCACCTCTGTGGAAACAGCACAACCACTGCTAGAAGTAGAGAGAACTAAAAAATGTCCTTTCTGCAGCATAACGCATTTAAAATTCTATAAATCATAAACAACAAAAAATTAAAGCTGAATTTCTTTTATTATTCATTATACAAAAAAAGAAATACCCTTTAATCAGTGTGTGTAACATTTCCCACAGGTGTTATTGATACTGGAAAACAAGTAGTGTATCTACATACTTCACTCCTTGCATTTTCTAAGTCATTTCCTTACATGTCTTCTGTCTGCTCTGTGTAAACTCAGCCTACAGGTCAGCCAAGTACAGCTGAAAAGTCCCTGAATTTTTGTGATGTTACTGTTAGGCGCAGCTAATTCAAACATGTCTTCTTGGTTGCATTGAGAAGCTCAGAATTTTTTGTTTTTCACAGCATTTGGTTAAAACAAGCTGTTTATTTATGCTACATTTTTAAATGAGACATGTAGAATATAGGGATTTTGATGAAATAGCCCAATTTTAAGTTGAGTTCTAGAAGTTACACATAAGTTCATGAACTGTTGGAAAGTTTAAGATCTGACAATTCCTCCTGTTTCTACAGTTGCTTGCTCTGATAAATGGTGTAATTTTGACCTTCTAAAAAAAATAATAACATGCCTTTAAAACCTGCCAGCAGGTTTTGGGGTTCAGAGGGTTAGTAGATCAAATGACTTGTGAGATTATCTTTGTTTAAGGATCAAGTAATACTTTAATGACCCACATAGCTATAAACATATACGTTAAAAAATTGCATCCTTTGCCAAAATAAGAAGTCCTTCACAGAAGTGTAATTATCTGCAGAAACCTTACCTCTTGTGATTTATTTATATTAACATGCTACACAACCTTATGCTTTATGTGTTGTTGTAACCTTGGAAAGACTAAATTTTTAAGGTTGTTAACATTTTCGACTCCGGTTTGCTGGACCTCAGCCTTGCAGACTTAACATAAATGTACAATTCAGGCTTTTCCACTTGAGATTTATGTAACCCTAAAAACCCACATTGAGGAAAATGCCTTAAGTGAGCTGCTTTCTATTCCTCTATACTGTCCCCCTAACCTCATACTCCCTCTGACTACGTTTATTGGAACAGAGACAGATTAACTGCTGGTCTCCTGGCGGTTCAGAAAGGCCCTCATTTCCTCTTGTGTGTTACACTCGCGGTTTTCCCCACAAACCTTCACTCTCACGCGTCTCCTTTTTCCCCGCTGTTTTCTGAGCCGGTCCTCCCCCAATGCGGAGCGTCCTGGTAAGTTTTCCTCTCCCTCCCTTTGCCTCCTCCTGTGTCCCAGAATGTGTTTGGACTGGCTCGCTCCGTCCAGGCTCGACTCTGCAGTGTGGATTGAAGGAGTCCTGGGGAATTGTTTAAACATTAAACCCCAGAGAGCTTCATTAGATTGACTGACATCATATTATTTTACTCTATGCAGCCCATGTAAATTCACATACGCTTGATTATACCCGTGCATAGCCTCACGTGTGCACATCCTGTTACACAGAGCAGGTTCTTGTATGGTTAGAAGCAGATGAAAACCACTGTAATCTCAGCTGCTGTGTTTTTAATTAATCCAGGATCTGAGGAGACTTGTCAGTCTTTAATGCAGGCGCACTTATACTTATGCCAGAAGCTTTCATTTACACTGACTGACCCAGACACTGTTGCGTGCGGCACATAGATGAGATGCAACGTGAAGCGTTTCAACTGCAGTTGTCATTTTGTTGTGTGAGCACAATTAAAATCTGCTTGTGTTTGTGTCCTTCAGGCTCTGACACATTCGTAGAAGTGGGCATGCCCAGAAGCCCCTCTCACTCGGCTAACGGGAGCGAGCTGAAACAGATGCTGGCTTCATGCAAAACGTCATCAGGGAAACGGCAGGCCGTGGAGCTCCTGCAGGGCACCAAAAACTCCCATCTACAGTATGTTTGATTCCAGGGATCATTTACAGCTCCTCTCGTTACTGTTTACTGTTCTTTCAGAAACCATTTACAGCTCATGCTGGCTGGCAGTCCTCCATTAATGCCTTTATTCATAGACCAGAAAGTGCAGAAACACTGGGATGAAATTGCGTTTTGTGGAATCAAACCAAAGCCTACAGAGTTTTATATTTAGATGATAATGTGCCACATATGGACATTTGGGAGTTTAAATATTGTCTGCCATATGGACTGTGTTACACATTCTCACCTCGGATGGGACTTTTATTACAATACCCAGCTGAATCTTGTACCTGCTCAAATCAGATGAGTCTGGAACATTAACAGCCAGAGTGATAATGTGAGGAGAAGATGAGATGGAAGGAAAACTGAGCAATGACTCACGGTTCTCTGCTTTTTATATCATTCGAAGCTTGTTTTCGTCTCTCACATTACAACTTCTGTGTAATTTCAACAGCTCCGACTGTCTCCTGTCGGACGCCGAGTCCAGCTCGTCAGACAGCCCTGTGGCCGACAAGAGGGCGCCGGGCAGCGAGCGGGCGGCCGAAAGGGCAGCACAGCAGAACGAGAGGGAGAGGATCAGGCTGGCACCACAGACCTCCTTCGCCAACATGCAGGTACGCACACATTAAACACACATTTAACACACAAAATGGACAGTTTTGTTGGTATTAACTAGCACATAAGACGTAAAACTGTCTGCTGTTTTTTTTTCAGGCTTTTGACTATGAACAGAAAAAGCTGTTGGCAACCAAAGGTGAGTTGCCATTTGTGTCTCATGAAATACTACAGTATCATTACCAGGATGTAGCCCATAATTTAGCCCTGTGTGAAGACAGACAGCCACATAAATTAAAGGTCACAACTGCCAGAAGGTTCATCAACGTTTATGCATCCACTGACAGCGTCTTTGAAAGAGGACTCCATTTACTCTTTAATTAAACTCTAAAAACGTCGAGCTATTTAACGGAATTATTTGACGTTATCTCCGTTTATGTTGGCATCACACAGCTATGTTAAAGAAGCCTGTGGTGACGGAGGTGCGGACCCCCACCAACACCTGGAGTGGTCTGGGTTTCTCAAAGTCGATGCCAGCCGAGACCATCAAGGAGCTGCGGAGAGCCAATCATGTTTCATACAAACCCAGCATGAGCACCACGTATGAGGTCAGATTTACCAGGCGTCTGTTGCGTTCAATGTGGTTATATTTACACTACTGTTCAAAAATTTGGGGTCACCCAGACAATCTCATGTTTTCCATGAAAACTCCCACTTTTATTCATGTGCTAACATAACTGCACAAGAGTTTTCTAATCATCAATGAGCCTTTCAACACCATTAACTAACACAATGTAGCATTAGAACACAGGAGTGATGGTTGCTGGAAATGTTCCTCTGTACCCCTATGGAGATATTCCATTAAAAATCAGCTGTTTCCAGCTAGAATAGTCATTTACCACATTAACAATGTCTAGACTGTATTTCTGATTAATTTAATGTTATCTTCATTGAAAAAAAAGATTTTCTTTCAAAAATAAGGACATTTCTAAGTGACCCCAAATCATAGAATACTTCATTTCTCCTACTATATACAGTAGTAGATGGATGTTTTTTGAACTCTATTTTGAGATGCACTTTAGTCCCTCTACACTCAGCAGTTCTTTCATTCAGAATGGTTTCCCTGAATGTTTTTCTCGTTATATTCTCTCTCAGGGTTCCCCACTGTCCCTGTCACGATCCAGCAGCCGGGAAGGCGTTGGAAACGGCAGCGACTCTGACAACTGGCGAGAAAGGAACGGCACTGGTAATGGTCTGCCAAGCCATGCCGAGTTCCCCTCTGCTGTCAGCAGCCCGAAGAGGAAGCAGAACAAATCTGGTCAGCAAAGAGCATTTCTGAGAGCTACAAGCACTTTACATTTTTGGCACTGATTGAAGGACTTAATAAATTAAGATGAAAAGGTCACGTTGTCACTTTTTGGTCTTGGACGCACACTGCAACACACTGTAATAATGAGATAAGAAAGGACAGATGAAACATCTTCCCTAGAGACAAAGTGAATTTGTCTGAGAGTCTCAGTGTGAACACTTAAACTGCTTCACTCAGTTTAAGTCAGTGTGTGCATCTGTGCATTTCGTGGTTAATGTAATCACTTATTTATTCATATTGAGGTTCCTGAGTGGCACTTATGCTAACTTCTACTGGATCTACCTGCTAAACCAATCTAGCTTTTCTCCAAACAGGGCCTATATTTGTCTCAACAGTCTAAATTTGAAGCATGTTCCATTTTATCGTTGTAACTACAACTGTGTGATTATTTTAAGCCAAATATTCTGCCTTTGTGTGTCTTTTGCATCAATAATAACTCAGATTCGAGTGAATTTTTGCTGCTTTTTGCTAACATCATGTGATTTTGAGCTTTCTGTTCTTTTTTTTTTTGCTTTAATCCTTTGCTGTGTAGCTGCAGAGCATTACCTCAGCAGCAGCAACTACATGGATTCCATCTCCTCAGTAACTGGCAGCAACGGCTGCAGTCTGAACTCATCTCTGAAGGGCTCAGACCTGCCAGAGCTCTTCAGCAAGCTGGGATTGGGGAAGTACACAGATGTCTTCCAGCAACAAGAGGTAGAACAGACTGTGAACCAGCTCCTTTGGGGTTTGTGATTTTTACTGATGCTGTTGGACTGTAGCAGAGCAAAATTTCCACTTGTAACCATGCTAGTGATGTGGCTGTAGGTAAGCCAGTGAGGGTAGGCCACTTCTCCACTCTGAGCATCCCAATAACTGTTAGATGTCACATTCATGGTCCCCGGAGGATAAATAATGACTTCGGTGACCTATTGTTTTTTCCTCCAGTGCAATCATGAGGTCAGAAGGATTTTTTTTTGATTATCTGAAAAACTTATAAAAATATAAAATTATATTCATCATGCAAATTCCTCAGCATGTTAGCATGCTGAGGAAGCACAGTACTTAGCTGTTCTGGATGCTAACCAGTAGGTAATGGGTAAAGCCAATGGGGAATTGAACCTAAAGACATTAGTTGCAAATGAAAGTTGGGCATCTTTATTCTCCTCTGGTCTCTTAAGTACATGAGTACTTAAATTCTTACATTTCTTCAGTGTAATTATTTGCATTCCAGTGTCTTTTTAATGAAATTTCCATATTTCATATGTAAAAGGAGATGATAATAGAGGGATGTAGGGGAAATGTGAAGGAAGAGGTTCACCACATTTTGCTTCTTCTGTGCCTTTTACATGTATATGTATTGGAGTGGTATGAGGCATTATGCCAGGTGAACTTATATTGCAGCATGTTTGTTGGAAAATTTGATATTTAAATACAAGGTTTTGTTCTGAAAGGTTCCATCATAGTGTTTTGTATTTTAATACTTCACAATACCGTGTGATTATGTGTGTTTGTGGTAGAAAGTCTTCTATAAGTAGAAGTTTCTAAATTGCGTTAATGCTCTGGGTAAATGAACTTGTTGTTGCTTCCAGATTGACCTCCAGACATTCCTGACCCTAACAGACCAGGACCTGAAGGAGCTGGGAATCACCACCTTTGGTGCCCGCAGGAAAATGCTGCTCGCTATCTCAGGTACAAATGAAAAGTTGCATGCACTTTTATTTGCAGTTTATGTTTTATTGTTTATTCTGTGCTATCAGCTGTGCAGTAAAGCTAAAATTGTCCAAAAGTTTTACACAAGACGGATCCAGTACAGAGAAATCCACACTGTTACCACCTCTGCCCCAAGTTGGTCCTTTACCTCACACATAATCAGAAATAGCAGCTGAAGTCTCGTCCTGCTGATGGCAGTGAACACAAATTCACTTATGTGTTTTATTGCATGTGTATTATTTTGTCTGTCTGAGTGGAGCCCAGCTGTGCAGCAGGCTAATAGTGTCCTCCTACCAGCAAAGGTCATCTTTACTTTAAACCTCTGGATTTGGAAGCTAATAGATGTCTCTCATTAGTGACAGACTGTAGTCAGCAAGTTCACAACAGTAGTATTTTAACTAATTTATCTTGAAAAGATATATGAAAACATGTTGCTGTAATTTCCACCAGCAGCAGTAAATCGGATTAAGGCGAATTCTTCTCAGATGAGTGCATTGTTATTTCACCAGCTGCTCCAGCTGCCTCTCTGATGCTGATGTAGGCTCTGCCCCTGTTGTTGCACTCCATCTAATGTGAATGTGGTGGGTGTCACACTTCATTACTGGCATCGTTCTTTGGACATTGTAATTGCTGGAGTTGTTAGGCTGCGTAAGTTGATCATGCTCGTGCTGGGATCATGAGCTTCCTGTCATGGGTATTCTGTAAATGTTGAGTTCAGAAAACTCCGACCAGAGCCGGGGTTGACAGCGAGAGCAACGAGGGGAAACGTCGAGGCCAGAGCTCTGATTATTAAGGAAGTAGAGTGATCCAAAGCCAGAATTGGTTTTTGCTGCCTGTTGCCTCAGCCAAGAGCAGGTCAACTTTCATCTCCCCAGACTGACTCAACGGCTACGAAACAGGAATATGCACGACTGTCTGTCTCTTTGTCTTTCTGCATTTCTGCCTTATAAAAAGATGGAATACCGGTCAAGGCAATCCAGGTTTTAGCTTCCTGCCGGTCTGCCAGTAAAAAGAGCTGCTGGAGAGAGTTTTCTGTCTCCAGTAATCAAACTGAAGGTTTATGCTGGCAGCAGAAGAACACAGCTATCATATGAATAACTCCGAGATGCCAGGGTGTTCCTCTGACATTTTTATGAAAGCATTTTGTCCAAACTGTGCTGTGTAAAACCAGATGGACACAAAGAGGGCTTTTGTTGATCTGAGCAATTCTTTAGTGATTTGAATCCAATTTTCTTGTCATTGTTGATCAATGGCACTAAAAAGAAATGTTAACACACTCTTTGCTTGTATTTGCTTTTTTACTTTGATTTGCTGAAATTCCCATACCGGCACGAGGAGAAGTTTCCCGCATTAAAAGCCATGTTTGTGTCACCTTTCCTGTTGCTGATGTTTTGTGGTCCTTTTTTCCTCCTTCCTCAGAACTAAACAAGAACCGGAGGAAGCTATTTGAGCCACCCATCAGGTCCTCGTTCCTGGAAGGGGGAGCGAGCGGCCGCCTCTCCCGTCAGTTTCACGCCGACATGGCCAGTGTGAGCGGGCGATGGTAGGAGCCCTTGGGCCAAATCCCAAAAGCCGTCCATGATGGGAGACGAGCCTCCAGCGTCTCTCAGTGATGCCCAGGTTTCAGCGGTTGTTCACCCTTTTCAACTTCAGCTGAATTAAGACTGTTCACAATGTTTCCATATAGTATAAATATGTATATGTTTAAAAAAAAGCCATAGTTTTACATGAAGTACCAATAGTTATAAAAAAAAAAATCCATGAGGTTCAGTGTTCACTCCTTATAGGCCCATTGAGTCTATATGGAGCATTTCTATATGAAGGGTGATGTTATGGTTTTGAAAAAAAGGTACTGTCCAGTATTTCTGTCCACTTTTTGTTCAAGGGAACAGGCAGAATGATTAGTACAATCATTTTACCCACTGATACTACCTGCATTTGCGTCATGCTATTGTATCAGTGACATGCACTTTAATAATACTAAATTTTTGCCTGTGAGAGCCTTATTCCTTAGATTGAAATAATAATAACTATGCATTTTTTATTGACTAAAAGCACAGATGCATTTTGTACCAAAACCAAAAGTAAGCACTTAGCCAGCGAGATTATGGCGCCACCAAATGAAGTGCAAAAACAAGTCGGCACACGTCAAGTGGTGACTGGATCAACTTTAACACATTATACCAAAGGAAAGTATCATTGTGGCCTTTGACCTTTCAGCTGCCGTCAGTGTTTTGATTGGTGGACATTCCTCCAAGGTCAGTGTTCAACAGTAGTTTGTCTGTGTATTTCTAGACAAAATGGGGAAAAAAAATTGTACTCATTATGCATTATGATTTTATTTTTAGTTTTTATTACCATTTTAGGCGAATGAGTGGAATGTTTATTGGTAATCAGTTTACATATGTATTTTTTATATGTTCATAAATGAGTTTCTATGATTTTTGTAATTAGTTTACTAGTATCTTTTACTTTTTTCTCCCCTGCCCCTTAATCTGTGGAGCCATGACATGGCTGTGCCATCAGACAGCAGTGGAGATGTGAGGCAGTTAGGCTAAGCTTCATAGGCCTCGCTCTGATTGTGTCAACAGGCATCTTTTTGTGGTTTTCCTGGTCTGTTTATCGTTCGTGATCTTTTGTCTCATCTGTTGTTTGTCAGTGATGGCCTCCCTGTGGCCCTTTCCGTGTGCCTCAGATCTCCCAAAACGCTCTTGCATGTATCTACAACTTGAGATGCCACAACTGTATGCCATTTTTTTTGTCTTCCTATTAACTGGCTGTTCCATTTAGAGCAAAGAAAAGACCTCATAACAGAACAAGGCCGTGCCTTTGTAGCGAAAAGTGCCAATGTACATAACTAGTTTTTCAGCAGGGAGATGTTTTGTTAAGAACACTAATATTTTGGTCTGACCTTACTCTCCAGATAGGAGGTGCATCACACAAAGAAGCAGTATGTTCACAGCCAAGTGGGTTTCATATGAGCATTTCTGTGAGGACACAAGTAAGGAACCAAAGTCACCAGAAGGACTGTGAGATTTAAGATGAAAACAAATAAAAATAAGGATATTTCTGCTATCAGTCATGCGATCTAATATCCCTAAAACATGGTTAAGCAGTGTTTAATAAAGTAACAGGATTATGCATGCCGCAGCAGAATTTATCATCAGAGCTTGTGTTTGTTCTGCACTCCCATATTATGTTCAGTCATGTGTTTTAAAAAGGGAAAACATCCTCTTCCAGCAGTTCATTAACTTTGGATAACTCAAACGTTTTTTTTGTGTGATGTTCTTAAAATATTTCTGAGGATTTAGACCACAAGCCGGTCCATCGTCCAACGTCCTGAGCATTCTTCCAAGTGCAATTAAGTGCCTCTTTGTATTTTTTATTTCTTTTTTTTGTGTGTTCATATTTACAGTTCAGTAAGTATAAAAGCCTCGACTGAGGAATTTCTTATCTTGGTTTAAATGAGAGTACAGTGTATAAAAACTATAAAGTATGTGGACGACACTAATGAGAGATTCACTGCCAAGTGCATGAACATTTATGTCACCAAATTTAATCAAGACAGAAAGTAGAAGCAGCTCTCATACAATCTCAGAGATTTAGATTCACAATGATTCCCTTTAACGTGATTTGTTGTTTGTCACTTTTAACCACTTTTCCAGCCTCCATCACATCTGATTTGAGCCATTTTCAATGTGGTTGTCAAGTTAGTAACACTAAGTAATAGTCTGACATGGTTGCTGAAGCCGACCAGGTAATTCTTTTTTTTTTTTTCTTCCAGTAAGGTCTTAATAAAAGAGGAATAATGCTAATATAGAGAAGGATTCTTTATTCTGAGAGGAAACCGGGGCCGGTTCGCCCCCACTCATCATGGTACTACATTGAAACTGTTGAGCACTGATTCTCCCAGTGCTGTGACTCGTGTTCCTGCCTAGGAGACATTTGTTTTTTCATCCTTCGCCTTGTTTGGAAGCGTTTGCTCAGAGGGCAGTAGAGGTTCTTGTCTTAGCGAAGTGAATGTTGTTTAAAAGAATTTATTGATTCATGTTATTGCAGCTTGATTACGGATCAGTGAAGGGATTCACCAAGTCAAAAAGTTTACTGCCAGCTTGTCTAGTCTTTGCCCTTCATAGAATAGTTTCACAATGTCTTTGTTGTATTAGTCCTATTGTTGTTCCCAAAGGGATTTATTTGAAGGAATCTTTGTACTGCAATCAAATGGTACATTTATAATAAATGTAAACCACTAAGGAAACAATGTATTACACAAACTTTTTGTACAACTTTTTCATCCTATACGACCTTTAGTTTTTTGCGTGAGAAAGGTACAATTCTGCACAAAGTTCCAGAGAAGAATTTGTGTATAAACATTGTCATGTGGCCAAAGCTCTGTTCACTGTGGCATCTTTTGATGGTATTGTTATTCCAACTGTGTTGTAGTACAGATATAAACAGAAGACATTTTGGAGAAACTGTCAAGCAGGCAAAAAAAAAATGTTTGTTTAAACATTCAAATGGTATTATGAAGGTATTAAATATATGCAAACAAACTCTCATTTTGCTTCTCTTTTCTGCACATCGCACAGAAATGTCAGTTGTCCTAAGCCATCAGGATATGCAGACTGTCATTATCTGTATGATTTTGTAACTGTTCTACTTCTAGAAGCCAAAAAAAAAAAAAATAGTTGGCTGCACCAGAGCACAGATATTGAAGCCTCTCCTTTGGCCAAACTTTTTGATGTGGTATTGTGAAATATACCAAAAAAATCACACTAGCAAATTTAAGCTTCTAATTATGATTGTTCAACCACACAACACTTTATATCAGTTTTCTCTGTTCAAAAGCCTCCCAGTTAAACCACAATAACAAACACATTCACACTCTGCAGGTTGGGAGACAACACAGTCCCAGTGCCATATGGTTCTGGTGACATACATGCCTACATGAGGCCTAAGCCACAATGCCAGCATCTGCCTAATCCAACAAAATCAGTCTTTGCCTGACGGAGACTCTTGCAAAGACATAATGCATGAGAACAAATTCATATTAAGCTGTCATCTGTCCCACTGAACACGCAGCTGGACCATGAAAACACTATTTGTCTTCTTCCCTTTTTCCTGTCTTTGTTTTTGCTGTTTTTCAGACATTATACCGTTTTTTTTTTTTGTTGTTGTTTTTTTTGGCTTGATTCGTTGCCAGGAATTGAGTTCAAATGTGAATGCTTTGTTTCCTGCTTAATTTTGCTCTCTGCAAAGCAAAAATACAAGCAGTATTACTGAGAAACTCAGGGGGGCAGTGTTGCCACTAAAAAGAACTGATAAAGCGTGGAGAATGGTAGCTCAGCAACAGACTATTAGATGGTTAGAAAAAAATTCAATAGCAATACAAAATTACTGGTATTCTTTTGCGAGATTTAATATAACTTGATCTCAAAGTAATTCCCATCTACTTATGAGAATGGCTTTTATTGTAACATACAGTCCACTGTCAGGTTTGTGATTGCACTTTTTCAAGCTGTTTCTTGCCTGACGTAGGAAACTGCATCCAGTTTTTCCATTTTATTTATGATGCCATTAATTGCGCCAAACCTCATCCGCAGGCCTCTCTGATTATGGCCACAAATTAATGTTCAGATGGCACACAGAGACAGACGGAGCCTCTCATCCAACACAAATGAGCCCTTAACAAAAACAGGTGGTGCCACTGAACTATGTTTTCTGTGGCAGCTTGTGACTCACTTTCTCCTCCTCTCTGTCATTTCCACAGGTGCTTGGTGAAGTACAGAACACAGACCGCCTTCGTGTTTATGTAACACCAAAACACTGAATGGGATGTAAATACTGGTATGTTTAAAAAAATAAAATAAAAAAAAAAAAAGAGCTCGGGGTGGGACTGTGTAGGAAGGATGTTAAGAAAACATTTGTCATGGTGTCTGCTGCCAATTCCTCATATGATAAACAGATCGTAATAATGAAACCTCACAAAATAGTCATCTGAGGGTAAATCTGTCTCGGTTCTGCAGAAACAAATACACTTTACCTGACAAAAAATACTAAAGAAAAGCTATTGAATCGCAAAGATCAAAGTCTGTCTTTGTCCCACTTAGTATAATTACATGTATAGCACAGCTGGCAATCACTCTCAGCGCCTGGCATGACTAATTTCAATTTCATGTTCCATTGTGAGAGATGGAGACAGTGAAGGACAGCTAAATTGCAGGGGGAAAGAAGTGATGGGCTTTTTTGTCACTAACCAACCATGCATTTACTCAGCATCCCGGTAGCCTCCCCGCTTAAAGAGCAGCAGACTCTACAGCATCACATATTGTTCGCATTGGCCGCTTGCCTCTGCAGGAAAGGTGTAAATGAGGAGAGCTGTGACTTGGTTGCTACCTCACCATACCTGGCTCTCCTCCAGTGGACAATATGCTCGCAGCAGCTGATGAGTCTGGCTCATTGTGTCTTGTTCTTTTTCGTCGCACTGTGCACAATGAGACAAAGAGAGAAAATGCTCTTAGGGTTTGCATATATGCAGCTCCTTTTGCAGTGATAGTATTTTAGGTTATATAAACTTTCACTGATTTATTGCAGTTCTCTGAATATCTGGACACTGTCAGAGGCTTTATTCTTCCTAAATGTTGTTTCTAGGACGTAAAAACCTTTCTATCTCAGGCCCTAAGTTGTGTTTTTGAAGTATTTACATTTATTTCCCACTCAGATTTAAGTTCACTTCTGCATCTATTGACCATTTTCTTCTTCATGGTTTGCCAGGATATCAAAAATTAAGTTTCTTAGCATGGAAACTGTCTTTTTTTTTCTAGTTCTAAATAAGACTTCACCTCTTTGGGCTGCTGTCAACCACTGTTCCCTCAAAGCTGCGCGCTTTCGCAATTGCGCACTGCTGACACGGTCTCCACACACAGAAAATCTGCTGCGCACAAAAAAAAAAAATCCAACCTAAATTGTAAATAAAATAAACACGTAACAATTCATTCTATGCTATTTTTCAGTGTGAGTCAGTGAGTGACCGGTGACTAGCTGCTGCAGCCAATGATGCGATTCACATACGTATTTACCATAGACTGTATATAATGGTATTTACGCAGCTAATCAATGTCAGGCTTCCTTATGTGCAGCCACCTTTGTTCTCATAGATATGAATGAGTAGATAGGACACGCCCCTTTGAGCTGCGTGCTACAGCGAGGCTAAGCTAGTGGGGGCAAAGTTTCAGTGCATTCTGTTGATGTAGACGACGTGAAAACGGAAACAAGTATGCCGTCTCACTGTGCTGCATATAGTTACACACTACGTCGTACGATTGAGACAAGGAAACTTGGAATGACTTTTCATAGGTAAGAATAGTTTTTGGTTCTTTTTTCATTATGAAATCTTGTTGAGAGCTTCCAGTCTATGAGAGCTAACTAGTTAGCCACTAGCAAAACGCTAAGGCGAGCTAGCAGCTTGACAACCAAATACCAGACGATTAATAGTAGCTGTAGTATAGTTGTACAAGCAGTAGTAGTAATACTAAAAGTACAAGCAGCAGTAGTAGTATAAACAGCTGTTAGAGTCGTATAAGTAGTATCAGCATTTGTAATAGTATTACAAGTTGTAGTAGCAGTGCCAGTATCAGCAGCAGTAGTGTGTACTACCACTACTACTAGTAGTAGTCCCATTACTATTACTACCACCAATACTACCAATAGTAGTTATAAAGCCTAACTCATGTATATCCAGATTACCATCTATGTTCTTCCTCCAAACCCATTTTATGATTGGGATTACAGGCAGTTCTTTAGGACTGCTCTCAAATAATTGAAATGTTACTAAACAAGGTTATACTTATCAAATTAAATAGCTCTCGTCTCCAGTATATTGGCGAATTCGGTTCTTTGTACTTAATTTATTAGCATGATTTCTTTTTAATATGTTGTGTACAGACTTAATTACTTCTCTGTCTACTTTTCTTAGTCCATGTAGGTTTCCCAGAGACTATGGGTTGAGGAGGAAGTGGAAGTTTGTCGGCTTAGACCTGGTGTCATTCCATCAGTGTTAAACTTCCCGGCTCATCTTGGAAGAGTACGTGCCAGAAAGACCACGACCAAGCAGCCTTGAGATCTTAGACAGCGTCTCCCTGAGGTGGGTGTCAACGGTGTTCACAGTCAGGTCTGTGGTAATCCCGTCAAAAAACAAAACAGAAAAAAATCTAGATTATAAATCAACATGTAACCAAAGCACTCTGTGTATAACGCCATAGTATAGGATGTAGTTCAGAAAACGTCAAAATATAGTATGCTTTACTCAAGAATAACATAGTATGGCCTGTAGTTCATAGTACAGCATGTTGGCAAGAAAAAAAAAACAAAACATAGATTATTATGTGGTTCAAAAAGCGCAAAATGATAGGATGTTGCCTAAAATTGTCATGTATGATATGTGGTTCAAAAAATGTCATAGTGCAGTATATTGTCAAAGTAGTATGTAATTCAAGAAAACATCAGAGTATGTCATCTAAAAAATGCCATAGAATAATAATTTCATTGCACAAGTAAAAGTATAATAACTTTTAAAACTGTTCGAATTCTTATATGTTGCTAAAAAAAACTAAAAGAAACTAAAACAAAAAAAGTCACAGTAATATGTCAATTAAAAAAGCCTATAGTATAGCGTGTCGCCCAACAAACATCATAGTATAGCATGTCGCTCTAAAAACGTCACAGTATAGCCTTTAGTCCACAGCTGTCAGTAGGTGAGGAGCAACACCAAAACAGTCCAAACGCTGGTTTCCAGAGGGTTAGACGATAATTTATTTGAAAGAGTAAGTTTACAACAACACAACATGTGAGGGGGTTAAAAACAAATGGGTGTTAGTAAAATAAAAATAAATAAACAGAACTAGAAGTGAACTTCATGTTGACATTGATGGGCATTCCAACCAGGAACAAAGTAAAAGATAATCAATATGAAAAAAAAAACTCTTCCTGTTCACCTCTTAAAACCCAAAAACACACCACAGTAGCAGCCTAAACTAAAACTACCAATGGGTTCCCTGTTTTCCTTTGTGAACAATTCAGAGGTCCCTCTCTATCTCCCCACACATCCACCAACCACTGGAACACATCTCCAAAGTTCTGCTGGACCAGCTCAGCTTCCCCTCAGAAGAAGTGCTGCCACCTGCCAGATGAAGGAGCCTTTTGAGAGGCAGCTGGCATCGTGATTGGACTGTACTTTGGTCTGTTCCAGTCCAGCTTCAGCTCCAGAGACGGCAGGCGGGACGAGTCAACGGAGGCCTGGTGGACGAAGGCATGCAGCTGAGTACAATCCAGAAAACAACAGAGGAGGAGTGCAGGGCCAGAACAAACAGAGTAGCATCGTATGTCTCTTAGAAAACATCATAGTATAGCCTTTGGGATGAAAAAACGCCATCATATACATTGTATATTGTACATATAACAAGTCAAAGGAAAGAGACATACATTGTAGAATTGTAGTAATTGTGGGCTGACTGATTTACTGATTATCAGTATTTTATTTTTTACTGATTTATGGTAATAAATACATTTAAAAATGGTGCTACTTCGGCTCTGAACCTTTATCTACCTGTGGTCACTCTGTCTTCTGGAGTGATTTGATTGGTTATACGTCACGAATAAAACTCCTTTAACTTAACATCTGGAAACAAAACAAAAACGTATCAACAACGTTTTCTGTTAAAGTTTGTGTTCTTGTAGGTTTAACTCCAAGATTTTAAATACTTTCATTTACTGCAAATGAATATCCAAATGAATATACTCCAAATGTCTCACTAATAATCATTATCAGCCTTAAAAACCCACAAAACACCTCTCTGTACTCGACCACACTTAGTACAGTCCGGTTCCCCCTTCTATAAATCTGCTTGGAATCTTCCACTTCCTGTTTGTCAAAGTGGCCTTCTACCTGGACAGGTTTTGTTGGAGCTCATGCAACAAACATTTTGGGTAACTGCACTTTAATATGGATGGATGACACTGAATTACAGTCTGTATTAATGAGACTGAGTTAAGATGTGTAGCTGTCATTAAATATGAAATTATTTCTCAAAATTCACAGAGAAAAGTCTGAAATGTTTGCTAGGTTAGCGTCCCACATGTTCTTTGGCTCAGCTAAAGCTAACTCTCTCCAACTTCTGGATCTCGAGTTGCTTGTTGTTAAAATATCTTGCTAGATTTGCTGAAGCTCAGAAAGTCTGAGATGTTTGTTAGAAATAAGCTCATTCTCACGTCTTATCTGAACTATCTTCTTTTGTTTGAACTTTCCCTAAACTTAGGAGTTAATGAAAGAGCATCACATCCAGACTCAGTCTAATTTATGTAGGGATTAAACTTCAGTGTCATTCATTGATGTTAAAGTGCAGTTTTTCAAATGTTTGTTGCACATGCTCCCGACCAAACCAGTCCAGGTGGAAGACGATGTGAAGAGAAAGCTCCAGAGGATGAATATCACACATTTATGTTGGAAATAAATGTCCTTCAATTTGACATTGTCATGCAAATGATGTTCAAATCTTTGAGTACTTTGCTGATGTTTGTTTCTAAGTGTTTTTTGACACTCGGCCCCAAAGATTAAAACCTTTTACGGCTCACAAGCTGCAACAATTCACACATTATCAACTATCTTTCTGACTAAACTAAGATAAAAAGTGAAAAACTGCCTGATTCCTGCATCATGAATGTAAATCTTTTTGGTTTTTATGACAGTAAACTGAATATATTTGGGTTTGACATTTGAAAAAACCAAAACAAGAAATTAATTACTGGAGAAAACGACAGATTAATGGACAAAGAAAATGTGTTTTACAACATATATGGCTGAATTACTCCAACATTACAAGATACATACAATTTTAATTCAATTTTATTTATATAACGCCAATTACAGGTCAAATTGTCTCAAGACACTTTATATTTTTTGTCATATTTAAAATATGACAACGTAAGAAATTTAAACCTCTTGACTAATCCAATTTATTATTTGGTTTTTAAGAGACTAATGGACAACTAAAATAACTTTCTCCACTAAAACTAATGAACATGAGGTCAAATAGAAGGAACAGTTTTAAATACTGCAGTCCCACGACGACAAGAATAAAGTTTCTCAACAAAAACTAAATCTGCTGGTGGATTCCATTAATGTCCTAATAAAGGATAATAAAGTGTGATACTAAAGGTTTGTGGTGCTAAAAATCTCCAAGTAAAGATATGAAGTTGAACATCTGGATGGAGGTTGATAAAAGTTGACCTCCCTTCATTTCTCTGGAGCGACTCCATGGATTTTATGGATGGTGGTTAAAGACCTGCTCTTCTAGTGGTCTTCCTTCTAGTCGCTGTAAAAAGTCAGTCCATCCTGGCCGACTTCAACACCTTTTCATGACAACTTGTTCTGCATCCGACCTCGTGGAAACTCAAGAAACTCGGGAAAACCCATCGAGACTCGAAGAACTCGTGGCGACTCGAAGAACTCGTCGGGCGGGGGAAGGTGTGGTGGGTGGTGGGGGGAGGTAGGGGAGTAGAGGGGGGAGGCCGCCACCCACATCTCCGCCTACTCTCCGCCCTGACTCCACCCAGACTCCGCCTTGGCTCCACCCATGTGGTCACTTGGAAACTACGAGGCCAAAGGGACGACGAAATTATGTCTTTGTATCTGATCTGTAGCTCAGTGAGTTAAGGATTTGCCTATGGAGCTGCAGGTCGCTGGTTCAAGACCAGACACTTCTTAAATTTTCTCAAAATCCTGACAAAGACAAAGAAAGAAAACTGCCACTGGCGGGTCTTGAACCTGCGACCTTCCAGTTGGTAGTCACTCTTCTTTTCCCCTGAGCTACTCGCTCAGATACTAATTCTTCTTTTTTTTGCGCATTTATCATCTATTTTTTGTCGTTTTCCAGTTTTTTTTTTAACTCGAGTCTTGACTCGACCGTTTTTCTCAGGAGGTTGGACTTCAGCCTTTGTGCTGGAGGGTGGAACCCTCAGTTCCAAGACTTTCCAAGCCTCCACACCTCCCGAGTCCTCAGGACCTGAGCTTTCACACAGTCTGAGGGCTGAAATTTTCAAAGTCCCACAGTAGTTCTCTGGTAGATTTAACTTTCAGACAGTCCAAGGTATGAAATCTTCCAAGTTCCTGAGTACTTCTCTGTTAGTTTGAACCTTCAGACAGTCTGAGGACTGAAATTTTCTAAGTCCCACAGTAGTTCTCTGTTAGATTGAACCTTCAGACAGTCTGAGGGCTGAAATTTTCTAAGTTCTTGAGTAGTTCTCTGTTAGTTTGAACCTTCAGACAGTCCGAGGACTGAAATCTTAAAAGTTTCTCAGTACTTCTCTGTTAGTTTGAACATTCAGACAGTCTGAGGACTGAAAATCTAAAAGTTCTTGAGTAGTTCTCTGTTAGTTTGAACCTTCAGACAGTCTGAGGGCTGAAGTTTTAAAAGTTTATCAGTACTTCTCTGTTAGTTTGAACCTTTCGACAGTCTCAGGACTGAAATCTTAAAAGTTTCTCAGTACTTCTCTGTTAGTTTGAACTTTCTGGTTAACAGAAGCCTTAAAACTTGTGACCATGAGTCTTGATTTCACATTTAGACCATCCATCTGAGTTCTTCTCAGACCTTCACCTGTGGGTTTTTTAGAAATCTTCAACAAACTTTGATTCTCTTCACTGAACAGTAAAGTTTGTGGAGATCAGAAGGTAACATTAGTTTGATCAATGCCTTCAACTACTAGTAGACATTATCTGGAAAGCAGTTTTCTGAAATGAGTTCTTAGTAAATCTGTCCACAATCAAACCAAGAACACAGAAAGAGGAAATGTTTTAAGAAACAACTTGATGTTTTCATTTTAGACTAGAAAACGCTTTAAGACCTTCATGTTTTTGCTCTTTTTGATCGTTTTATTGTCTCTTCTGTTTAATTTGATCTTCTAAAGTCTAACTGGTGTCTTTTGAAATGTTTTGTCTTTAGTTTGATTCTTCTTAAACGTTTAGTTTTGCTCTTTTCTCACCTTTTATTCTTCTCTAATGTCTGATGTGATTTCCAAATGTTTCATCTTTTTAATGTTTGTTTGTTCAAATGTTTTATCGGCTTGTTTGAGTTTTTTTTCCTTTCCCAATATTTAATGTTCCGATTAAATCTTTAAGGTTTTTCTTTTTAAATGTTTTACCACCTTTTAATGTTTAATTTTCTTTTTAAATGCCTCATTGTATTTGCTGTTTAATTCCTATTTGAAGTTTTATTGTCTTTAAGATGTAATTTTCTAATTAAACATTAAATTTTTTAATTAAATATTTTGTCTTTTTAAAGGTTTAATGATGTAATTAAATGTTTTGCATTTTTTGAAATGTTTCATATTCTTCTAGTTTAATTGTATTTTTTTAAATGTTTAATTATGGAAAATATTTTATCTGTAATTTTTAATATTGTAGTTTTTAAAATTTTGTTTAATTTCATAATGACATATATTGTATCTTGTTGAATTATCTAATTCAATATTTTGTCTGTTGAATAGCATTTAATTATATTTAATGTTTAACTATATTAAACATTAAATACATACGTCTTAAATTTCATAAATCTTTTTAATAATAAAACTTTTAAAAGTTTAATTGTATTAATTTTTTTCTTTGATTTAATTGCTTTTTCTTATGTAGTTTATTTCTTTAATCTTTTTTTTCTGTCAAGATTTTAACCCCAACCTTAAAAATGAAATAAACCCTTAAATCACAATGAAAATACTTCTGTTGTCACAATCATGAGTTAGTCAATTATTCAGTTTATCAATTCAACTTTATTTGTTTAGCACCTTTTACACAGATGATAAAACTAAACAAGCAAAGAGAAAAAACTATGCTAAAACTATGATTAAAACTCAAAAACATAAAAAAAAAAATTTAACATGGTAATAAAATCTGTTGTGTTCAGGGGATGGAGGGAGTTTATTGAAGTCTTCTTGGGCTCACATGGGAAATCATTTAAAATATAAACTTGATATTCAGTCTAAGGAAACTGCAGAGCAACAGAAGAAGAAACAATATCTCCTGTTTTCTCCTTTAATGACTCGACTCTTCTTGTGCTTTCAGACCAAAGAACTACAGACTCTTCACAACCTGCTCAAACTCTTGGTACAGGACCTCACCACACGGGTCAAGAAGGTTTCCATCTCATTTCTACTCTGAAGCTCACCTTCTCCTGCTCAAACTGCTGACAAATGTTTCTGCTGCTCTGAAGTCTGGTCTCCAGAACTTCCTAAAAACTCTCAAAGTCTCTTCTGCTGCAGGTTGCTTTGTAGAACTGTTCCAGAAAACCTCACTAAACCACATGGAGGGGCCTCAAGATAGTCGTCCAAATGAAACCATACAAAAACCAAACTAGCACAACCCAAATGCTAAAGTCTCCTGCAGCCTACCAGAGAACCTTGAGAACAGAGAATCAGGACAGGAACTCTTACCTTCTGGACAACCAACGCTGGTTCTCAAACAAGAACACAGAATGTGTCTGACCAAAAACCTCTAAAGACTCACTACAGCCAAGATAAAGACACAGCTGCACCAAATCTATTAATCACTGCACACATTACCACCATGTGCTAACTGTGGCTAAAGAACCTCATTTACCAAGACAACTATCCAGTACAAAGCCCTACAACACACCAAGAAACACATTAAAGACGATTTTACTGCTGGAAGCTGCAAGCCAATGCCTAAACAACAAACTAAAGCAACGAAGCCAAACCCAGTTCAGTGGTGAACAGAAGCAGAGGAAATGTTTGTCTGCAGCTAAATAAAGCAGGAAGACACTGAGCTGCTCAGGTGTTCCTGATAACACCAACCAGCTGCTCAGGTGTTCCTGATAACACCAAGCAGCCACCTGGACAGCCAATAGGAACACAGCTTCCTGGAAGTCCAGAGGGCTGGCTTAGTGAAGGAAATTTAGTTTAAAGTTGAAGCAGAAAGTTAATAAAGAAAGTTGAAAACCACCTTCTGATACCTGAAATCTCTGAGTTTTCACACAAAGAACACCTGAACATGTCAAACTGGTTCCATAGTAGAACCATCATTGTAAAAACATCATAGTATGGTGTGTTGCTCAAAAAACATTAGGACCCGGCTGTCAGGGGACAAACATGTAAGAAACATGAGAACAGAGAGAACCCAACCAGTAGGTCACAGTTTATCATCCCCCAGTCATCTCCTGAAGTCCATATGGTGAGAGACATCAGTATCTGGTTGTTCATTTACCAGAGGATGCTTATAATCATGCTGATGTGGTCTGTACTCTACAGTATTTTAGTGACTCAATAAATGCCTAAGTTGTTTTTTTTTTTAAATGCTTTTTAGTTTTTAATAAACATTTAACAGCCTATATGTAATCAATAAATGGCCTTTGCCTATCTTAAGAAAAATTCACTCAGAACTCTGATATGTTAACAGTATTAAATAAATCAATAAATACATGCATACACACAAAAATAAGTTAATACATTAACTGTGTTAAGATAAGATTTAGATTTTTAAAAAAGTTGTTTATGTTTTTGCAGAATCCAGTATTGCTCACTGGTTGGTCATTACATTTTGTTAGCTTGATTTCACTGTTTAAAATGATGCCACCTCTTTTCAGACAGAACCTGTGATAATAAAACAATACAAAATTTTTAGTTCCGTGTTAATAAAGCACTTAAAGCTTTAAGTATGGCTAAATGCTTTTTTCAAAATTAAATATATCACTCCTTAGGTGGTAGTGGCCCCAAGTTCAGTAAAGTTGGAAAGATATTCACAGATTGGGACTTCCAGCATCAATAACTCATTAGATATAGGTTGTCAAAACATAAACGGTGCCTCTTTCCCATTGTTGCAAGGCAGACAACGTGCTACAAGCCCAGTTTTATCAAAAGTAGCTGTCTTTCAAGCTACAGGAATAACATTGGTGTCTATGGAGTGAACAGGGTCCGTCTGCAATTTGCAAAACCGCTGCAACAGTAAAGAGAGACAAATATTCAATGACTTCACTCTTATACATTGTAGTGTCACTAAAATCACTGCAGCCTTCAACTGGCTCCTGTTGACAAAGTGTTTTAACAGAAATGTAAATGCTGTAATTTGATTCTTTTAATGAACCATGTAACTTGAATGGATGTGATGCTGGTGTGACCACAGTGCACACGTCTGATGTTGCTCACAGTGGTCCAAGGGACGCTCAGGGAGTTTGTGTGTTTGCTCAGGCTCATGAAAAATTAGAGGGAACATTGCTGTCAACTGTCAGTTCAGTCGATGTCTGACTGACGTGACCAATCACCACCTCCAGTTTTCATTAGAGCCAAACCCTAGTGTCACCCCTGGGTCTCATCCATCTGTCTAAACTCCATCTGGAGGGTCTTTAATAAAAACTGCATTTTCACAACACGGCATATTGGTAAATGTCTTCTATAATGATGTCTCTTAAAGGATTTGTTTTACATTTGGAAAATGCACTTTGATTGTTGTACATATTCACGAAATATGGAATAAAGCAGCTGGTTAGGTTATTTTAGCCTGAAGGCTGGCAGCAGTGGGACATATCTGGCCTCGGACTGACCAAATAAGGGCAACAAAACCTTCCAAAGAGTCTATTTAAAGCTCACTAAATAAATAGCTGTAGCTCATTTGCTTAAACTGTGCAAAAACAGATATAAAAACAACAATTTGTGGTTTTACAGTTTCTTGGCAACCAGCAGAGACTCCAAGATGTTAATGTCCCCCGTCCAAAAAACAAACCAGCATATGTCCCCCTGTTAAAAAAAAGGGAATTCAGTGTGTTAATTTGTGAGTGTTATGGATGCTATTAGGTGGGTTTCCATGTCTTCAGCCAGACTAGCTGCTTCCCTCCATTTCCAGTCTTTGTGCTTAACCAGTTAATCGGCTTCTGGCTTTACAGCTAAATTTTAATCTCCTCATCTAACTCACCGCAACAAAGCAAATAAGCTTATTTCCAAACATGTCAAACTATTCCTTTAAGCTTTTCCTGCATTGTGTGCCCAATTAAATTCATTGTATTAATAACCTTTTTAGACCCATTTTTAATTGGTCTCTCCCGATTAAATCAAAATTCAAATGAGCTCACATAAAGCGAAGTTTCACTGGAGACCTAAAGACACATTTCTGTTATCACACTGCAGCTAAAGCCGAGGCCCGGACCTGACACTGCAAATCAATGACACGCTTCATTTACTGCCCTAAAATGCCAGACAAAAGTGTTTGTGGAATGAAGTGACACACACACACGCATTGACCCCTGGGGACTTGGTATCATTTGCTGCTAATTCAAAATATTGAGGCCCGTGTTCTATATAACATAACTGACCTCCTGTATGAGAAGTGATGCGTAGTGACAGCAGGGAGTGTGCATGTGGGTGTGCGAGACGTAGAAAAGCACAGAGCAAACATAAAGACAGATAAGATGTTTGGATAGGACTCACCCGTCTTTCTTCATCCTATTATTTTCACACCTATTTGGCCTGTTTTCTTACTACACCTTCCTTCCTCCTGTTTCTCCATCTGTCACCGTGAGCTCGTGTGGCCTCGAAGCACAGCAGAGCGAGCCAATCAGAGTGGGCTGCCAATACAGAGCACACTATGACCTATAGGGTGCACACACAGACACACACTGACATAGCAGAGAAATATGAGATTTAAAGAAAGAAAACCAAGAGGAAGCCAGAAGAGGAATGTGGATTGAGAATAAGGGATAAGAGGGAGTGGGATGAACTTGGTCGGGTGTCGCTTTCCCTCATCCTTCCTGCAAGCTCTACTGGAAACACTGATGCTAACACAGAACGACTCTGGCTGGAGGGGATGCGGGTGGGTGGAGAGAGAGAGACAGAGGATGGATGGATGGATGGAGGTAGGATGGATCAGAAAGGAATCCTCCAGAATCGGTCAGCCTCATCCTCCACCTCCTCCTGCTCCTCCTCGCCCATGCTGGATAAGCACAGCAGGGAGAAAAGAGGAAGGGGGAGGGAGACGAGGCGACAGAGAGGAATAGATGGTGGCACAGGCCTATTCAGCAATGAGGTTTATTGAAATTTGCTGTACTTAACGGCATTAGCTGTGCTCTAGTTCTTTTTTGTTTATGTTTTGGTCACAGCTCATGGACTTTTGATTTCAGGGATTAAAGTGGAAAGGATGCAGGATGTGAGGATATCAGCACATAAACGTATAAAAACCATGACGCCAACTTCCCTACATCCAAAACTTTGCTTTCAAATTAGCTATCATTTCATCTGTTGATCCTGACACCAGCAGCATCTTCTCCCTCAGACACAGATGGCCGTGTGTTTGCAGGGAGTGATCAGCATGCTGACCTTCACTTTTAATGAGTTTCATTTCCCAGGCAGGAAATTTGAGCCAGATGCAGTGATGCCCTCGTGAAATCTGAGCGTGGAAATATATGCAGGCCTTTGGTGGTGCGCCTAATATGTTTCCCACTGAATCCGAATGCCACAGCGATTATGAGCTTACCGGGAGTTTAATTCGCCTGCCTGCCATAACCCAATTTTATTTTAATCCTTGCAATCTGCATGAAAATGCTCGCTGGTTTACTGTAACTATCTGATGGAACATGATAAATGTGAGAGTGGTCAAGCTGATCTAGCCTTCTCCTCCTGTTGTTAGAGGTGCTGTGTCAGTGTGCATCACCAGAAGAGTTGGGGTGTTTTCCCTCTCACAGTGCAGCCTATGCAGATCTTGACCAGCATGACTCAGGGGTCCTATAGGCGCAGCTACAGAATATGTATAGATAAGCACTCTGTGGCCTGTCCTCAGGGCCACTTGTGTAACACCGAGACAGACCAAAACAAATGGAAAGTGACATTGCCTCACTCTGATGCTCCCCTGCAGAGTGGGAAAGGCTTTAGGGAACATAAGAAGGAAATAACACCACAATCATCAGCACTTACTTAGTCAAATGCTTATTAAAGGTGCCTGCAGTCTTGCTTGGCCACAATTTAGGCGCACTTGACCTTTTGTGGCTCCCCAGCTGCTCCTGCAGGCCTCTGATAAAGAGGGTGTGGAATCTAGTGGAGATAATTATGAGAACACACCCACACCAGAGCATAAAGTATGGGTTTGTGGCTCTGACCTGACAGTGTTTTTGCATTTTATTATGTGCCATTATGTCTGGGGCGCAAAGAAGGATGGTGTGTGAGATGAAGAGGAAGCAGAGGCTTTTCATTCATTGATTCATTACGCTGTGCAATATGTCAGCCTCTTCCCCCTTCCCCTCAGCTCATTATTCTGTGGTCCACTTGCACCTGCGCTCCTGCAGGAGAGGGCCACACCTCACCAAATAAGGACATGTGAGAGGCTCGTTGGGATGACGTTGACCGTGAAATGGGAAAAAGGAATAAAGAAGTGCGTTTGGATGGATGGAGAGAAGGGGGGAAACACCGGGATAATCTGGTTACATAAGAAGCCATTGAATTTGCAGAACGTCTCTGCACTAATCCGCTGAACTATTCATGTTCAAGTGTCCCGCGGCGCCACAACACACACACTCACGAGGGCACACATTGCGCGCACACTTGTGGCTCCAAAAGGCTACAGACGCGCCGCAGAGGACACCGGAGCGCACGTTATAAGATTATTTTAAAAAGCAAAACGCGCATATCTTTCCACACTTACGCGCGTCTCTACAGGAGCTTGCTGTGTCCTCATGTCGCGACTGGCGGCTTGTGCTGTTGGAGCCTGTGACGATTCCGCTGACGCGCCACTCGCCGCACCACCCAGGAGACAGAGAGGAGAGCTGTGAGCAACGGAACGAGCAGTGGACTGACTGGACACCGGGCTTCTCTCTCCTTTTCTTTTCTCTCTCCTCCCCTGCTGCTGTGCAAGTCGCTGCGTTTTTTTTTCTTGGACGACATTTAACGCGCAGTTCACCCAGTAAAGCATCACCCAGAGCTAACCTTCTGCAGAGATGGAGGTACCAGGTTTGGCGCACAACATCACCAGTCCGCTAAGTCCCTGCGAGGGGATGATCAAGGACCTGAGCTTGGACGCCATACAGTTATGCGAGCGCGATGGTAAGGGGAGGCTTGTCTTGCTTTTCACTGGGGGGAACATTTGCGCATGATACCGGCGCATTAGGCCCCATTGTTAATGCCAGAGTCGCCGCAGCACATGAGGTCTGTTTGTCATTGGTTTTTTTAGCCGCATGCTGTACCCTTATTGTGTGTTTTGAAGGGAAATAAAGGGGCCGGTAGCTCCGCTGGTTCCCTGGATGGATGGGGGGTGGTGCGTGTGTGGAATAGCTGAGTGTCTCTACAGTGGTTTTTCAGAGGACAGATGTCTTTGCTGGGAATAAATGTAGCTTTTATCCACGTAAACTGAACTATTTTGGCAAGGTTAAGTCATGAGTGTCTTTATTTCAGCACCACAGACATGGACAGAGGCCAGCAGCCACCCCGCCTATAGCCTAATCAATGCTTCTTGTCTTTTCTCCCCAAAGAGCTGCCTTATTATTTTTTCACATTATCCAAGTTATCCTGTATGCTGAATTTTATTTTTCATCTCATCCACATCTCACAAGGAAAACTCTCCCCTGCTTTTACATTTATAATTCATCAAGTCCTCATCTGTGGCTGACTTGCCCAAAGTTTTCTGAATATTTACCACAAAATGAGCAGCTGAAATACATCAAATTACACATAAGAAACTCAGACAGATTGATAACGCCACATTGGAAGAGCAGTTCGCACATGGGCAGGCTGAAATGAATTGAATGGTGGGGATGGAGAAGAAAAAGCAAGTCATCATCAGCAGAGAATGAGAGGCTAAAACATGGCTGCACCCACATGGGTGTGTGTGAGTGTGTGTGTGTGTGTGTGCACAGGCGGTGCAGCCCTACACACCCATCAGTGCAATCACACACCACTGATTCCACATCTGAGTCGAGGGGCATGGTCACAGGGATGCTTATTAATTAAGACTGCAGATTAATCCACATCCATGGCAGTGAAATATAAGATCACAGCATTTCATAGCATTTCCCTGATCTGGATTTGGATTAGCTGGTTGAAAGCAGGCAGGGAAGTCAATGGCGTGTCTTCATGAAGACCCCTCAGCATCTGATCACAGTGCAGTCATTGTACCACACTCCCTGGTTTTCCTCATCTGCCAGCGCTGCTCCTCACAATGCAATACAACAGGGTGCAGCTTCTATCCTCTTAGTGCTTTCCTGGCCTCAATCTAAAGCTTTAATTTTAATAATGGTGTATATAGGCTGGGGGTTGCACTTCTCTGATGGTCTCTGTGCCAGGTTGGGGCTTCAAACGCTGTGGGTTTTATTGGCGAGCTTTTTGTGATTAGTCTGGTCTTTTCAGCTACAACAGCCACTTGCCTATTTGTAAAGTAGATTATCCAGTGTAAATAGTATCTCTGTGTCCTTGAGACACCCACATACTCTGTGTTTATGGGGCAACAGAGTCACAATGTCTACCTTTTGTGCAAAAATGTTTAGTCTTTGCTGGTGTTATTCATGCTCTGTGAATGGGCTACCTTAATAATCCATATCACCGTCTACAGGGGATGAAAAATCACAACATAATGCATTGTGATTTCATGATAATTTGCTTATATGGTTTGTCATAAATGTACAATATCATCCAAAACATGAGCAATTTATGTGTAATTTGTTGTGCAGGTCTAATCTAAGATTTGACAGACACTCAGTTAGTAGAGGGCTCATTTCTTTTAGTTTGACCCTGAATTTGTTACTTTAAATGACCTCCAGAGATCCTGTATAGTCTCCACTCTCCCTGCCACACCCGCTGTAGACGTCTGCACCACCCTCTTCCACCTTCCTTGGAAATGGAGTGTTGTCTTACCTCGTCGATACGTACATTTTTCCCAAGTACTGCAATCACTTCAGTATTACATAGCCTTCTAAATTTATCTCCCAAAGCCATTAATATTTAATTGCTGGTATGAGAGGCTTATATTGCAAAGCTGAGCCAGCAAATGGATGCATGTAGCTTCAGTAGGCCTACTGTCTGTGGGAAAGAGCTCTCTCTCTCTGTGCACACACACACAGAGTGGAGAGTGTTTGAGCATTTCAATGCACAAAAGAAACAGTGGGATACAAGTTGTTTCTGTCTGTCCCCTGTGTTAATGGTTCAGTGTAGTGATGGGGCTGTGACATGAGTTCTGTGGGGTGAGGGAAGTTTAGCTGAGGGTGAGGCATAGCGGGGAAACTACAGCATCAACTCATGTGAATGACAAGTTTCTCAGCTGCGTTTGTGTGTTGTCTTTAGAGACAGAACTGTTTACATGGTGTAAATTTGTCACCAAGCCCTGCAAGGCTGGCTCGGACCACCATTTTGATTTTATATCCGCAGTTAATGTGCGTTTGCGAGGCGTAATGAAATACACACGAGGCGTCTCGCAAGGCCTTTGTGCCGCGGCCGCTGACATAATGAAGTTGCCATGACGGATGAGTGCCATTTATGCAGCCAAGTAGTGTGTCTGCAGCCTGTGAAATCTCTCTCCCTGAAATACCTGTGACACTCAGATAGATAGATAGATAGATAGATGAGAAACCATCTGCCTAAATTGCCTTATCAGTAACTGTGTCAAGTTGTTGGAAAGCTCCATCCGTGCCGAGCCTGTCAATTACGAATTGATGAAGGCATTGTTTCCTCAAATGTGCTGCAGCTCTTGAACAGCCGTACTACTTTTTCATCCCTGGAGAATCTCAGTGAAGCTGAGAAACGGCGTGAAAAGTTTTCTGAGATGAAGTTGGCAGTGAGAAAAATGTTTGTGTGGGGGGCTGATTTATTATTTTTTTTCAAATGTCGCCGTCCCCAGTGTGTTGCACTTTCAGACATATTGATTTTTACTTGCAACGCTGGCAACGTGTAGCTCAACTAATGACAATGTGGGTCTGTCAGTCAGCCCATCAGACCGAAAAGTCTCAACAGCAGTTTGATGGATTTCAAATGAGATAATGAAGTCCACCAGTTTCACTATCCTGGCTTTTCCTGTCTCTTTTCAATTAACTCTATCATCATGTCATCTTTCTGTCTTGTTCCAGCAGAGATGACGCACACGCATAACCCCTGCTAAGCAAGCATCATGTTCATTTCCATTGTGAACATGTTAGCATTTAGCTCAAAGCACCACTGTGTCACAACACAGATCTTCTACAGACTCCTGTGGTGCTCCTATGTAGAGCTCATCCAACATGGTGCAACAGCAGGCCCTGCCTTATGACATACAGCATCATCAGCTGCCATTTTAGTTTGGCCAGTGTTCAGTATGAGTAGCTATGTCCCATGACTGTGCTGGCAAGAGTTACAGATACATGTTATGCAGCCACTTACTGGCTGCAGAGCTTATTCACTTGTACTTCACCACTGTATGAAACACTTGAAGATTCTTTGAGGTTGACTGCTCCTCAGTCTGACACCAAAAATCCGCTTTAAACATTCATGCTAATTTTCCTTTTGCGTAGTTCCTTCAGCGCTGTTACATAAGATTCTTCTATACAGAAACTGAAGACTTGAAGTGCAACAAAACATAAAAGTCAGTAGTTTTGGGATTCAGATTCTATGCAGATGAGAAATGATGACTCATTCTGGTTTTCACCAAATTTAGATAAACATTTCTGTCCTCCCTAAAGGTCTTCCGTATTGAATTAATTTGTTGATTTGAACCTGTAAGTCCTCTTCTCCACTAAAAGCTGTTATTAAAGCGTCTCAACCAGGTCTTTGTTTGCTGTTCGGGGGCTTATTGATGTGTGAAAAGGTGGAACGCAGACAGTGTAACCCTGATGAACAGGGCATTGTTTAACTCGCTGAGAGAAAGATGTTTTTCTGTTGGCACATTCTCTCACTCCCAGCATGGTCTCAGTCTCAGTCTAGCCTGTGCATTGAGACAAACAAAGGCATGATTTTTTTTTTCAAAGGCCTGCGAGCCTCCATGCCTAGCGAGTGTGTATTGTGCTCCACACGTCTACAGTTCAATTTTAGACCTAACACCGCAACTTAAAATGTAGGTGGTTCGTCTGTCTGAGCTGAGTGCCCACTTGTGCAGTCAGAAACTATCAGTGCTTCTATCATCTGCCAGCTCTTTTTTCCACATAATGCACCTGGCACTAGAGCTCAGGAAATTGATTCTCCAGCGTTAACCTTGATGGAAAGTTGACTTGTTTTGAACCCTGGACCTTCAGATGGAGCGCTATAATCTCACATGGCGGTACCGCTGGATAGTACATTTACATTGTTTAAACGGCCCGAATGAAAATCAAATTACTTTCCTCTTGCTGGTAAAGAGTGCTAACAAGTAATTCACAATATGAAGCCAGGTGTGACTGGAACAAATCCGACCACAGAGAGCCATTAGGATGGCCCTGTGTATGCATGTTAACAAGATTTTTATTGATCCTTCTGCATCTATTGCTATCGCACACTGTGGCATTTGACTGCACGCTGAGTAAAAGGGCAATACCCAGTAAGGCCCATTTGTTAGGGTTTAGTAGACTAGTTTAATGCTTTTTCTATTCGTGTCCTGCATTTCGGCGCTCTGCTCAAGCATCTACAGTTCTACGTCATTCTGAACCCCATGTGCTCGTGTGCATGGCATGACTAATCTGTGCTCCTGAGCTTTGAGCAAGCACCGAAAAACTGACTCTCGTTTTGCTCGGTCATGATGAGGCAAAAAAATCCCCCACATTTCTTTGGCTGCGCGGTATTGAAACACAGAGCAAAAAGGCAAGATAACAGAAGCCTATTATAATACAGCAGCTTTATGGTGAAATTATGACTCAGCAAGAGCCACAAGTGCAAAACTGACACAAGTACGAGGTACAATACCAGCACATAAATTTAAGTCAGAGTGAGGGTTTAGGCCTCCTGTGAGAGACTGGAAAAGGTTTTAGTCTCTCCCTTTGAGCCTGACCTTCATCCTGCTTGGCTTTCGCTCCTGTGCTCTCAGAGTCCCAGAGGATTCGGAACAGAGCTTAGCACTGGATCTCACAAAGCTGCTAGCTGCAGGCAAGGCTAGCTGCAAGACATCATATTCAGATTCAGATTTGAGGGTCAAATTCATATTAGAATTCTCATTTTGATAATGAATTTGTACAGTCATAGTTGCAGATTTTTGTGTGTCCTGAGCATTTCCTTTAATTTTCGCCCCCATAAACTGAGCATGCTTTTACTAATAGCATTGCTTTTGGCTTGACTGAGTTGCCTTAAAAAGTGCTAAGTAGGTAATATCTATCTGAGTGTATTTGGAAAGCTCCGCTGTGCCGGTGTAATGCCTATATTTGCGGGTTAATTAGGAGAGCATTAGAGTAAACAGGAGGTAAATCAGCAGTGTGGAGCAGCAGAGAGATGGGAGGGCAAAGACCTGCATGGGGTCCAGTTTTTACGGGAAACATCGGTGTTGACATTAACATTTTAAGGAGCAGAGGGCAACAGATTTACTCTGCTTCAGGCACAAAATAGCACAAGTTAGCAGGTTTTTCATCTCTGATGTTTGTTTTAGGTCGGTACCATATACTACAGGTACATAGGAGACTTAAAGAAAGTAACTAGAAAGATGAATAATGAATTCTATTATGCTGCATTCAGCCGTTTTTATATTTTGCAAGAAATCCTTTGCAATGATTTATCTTTCCCTGATGTCAGAGAATGACAACAAGCCCCGTCTTTTTCTTTTTTTTTTTTTTAATTAAAGGTCAGCAACATAAAGTCCCAAGTGGGACTTGACTGTGCTGACATGGTGCAACGTTTTCCATCAGATCAGCCCTGTCATGTCTCACGTTGACCCTTTCAGTCTGAGCCAAACTTATCAGCTCAGAGGGGTTTAAGTATATTGAGACGGACTTTAAATGCAGACAGGCAATGGGATGAGATGTTTTCACAAATCAGAGAAGGGAGGAGTAGGAATGCCCGCATGAGGTCTGAGAGCCAAGCAGAGGGCAGCCAGGCTGAGGATTTTACTGCTGGCCTGTGGACATTTTCACATCCTCAGGAATGCTTTTTCCCCCAGTGCTGCTGGAATCTAGTTCAAACCGGGTACAGTAGCTACAGATAATAAATCCTATGCTTAATTAGAGACTTTCTGTAATGTAATTACTGAAAAGTCATCCCACAAGAAGCCAGCTAGATGTATTAAATTTCATTATAACGAGCAGCAGTCTGGTCTGAGCGGGGAACAATAGGAGGTCTTTGTTTTTAAGTTAAAGATGATTATTTTTGGTAATCAGCTATCTGTGATTAGGAAGTCGTGATTAGGTCAAAAGCAAGTGGGGGGGGTCTGGTTTTGGTGGTAAAGAATATACATTTGTCTCCTATGTTTGGTATTTTAAGACCATCATAAGTCTTTAACTGAAAAACCAAGACAGGATAAAATTGCAAGGCCACACACTTATTAGACGTTTCCAGCATATTGCACATTGGATCTGGAAATTACCTTCAAAATCAATCAATCTCAAAAAGCTCAACTGTTTAAGTAGAGGTGAGACTGAAGAGCCCACACACCCAATTATGGGATTATTCCTTTATGTCATCCTCTCTCAGCTGATGAGCAGAGATGGATTTTTAATGCTCCAGTGCTTCTGCCATTGTTAACTCTCTAGCCACGTTGAGCATTAGCCCCCAAATACGGCATTCTTGCGTTTTACTCACTCTTGTGTTTAGACCCCGGAGCGTGCACAGAAAACGCATTGTTGCGTTGCCAAGTGGGCGGCTCATCGTGTGACGCAAAGTCTATATTCATCCTAATTTGACAAAGCTCTCATTCAACTGTGTTTTGACATTTTCATTGGCCTCAGAAAGCCCCTTTGGGTTCTAAGCTTTCTGCTGCATGTTCTACTCACAGGGACTCATAATGCAGAAAAATGTAAGATTTACCCACGACTTTGATAGAAAGCAGTGTAGCAGTGGGATTTTTGTCTTGGCCAAGTAGGCTAGGAATGAGGGGGAAAAAAACACAGTTAAATTGAAACTATTCCAAAGTTTACCCATCTTCTGTGACATTCACGGGCATTCTAAATGTTGGTGTTACAGGCTCATGTGCAGGTTGGTAGCTGAGATTTTTCTTATTTCTTTCCCTCCATAAAACCAATTATAAATGGATCAAACTCTACCGAGAAGAAAGGGTAGTCAAGTATTTGAAATATTTAATGCCGCATATGTTCTGGAGAGCAGATAGGTATACGGGTGTCGAGGGACTGATGTGTTTCCATGGCAACATATATGGTAGTCGGCAACGCAGGCAGCTCCTTGTGTGTGTGTGTGTGTGTTGCATGGTGGCTATACTACTGTGGATTCTGTTTGTGCAATAAATGCTGCGGTAGTGTGGAAGGTTTATAGATGATAAGAAAGAAAAGAGAGAAAGGAAAATTCTGAGGGTTGATTTCAAGCTTAGATAAAGAATTTAAAGGCATGCTACCGACTTGATTGAGATTTACAATCGCTAGTGAATGTGTCTTGATCTTAAAATCACAATCTGATATTGACAAATTTAAATACTGAATAAATACAAATTTAAATCTCTTTTGAAAGGATTTCAACAGTAAATATGAATCAAATCATTTCATTTTGATATATGATATTAATTTACCTGACATAGATAACATTCTTGGTTGTTTCCTCAACGTAACAGGAAGTAAATCCCAGGATGGCAGCATCTCTGAGATGGAGGAGCTTCCCGTTCCTCAGAACATCAAGATCAGCAACATCACCTGCGACTCCTTCAAGATCTGCTGGGACATGGAGGCTCGCAGCAAGGAGCGCATCACGCACTACTTCATTGACCTGAACAAGAAGGAGAACAAAAACTCAAACAAGTTCAAACACAAGGTAATGCTGCAGGCAGATAAACACCTCGTTTAATGGTAACAGTACCGTGAGATGACTCACCACACGGTCTCATGTTAGGGTCAATGAATGAAGGTTGCAGCATGTGTCAAGAGTTTCCATTGAAAAATGAGAAATCACAATGTGCCTTTTGAAACTAGGCAAAGTGCCAGTATGAATTAGAATGCATCTTCACACACTCTTCACCAAATTATGAAACAAAAATTCTGAATAATGCTCTTATAGCTTTGAACCATTTCATTATTTAACAAAGTAAAAGTCCTCTTTAGTTTAAAGCCTCTTGTCAAACAGGTGCACAGCCAAGTGAGCAGCAACAATAAATACAAATGACTAAATGAAGCTAAAAATAACATGTTGCAGAAGAGACGTAGTTTCATGCAACATGCACAAACATGTGAGTTTCCATGTGAGTAAACAATTAGTATTGTCTTGAATACTACATTCATTCATGAGCGCAGCATTTGATGTTGGGAAAAGTAATGACTTCTGACAGTTTTATGTACTTCTGGACATTGTTTCATGAGGATGGGACAGTGTATTTAAAACCTCTTCTGTCCAAACCAACAGCTGTAGAACTATGTGTGAATACTGCTCATATCGAATTGATTTTAACAATTAAATATGCACACAGGCAAATAGAATAAACCATAGTAGATGCTAAAAATGGGGGAAAAAAATACAATTCCATAGTTTATTCCTATGTAAACATAATATTTTGGGCAAGTTTCAACAAAGACCAGACAGCTATGTAAATCAATTTCAAGTAACTTACAAATATAACAGATTCAAATCCTGATGTTCTGGATTAGGGCTGCAACTAACGATTATTTTAATAATCGATTAATCGGCCGATTATTTTTTTTCGATTAATTGATGAATCGGATTTTTAAAAAAACACATTTTTAATTTCCGCCGCTTTATTCAGAAAGAGAAGATTTGGACTGACATAGCAATTAAGATCATTGTAGCAAAGCCTTTGTCATCAACCATCAACAGAGGCCTCATGTCAGTGACCATCATGTTGAGGAGTCAGAACAGCTGCTTGCTGTGGTGGACATGATGTCTTTCTCATCATGAAGCCTTTCATTTTTTGCTGCTGATAAAATGAGAAAGATAGTATAGTTTGAGTATGCATTATAGCACAATTTACAACAACTCAGTAGTTATCTTGTTTTATTTGCAGTATTAGGTTAAGGCAAGTAAGTAGTTCAAAGAGCAAAACACAAAGCACACACACACAGATAGATAGATAGCTAGATAGATAGATAGATAGATAGATAGACAGACAGATAGACGGATGGATAGATAGATAGATAGATAGATAGATAGATAGATAGATAGATAGATAGATAGATATTATTAAATATATTAAATATATTAAATAATATAGAATTATTATCGCCATTGTGGGCAAGTTACGTTTATTTATAAAGCATATTCAAACCCTGCTTAAACTGATTAAAGTGCAATGAAAAGTAGCGCGCGCACACACGCACGTGCCTTATCACTGTCATTAATTAGCTAACAAACAAACGCTAGCATCAGGAGAGCTACCAGAGAGACTAACGTTACGTTTCCTCACTTTAAAACAGAACAAACGTAGGATACTGTAGTGACTTACCTGCTGTTGTGTTCCTTCATCCTCGTCGGTGACATGTTGCGTTTCAGGTGCTCTATCATCATCGTGGTGCTCCTGTTCCATCTCATATTACTTTTGTAAAGCTTGCATGTTACGCATGTTTTTTGTTTTGTGAAACGTGAAATGCTGCCACACTTTTGAGGATTTCGGTCCGACTGTTTTCTCCGTGTCGGTCATGTTTCGTTGAATTTACTCTGAATTTACTTTCGCTTTGCCGCCACCTCGCTCTGTTCAACTCGCTCTACAGGTGGAGTTATTTATTGTTTTTAAAAAACAAACTTTATTTCCGTCAGCCAGCATTGACAAAGCTCTGCAGGTGGAGTAGACGCTCAGCGACATGGCGAGTGACGCACGAAGCGCGCGACACAACGAATCGATAATGAAATTCGTTGCCAGCGCTTTTAATAATCGATTATTATCGATTTTATCGATTCGTTGTTGCAGCCCTATTCTGGATATACATTATCCACATCTGTCAATTCTGTTTTTCTGCATTACTCTATATTGTTTTGTCTGCTAAGCGATCTGGCGATGAATGACATTTTTCCCTTTATGTCCTCAAGCCTCATCACATTAGCGATAAAGACAGATATTACAATGCTATGAACATCTGGAGTGATGATAATCCTTGATGTCTGAAAAGTGAAACGATTGTTCTGAAGCTCTGACACTGTGTTTTACGTCGAGACGACCTTTCTTTTCATGCTCCATGCAAAAAAAAAAAAAAAAAAAGGGACTCATTTCAAGGTGGTTTTGTTCAAAGACTCTGCAGCAAGCTGTTGCTTGGAGCTCTGATAAGCTGATACCACTCACACAGCCTCTTTCTGCCTCCGAGTAATTGCACCGGCAAGACAGCGCCTCCTTCAGTGGATAGCCGGTGATCTGGTTTGGTAATCTTACAGTCGTGTTTCATCAGCCCTCCTTCTTCTGGTCTTGCTGTCACTTCCTAGGTGCTGCTGTCGCCGAGTGTTTCTCCTCTTTCTGCTCTGTTCTTCTAGGAGACCCCATACTAGTATTTTGATTTTGGTGCAGAGACGGTTTTGGTGGATTAATGGACTGACTCTGTTGCTAGGCAGGGGCTCTCAGTCCAATCAATGAACTGCTAAGGCCCACTGATACTCAGGTGGTGGGGGGTTGTTGGTGAAGAGAGTAGGTTACATACACGCAAAAATGAAGCCACAAGTATCACCTGCAGCCAGCAACATGTGTCAAATATATGAATGTGCGGAGTGCAAAATCCCTGCATGTGCCAGAAATACAGCCATAAAAGGAGCCTCTCTTGACTCATTCCTTCTTGTCACCTGTCACTTCTTTTTTTCCCCCTCCACTCTCCCTGCAGGACGTTCCTACCAAGCTCGTGGCCAAGGCAGTGCCGCTGCCCATGACGGTCCGAGGCCACTGGTTCCTGAGCCCACGCACAGAGTACACCGTGGCCGTCCAAACTGCATCAAAACAGACTGACGGAGACTACGCTGTCTCCGAGTGGAGTGAGATCATCGAGTTCTGCACTGCTGGTGAGTAATACACAGCTACAGTGTAATGAATACATACATTTTCAGCATCATGAGCGCAGCCCTTGATTTTGGCTGAATCACAGAGAACAATAACAGAAGAGACGAAGCACAATATTGGAGGATGAATATTAAAGGGAGGCTAATGTAACAGTGTGGGGGGGGTGGATGGAAAAAATGGAGGAGGGGTTGATGAGGGGGAAAGAGGGATTAGAGGAATGAGGGGAGCTGTGCTGTATATCTTCTGATGCAGAGGTCGCAGAGTTCAGCATCACTGGCGAGAGGCTTAGAGTGGGGGAGGGGAGGGGAAGGAGATGATGGCATGGAGACTGGAGGGTGGAATTTATCAGAGAGGGTGGGGAGGGTCGTCACAGTGGCCTGGAGGTCTAAGACAACGTCCTTGGTTCAGTTGGACCTCAGGATCTTTGTCGCACATTAGACTCCATCAGTCCACACTTTGAACTGTCAAACAGTACAAGAGTCAACCATGAGAGCAGCTTTTTGAGGAGCTAAATGCTATCATCATCATGTTAACAACCCATTCTTCTATCCATTAGCTTATAGCTGCTTTAACGTCTACAGGGTTGCAGGGACTGGAGGCTAGAACAGTGCACTACAGGGCTAACACAGGGAAACAGACAACCATGCACGCTCACACTCGTGGCCGATTCATAATCACTAATTGACCTTCCATGCATGCCTTTAGAATGTGGAGGAAGCCAGAGGAAAAACATGCAGGGACAAGGAGGAGATGCAAACTCCACACAAAAACGAATCCAGAACCTTTTTCTTGTGAGGCGACAGTGCCAACCACTGGTAACTAGTATTTGCTAAATAGTAACAAAAAAAAAAAAAGGTAGCT